>NC_091436.1:47641321-47979605 GCF_964237555.1 Oryctolagus cuniculus
TTTTTAAAGATTCCTTTATTTATTTGAAAGGCAAAGGTATGGAAAGAAGGAAAGACAGAGGGAGAGAGATCTTCCATCTACTGGTTCACTCCCCAGAAGGCCACAGTGACCCGAGGTGGGCCAGGTAAAAGTCAAGAGCCAGGAGTCTCATCTGGTTCCCCCACTTGGGTACTGCTTTCCCAGATACATTAGCAGGGAGCTTGATCAGAAGTAGAGCAGCCAGATCTTGAACTGCTATCCATAAACGATTTTGGCATTGCAGGTGGCAGCTTAACCCACCATATCAAAACGCTGGCCCCAATGTGCATGTGTGTGTGTGTGTGTGTGCATTTAAAGGACTTATTTGTTTATAAATTTATTTATTTATTTTAAAGGCAGAGTGAGGGAGAAACAAAGAGAGCTTCCATTCACTGGTTTACTCTTCAAATGGTAGTAATGGCTAGAGTTTGGATAGGCCAAAGCCAGGAGCCTGGAACTCCATGTGGGTCTCCCACATGGATGGTAGGGCACAAGCACCTGGGCCATCCTCTGCTGCCTCCTGAGGCACATTATCATGGACCTATATCAGAAACAAGGCAGCAAGGATTTAAACATGCACTCTGAGATGGGATGTCCGCTGAGCCATAACACTAGCCTGACTTTTAGTGTTTTTTTTCTAAGTAATTCATTTATTTATTGAACTAGTTTCATTGATTCCCTCTCATAGGCCTAATGAGACATTGTCACTGTCATCAAAATGCTTACTTTGGTTTGTGATGTGTAAACAAATATATAAGCAAGACAATAATGTAAGGTCAGTCATACAAAACTGTACAAGTCACATAGAGAGTGGATAAGTGATAGAAGTTACTGCTAGAGACAAGCCAAGTTTGAAAAAAGCAGGATTCGAGGAAATTTCTTAGAGGAAACACAACTAAGGAGAATTTTAGTGGACAAACAGGTATTAGATAAGAACACTAATGAGGGTGAGGGAATATTGGGATTGTGTCAGGTAGAAATATATACACAAGCAAAGACAGGAAGATGAAAGTCATGATGTGCTACGTAGACTCCAAGCAGGGTAGAGTGAATGAAGAACAAAATGAAATGCAAGTCACCAGGCTGGGCTTCCAAGGCCAAGATTGAAGTGGAAATTGCCATGTCCCCTAATCTATTCCTGGAAATCATTCAAACAGAATGAGAACAAAGAGGAAAAAACCACATAATATCTTTTTCAGCAAAATAAGGAGACAGCTAAATGCTAGATAAATGTGGAGAATAGACTGACAAAAATTATTGAAGATAAATTAAGGATACATTTGGGAGAGCATTTTTGACTGTGGATCCTAGGGAAAAAAGGCAACATTCATGTGTCAAGGATAGAGGGCACATCTTAAAGTGCAAATATAAAATCTTGATTTGCAGTGGTAAAAAACAAGAGTGAGTAATGGTTAAAAAACTTCTCTGGACCTTATTTGCATATGAAAAACAGAGACAGGCTTAACTGAAGTATTATGAAAATAAGTTATTTATGAGGAAGGAAGCTATGGTAGTATAGAAGAGTAAAAAGAAGAGGGGCTGGCACTGTGGTGCAGTGGGTTAACGCCCTGGCCTGAAGCGCCGGCATCCCACATGGGCGCCGGTTCTAGTCCCGGGCTGCTCCTCTTCTGATGGAAAATGGCCCAAGTCCTTGGGCCCCTGCACCCATGTGGAAGACCCAGAAGAAGCTCCTGGCTCCTGGCTTCAGATTAGCACAGCTCCGGCCGTTGTAACCAATTGGAGGGTGAACCATCAGATGGAAGATTCTCTCTCTTTCTCTCTCTCTCTCTCTCTCTCTCTCCCTCTCCCCCTCCCTGTGTGTGTGTGTGTGTGTGTGTAACTCTGACTTTCAAATAAATAAATAAATAAACCTTAAAAAAAAAAAAAAAAGAAAAGAAGACAAGAAATCGAAACTTCAGTGGATGGACCGGCACTGTGGCATTGCAGATAGAGCTGCAGCCTGCAGTGCCAGCATCCCACATGGGCGCCGGTTCTAGTTCCGGATGCTCCACTTCTGATCCAGCTCTCTGCTATGGCCTGGGAAAGCAGTAGAAGATGGCCCAAGTCCTTGGGCCCCTGCACCCATGTGGAAGAGCCAGAAGAAGCTCCTGGCTCCTGGTTTCAGATTAGCACAGCTCCGGCCATTGTAACCAATTGGAGGGTGAACCATTAGATGGAAGATTCTTTCTCTCTCTCTCTCTCTCTCCCCCCCCCTCCCTGTGTGTGTGTGTGAGTGTGTAACTCTGACTTTCAAATAAATAAATAAATAAACCTTAAAAAAAAAAAGAAAAGAAGACAAGAAATCGAAACTTCAGTGGATGGACCGGCACTGTGGCATTGCAGGTAGAGCTGCAGCCTGCAGTGCCAGCATCTCATATGGGCGCTGGTTCCAGTCCTGGCTGCTCCACTTCCTATCTAGTTCTCTGCTATGGCCTGGGAAAGCAGAAAACAGTAGTAGATGGCCCAAGCCCTTGGGCCCCTGCACCTGTGTGGGAGACCTTAAAGAAGCTCCTGGCTTTGGAACGGCGCAGCTCCAGCCATTGCGGCCAACTGGGGATTGAACCAGCAGATGGAAGACTCTCTCTCTCTCTCTCTCTCTCTCTCTCTCTGTGTGTGTGTGTGTGTGCGTAACTCTGACTTTCAAGTAAAAATAAATAAAAATTAAAAAAAAAACCTTCAGTGGAATTCTCCACTAGCTAGAGAAATAAAATATAAATGATCACACTCAAAAAACAGCATAGGTCAAAAGGAAAGTTTTAAAAGGGTGGAACATAATCATGGCCATTTCTTCACACAAATCACCTTTAATTACCAAGTCCTGGAAAAAGTCACCATTCAAATATGAGAAATCAAATATTATAAGGAGTAAGTGATAAAAGAAATTTTTAAAAAGACAGATGGAGATGATGACCGTGGATGAGGAAAACAATGCCATATAACAGACAGAACCAGTTAACTATAATCTTAAATAAATTAGCATCTATGAAGCAATAGCATGAAGCAGAGATAGACTTAAAAAATAGTAATAAGATGAGGAAATAATAGAAAGAGAGGAAGTCTAAATTAGTAAGAGTCAATCAAGAAGGGGAAGAAAATAGCAAAGTAAAATAAAATGAATTAAACTTTTGAAAGATTATAAAGGAGTATTTATCAAAGATAATAGATCCAATATATAAATGGTTGGTGTTTCTAAAAAACAAAAATAATAAAAAAAAAGCAAATAAAGATATACAAAACAACTTTCCTGAAAGAAATTAAACTTGGATCTACCCACGAAAGGGTTCTGCATGCTCTAGGAAAAGTTTGCCTATCATCATTAATATCAAGAAGCAGCTGAATAAAGTTTTGGGGCTTAAGATTAATAAAATGATGATTTGGAAATGCAGGTTTAATAAATTAATTACTCAGGGTGGGTATTGTGCTACTGCAGGTTAAACCACAACTTGGAACACACCCATATCCGATATCAGAGTGAGAGTTCAAGTCACAGATACTCTGTTAGCTTCCTGCTAATTCATCCTGGGAGGCAGCACCTGATGGCTCAAGTGCTTGGGCTCCTGCCTTCAGCCTGGCTACACCCTGGGTAACGCAGGAATTTGGAGTGAATCAGAGGAAGGAAGAGCGATAGACCTCTCACTGTCTCCTTCTGTTACCACATCTTTCAAGGTGATTTAAATAAGTAAATAAATAAACAAACATTTTAAAAGTATCTTTTTAAAAAATTAGATTACTTATAAGAGGAATAAAATCAGAGTGACAGACTTCTCCAAAGAAATGTTTAGTTTTAAGAGAAGACTATTGGGAATCCTGTCTAAAATCTTCAAGAAAGAGAAGGCAGTCCAGAAATTTTATTTCCAAACTACTGTTCAAAAACAAAGGTGGCCGGCGCCGCGGCTCACTAGGCTAATCCTCCGCCTTGCGGCGCCGGCACACCAGGTTCTAGTCCCGGTTGGGGCGCCGGATTCTGTCCCGGTTGCCCGTCTTCCAGGCCAGCTCTCTGCTGTGGCCAGGGAGTGCAGTGGAGGATGGCCCAGGTGCTTGGGCCCTGCACCCCATGGGAGACCAGGAGGAAGCACCTGGCTCCTGGCTCCTGCCATTGGATCAGCGCGGTGCGCCGGCCGCAGCGCGCCGGCCGCGGCGGCCATTGGAGGGTGAACCAATGGCAAAGGAAGACCTTTCTCTCTGTCTCTCTCTCTCACTGTCCACTCTGCCTGTCAAAAAAAAAAAAAAAAAAGGCAAAGAATAATTTCAAACAAGAAAGAAGTCAAGGAAACGTATGAGTCTTCTACAATGAAGAACCTTACCTAACTCATAGATTACTCAAGAAAATAGAACAAAATACGAGAGGTTAACTATTGACTATATTTTGTGATAGAACTAATATTCAAACAGAGGTAAGAGGATCAGAAGAGAATGTAAATGTTACATTCCCTTATACCTTAGACATGGCTAAATAGCAAAAACACAGGCAGGAAGATTAAGAAGTGGAAGGATACTGATTATCTACTTAAAATAGCAGAAGATCAAATGAAACCATTTAAAACAAAGAGAAACCAGGAAAAGTAACATAAACATTGGAGAAGGTACATAATAACTTCTTTATTCTATACTTTGCAGAATAAAGGCGGTGGCAGTATAATAATAAAACTCATAACTGAAGAGATCAATGTAAGTATAAACTTGAATACAACAAGAAAATTGCAGTTAACTACAAAGTAAATACTGTAAGAAGTACAGAAAGAATGTGATTTTAAAACCTGGTTATGGTGAGGGGTGGCAGTTGTGGCAAGCAGTTAAGCCAAAGCTTGGGACACCCACATCCCACATGAGAGTGCCTGGATTCTATTCCCAGCTCTGCACTGGATCCAGTTTCCTGCTAATGCACACCCTGGGAGGCAGTAAGTAAGGCATCAAGTATTTGGGTCCTTGTCCCCGACATGGGAGACCTGAATGGAGTTCCATGCTCCTGACTTTAGCCTGGCCCAGACTTAGCTATTACAGGTATTTAGGGAGTAAATCAGCAAATGGAAGATCAATCTCTCTCTCTCTCTCTGGCACACTGCCTTCCAAATAAATAAAAACAATTTACAAATTTAAAAGCTCTTTGTGAGATATGCAACAGACCTCATTTATAACTAGATTTATCTAGTAAAAAAAATGGATAAAGGAATTGAATAGTACAAATAATAAGCCTGAGGGGCCAGTGCCGTGGCTCACTTGGTTAATCCTCTACCTGCAGCGCTGGTATCCCATATGGGTGCCGGGTTCTAGTCCTGGTTGCTCCTCTTCCAGTCCAGCTCTCTGCTGTGGCCCAGGAAGGCAGTGGAGGATGGCCCAAGTGCTTGGGCCCCTGCCCCCGCATGGGAGACCAGGAGGAAGCACCTGGCTCCTGGCTTCGGATTGGTGCAGCGCACTGGCTGTAGCAGCCATTTGGGGGGTGAACCCACAGAAGGAAGACCTTTCTCTCTCTCTTTTTCACTCTCTAATTCTATCTGCCAAATAAACAAAAAAAAGAAAGAAGCCTGAATTAACAGGTTTATGATCTTTATGTTCCTCCAATAGATAATATTTATTTTCCTTTATTATAGAAGTGCAGCATTTAGAAAAAAATCATCAGATACTTAGTCACAAATTAATAAAAATAGATTGCATAGATTTTTCTAATCATACTATTAGAAAATTCTTTACTATTTCAAATTTAAGAATATCAGTTCAGTTGAACATGATCATCTTAAAAATGGAATTTTAAAGGAAATCATAATCATGTCACAGAAAATAATGAAAGGGAGAAGTTGTCACATTAATATCTACAGGGAATGGAAAGTGTTATTAAGAGAAAAAATTTATGCTTGATGTCTTCATTATTAAGGTAGAAAAATAAAAATAAAAGTAGTATATATTTTTGTTAAGAAATTTTAAATATTTGTGAGAAAAATAAATGATTTAAATATTCAGAAATGCAGAGAGGAGACTGGAGACATGGGGAGATGAGCTCCACGACACATTCAACTTCTTATTTTATTTTATCTTATTTTTTTTTTAAGATTTATTTATTTGAATGGCAATGTTACAGAGAGGCAGAGGCAGAGGGAGAGAGGTCTTTCATCTGCTGGTTCACTCCCCAAATGGCCATAATGGCCAGAGCTGGTCCCATCTGAAGCCATAACCGAGGAGCTTCTTCTAGGTCTCCCGCACAGGTGCAGGAGCCCAAGGACTTAGGCCATCTTCTACTGCTTTCTCAGGCCATATCAGGGAGCTGGACCAGAAGTGGCACAGCCAAGACTTGAACCATGCCCATATGGGATGCCAGCACTGCAGGCAGCAGCTTTACCCACTATTCCAACAGCGCTGGCCCTCAATTTCATTTTTTAAAAAAAGGGTAGTAAATTAATATGATCTCAATGTGATACAAACATTTGAAGCTACTGAGTTACAATGACGTATTGTTAAGTTTATAGAGCAGAGAAATATAGTGTCTCTCTTAATGATGTTTATTTTTTTTTCCCCAATTTGTGGGCTGCCAGCTTACATGCTAAGTAACAGGCATTCTTCATTATCCAGCCAAAAGCCATTATCTCCATTGTTCTTCACTATAGAGTACGGCTTTAGGAGGGTCCTATACAGGGGTCCCTCACTTAATGAAACTTGATTCAAATCGTAGGCATTTTTATCAATTGGAACATTTAAAAATCATATTGTAAATATGATTAATTATAATAATGCACAATTTGTATATTTATTTTCTACCTTATTAGTTTGAAAAGTCTTATCCTAGTAAACTTGTTAGCTAACTTAGCAAACTTGTTATATTTCAAAATGATTGTGGTAAATATCTTTCTTAAGAGATTTATTTATTTATTTGAAAGACAGAGTTACAGAGGGAGAAGGAGAGAAAGAGAGAAGTATTCCATCTTCTGGTTCATTCCCCAAATGGCCCCAACTATCAGGGCAGGGCCAGGTTGAATCCAAGCTTCAACTGGGTCTCCCACGTGGGTGGCAGGGGCCCAGGCACTTGGGTTATCTTCCACTGTGCTCCCAGGCACATTAGTTGGGAGCTGGACCAGAAGTGGAACAGCTGGGAATTCAAACCAGGGCCCATATGGGATACTGGCATTGCAGGTGGCTTAACCACCTATGCCACAACACTGGCCCCAGTAAATATCTTTTTCTAACATGGCTTGTATACTTGTGTATCGAACTATTTCAGAATATGCAAGAAGAGTGTTTCCAATAACTGACCTATGACTTCTCTTGAAAGAAGACACTACACGTAATCCTAGTTCCAAAGACTTTTATAGCTTTCATGTCACATTTAACTTTGCCATTGTTATCTGCCAGTAGAGAAAACAACTTCTCAAAATTAAAAATTATTAATTAGTTAAGGTGTACAATGTCAGTTTGATCATCAATTTGACCATCAAACCTAGCAACCATTTCTGTTAAAAATGAAAACTTGAAGCAAATTCAAAAGAATTTCATTTTCTGGAAAAGTAACTGCATTATAACAATTTACCAAATCATAATGACTTGAGTTCCTTATTATTATGAATATTCAAATTTTGTTTTTAGCATCTTTTGTATAATTTATTTAGAATGACTTTTATTATAATTTTTATTACTGAGAAATAAGAAATAAACCAGATTTTTAAAAATTTTCTTGAAGAGTGGTTTCTAGACTAAAGGTTACAGGACTCAAATTTGGCTCAGGTATTATCCAAAGCCATGTTCTTCAGGGGCCTATTTGAGAATACTGATAATTAAGCCTATCACAGTCTCTGTCCCTTTCCCAGTTGTTTTAAGCAAAGACACATAACACAATTCTGGCAATGTGGCTGAAGAAAAGATTGATTTTTTTTTATTTGACAGGTAGAGTTACAGACTGTGAGAGAGACAGAGAGAAAGGTCTTCACTCCCCAAATGGGGGCCCGTGCTGCGCCGATCCGAAGCCAGGAGCCAGGTGTTTCTTCCTGGTTTCCCATGTGGGTGCAGGGTCCCAAGCACTTGGGCCATCCTCCACTGCCCTCCCGAGCCACAGTAGAGAGAGAGCTGGACTGGAAGAGGAGCAACCGGGACTAGAACCCGGCACCTATACGGGATGCCGGCGCTGCAGGCAGAGGATTAACCAAGTGAGCCACGGCGCCGGCCCCAAAAAGATTGATTGTTAGAGGGCAGTAGCAGTAGTTTTGGGGAAAGGCTTTCCTCACAATGGAAAAGATAATTTGTGGGAAAATAGTTTCTCTTATTTCTGTCAAAATTATTATGCTTCAATTAGTCATTCTCAGAAACGCCATCCCTCCAGACAGGCTCTACACACCTCCACCTTCATCTCCCCTTGAGATGGAGTCTCTGGCACAATTTTTAAAAAAAGAAATATTCTCTCAATAATGTGTATACTTTGATGAGCTAATACAAACAAGAAAGGGCTTGTCTGTCTTCTAGCTGTTTCACTTAGATGGATCTGAAACCACTATCCTATTCCACTTTTAGTTTTAGCTAGGAGAAAATCCAACGGACACAGAATTGAGACCTTGGAACAGAACTTAAAAGACTAAGAAATTTTGAGGGGATTAAAGAACAAAGAGATCAAAGAGAAATCCTCAATATGTAGCCATAATAACTAAGTTTCACACTTATTGAGTCCTTACCATGGATCAGACACTATTCCATGAACTTTACTTGCTTTCATTTAACCTTCACAGAAACAGTATAAAGAACCTACTCTTCCTCATTGTAGAAAACAGTACAGCACCTCCTCATAAAACTAAAAAAAAAAAAAAAATCCATTTACTATACATTCCAGCAACATCACTTCTGGGCATACATTCGAAGAAAATGGAATCTGTCAAAGAGACATCATGTTTATTGCAGCACTGTTCAAGATACCCAAGAAATAGAAACAACCTACGTGACCATTCACTGATGAATGATTAAAGAAAATGTGGTACATATACACAGTGGTATACTATGCAATAAGATGAAATCTTGTCATTTGTAACAATACAGATGGAATAGGAGGTCATTATGTTAAGTGAAATAAGCTAAGCACATAGAGACAGGTATTACATGATTTCATTCTTATGTGGTGCCAAAAAGAAAGTGATATCATGGATCATCATGGTGGTTGTGAGAGGCTAGATAGGGAAGAAGGAAGGGAGGGATGGAGAAAGGTTGGTTAATGGGTACTAGGATACAGCAAAATAGGAGTAAGACGTTCTCGGATTCTATTACACAGTTGGGTGACCAAAGAAAATGCTAATTTACTACACATTTCTCTGCTAAAAAAAACCTAAAAGATAGGATTTTTTATTTTTTCAATATAAAGAAAAGCTAAATGTTTGAGGAGATAAATATATTTTTTGTGATTGGACATTACATAATGAATGCATATACCAAAACATCTCATGATACCATGTTTTATAATTTATTGTCCATTTAAATATTTTTAAAAATTAAAAATTAAAGACCATAGCATTTTTTTTCAAAAAATGTAAAGTTGAGAAATTTGAAGCATAGAAAAGAGAATTCGTCCAAGATTACACAGTCAATTGGAACTGAAGCTACATTTGAGCACTGGCATGCTTACTCTAGCTTTCAACATGTCTCCAAAACACTTCCCTGTGCTAACACTGAATTCAAGGTTGTCTCAGCATAGAGATCCAATAAGAAAAGTTCATCTTCTGGACTTCTATTTTTTATGCAACCTACTTCTTGAGACTTAATTCCCATGAATTATTGTTGACTGACGCTTGACTATGTTTTGTCTTTAGTAAAGACTAGCATTTAACTTTTGAACTTCAGTGCAGTGTCCAGAGACTTCTGGATCAATGCAGATCATAAAATCAAACCAAAGTGTGCCCTTCCATGGTATCTAAACTGCTGGATGAGTATTGCTGGGAAGTGGAAATGTGCAGATTTTACATTAAAGCTGTTGGGAATGCTCTCTCGACGGCAGAGAAACTAGGCAGAGAAAGCTCTGCTCCCAGCTTTACTGCCCCTGAGATTTCAAAAACTAGACAGTTTTCCAAAAGACTGGATTCTGCTACAAAATATAAGGACCATGGAAGCAGGAAATTCCCTTTGGGAGATTCAGTAGAAGATGGCAGTAGTTGGTATATATATGAACTTCATCTGATATTAAACCTTTAAAGAGAATAGGACTGGGGCCGATGCTATGGTGCAGCGGGTTAAATCCCTGGCCTGCAGTGCCAGCATCCCATTTGGATGCCGGTTTGAGTCCCAACTGCTCCACTTCCAATCCAGCTCTCTCTATGGCATGGGAAAACACCCGTGTGGGAGACTGGGAGGAAGCTCCTGGCTCCTGACTTCGGATCGCCCAGCTTCAGCTGTTGTGACCAATCAGGGAGTGAACCAGCAGATGAAAGACCTTTATCCTCTCTCTCTCTCTGGCTCTGCCTCTCTCTGTAATTTTGTCTTTGAAATAAATAAAAATAAATATTTTTAAAAAAAGAGGATAGGACTGTTTCTGGAGAAGGGGGGAGTGGCAGATCTGTGAGCAATAACAGTGGAACTGGTAGAGGCCAGCCCTAACTATACCAGGACTTTGAATGAAAGTTTGGGGCAAATAAGAGAATAAATGACATGGATGGATTCTACCAAGGCGCTAAGCTTAGAATTTTTTCTGGTGATGCAGAATGGTTCGAGGATACAAAGATCTTAATACTAGGCCGGCGCCGCGGCTCACTAGGCTAATCCTCCGCCTTGCAGCGCCGGCACACCGGGTTCTAGTCCCGGTCGGGGTGCCAGATTCTGTCCCGGTTGCCCGTCTTCCAGGCCAGCTCTCTGCTGTGGCCTGGGAGTGCAGTGGAGGATGGCCCAAGTCATTGGGCCCTGCACCCCATGGGAGACCAGGAGAAGTACCTGGCTCCTGCCATCGGATCAGCGTGGTGACCATTGGAGGGTGAACCAACGGCAAAAGGAAGACCTTTCTCTCTGTCTCTCTCTCTCTCTCTCACTGTCCACTCTGCCTGTCAAAAAATAAAAAAATAAATAAATAAAATAAAAAAAATACTAGAAAACACTGGGGTGCTCTATGGAGAAATTAAGATATTGCTGGTTACTTAATGGGTTGGATAAAAACTGGAAGAGTGTTCACACTTCCAGTTTTATCATTTTGAAATTAATGCAGCTCTTCAACAGGATAAAAAAAAAAGTGAGGAAAAAGTGCCCCAAGTTCTTGACCACTCATCAGAAAGAAAATTAATACACAATTTTTGCAAAAGTCTTATGCAATAATGGAAAATACTGCACGGGCTAGGGAATGATGCTTAGAGAACTGGGTGAGAATCCATAATCACTCTCTGGAGTCAGTCGCCTAAGATAAGACTGCTTAAAATGTCTGGGTTTTTGGCAACCATCCTGTTGTTAGAACTAATTCTGGAGTGGAGAGAGCTAATTCCATAGAAACTCAGATGACTTTTTAAAACTTTAGGATACATTAGCTAAGTTAGCATTCTAGAGTATTTGGAATAGTTGAAAATAAAATCAAACTGGGCAAATTTCATGCTTAGAAAATGGTGCTATGGTAGAAGGATCAAATTTATGAACATAATATTTACCCTTGTTACAATATTTTAGAACTGACTTTTATACAAAAAGAAATTAGTGGCAGGCATTTGGTGCAGTAGTCAAGAGGCAGTCTGGGACACCTGCATCCCATTTAGAGTTCTTGGGTTAGAATCTCAGCTCCACTCCACTCCCAATTCCAGCTTCCTGCTAATATAATCTTGGAAGGCAGCAGGAGATGGCTCAAGTAGTTAGGTCCTTTCACACACATGGGAGACCTAGACTGAATCCCTGTTCCTGGCTTTGCCCTGGCCCATTTCAGGCTGTCACAGGCATTTGGAGAATGAACCACTAGATTGAAGAGCTTGCTCCACCAAATAAATAAAAAAATAAACAAAATAATTAATTGTATAAATGAAAAAATTAAAATCAATTAAGAATTATATTTCACACCTTATGCAAATACGAGGATTTAAAACTACTTGATTCAAAATATCTAAATAACTTGTGTGAAGATAAGTATATCTGCTTATTTGTTTAGCTTGTATCACTTGATTCAAAATATCTAACTTGTGTAAAGATAAGTATATCTACTAATTTTTTAGCTTGTATCATCTAGATAATTGCGTAATCTTCTCATTTATACCTGCACTGAAGAATACGGGAGCTCTTGAGAATTTGTAATATGGCTGATCCAAATTGAGTTGTGCTGTTAAATGAGCAATACAAACTTATTTAAAAGACTTAGTATTAAATATAATGGAAAACAGTTCATTAATAATTTTATATTAATGTAATATTGAAGTTATAATATTTTGATGCATAGGCTAAATATATCGTTAAAATTAATTTTGAATGTTTTTTCATTTTTCTATGACTACTAGAAAATTTTATATCATAAATGTGCCTTACACTTAATTTCTATTGAAAAGTACTTAGGGCCAGAGCCATGGTTCCCTTGGTTAATTCTCCGCCTGTAGCACTGGCATCCCATATTGGCGTCGGGTTCTAGTCTCGGTTGCTACTCTCCCAGTCCAGCTCTCTGCTGTGGCCCAGGAAGGCAGTAGAGGATGGCCCAAGTGCTTGGGCCCCTGCACCCGCATGGGAGACCAGGAGGAAGCACCTGGCTCCTGGCTTCGGATTGGCGTAGCTCCGGCTGTAGTGCCATTTCGGGGGGTGAGCCAACAGAAGGAAGACCTTTCTCTCTGTTTCTCTTACTGTCTCACTCTATCTGTCAAATAAATAATTAAAAAAAAAAAAAAGTACTTAGACAGACACTGCTTTAACAACACTTTAAGGGGCTGGCGCTGTGGCTCAGTGGGTTAACGCCCTGGCCTGAAGCGCCGGCATCCCACATGGGCACCGGTTCTAGTCCCGGGCTGCTCCTCTTCTGATTGAAAATGGCCCAAGTCCTTGGGCCCCTGCACCCGCACGGGAGACCCAGAAGAGGTTCCTGGCTCCTGGCTTCGGATTGGCACAGCTCCGGCCTTGCCACCAATTGGGGAGTGAACCATCAGATGGAAGACCTATCTCTCTCTCTGCCTCTCTTCTCTCTATGTAACTCTGACTTTAAATAAATAAATAAATTTTTAAAACCAAAAGAAAACAACACAACACATTAAGAATTTAAAAAAACTGATGAGTACCAAAGTAGTAGCTGATTAATTTCTGTAGCATAATAAATAATATTTTTAAGTGAATGTATGCTTGTTTTTTAAATAGAAGTTCTTCAATACACAATTCCATTATATTTTATCAACTCCTATGAGAGATCAACAAATGTTAAACTATTTTAGCTAATTGAACTTAAGAAACAAAATGTTAGCTTTAGCTTTCCTTTTGCAAGTACTCACTTCCTTGTTAAGGATTATACAACAGGAGATTAATTATAAACATACTTGAATTCTCTACCCACTTTATTATTTTCATGGCAAATATGCAATTTTTCCTAAATTTATGCATGTACAACATGAAATAAATATATTTTAGTAGACATACTGGCTTAGATCTTAGCAAAAGAAAATATGTGTTGGAAAAACATTGTTTATTTGCTATTTTAACATTAAGGTAATAATTCAGGAAAGTTTTTTTTGTACATTTGACACTATATTTTAGTTTTTGAATTTTTTTTTCAAAAATATTAAAGCTTGTCTTCATTGATGAAAGCATGTCTTTAATCAGGGTATAGCTGTTTCCAACTCTAAGTTTATACTGACCCCTATGGGTCTCAATTCATCAGAACATCTCAATTCAGATCAGCCACACTGGAAGTTCTCAATAGCTCCCATCTTGGTCAATGCAGGCCTAAACCCTGAAGGAGAATATTGAGGTAATTATCCAGGTGATATGAGTTAAACAACTAAACATACTTTTCATTGCTTAGGTTACTTAATATTTCTGATTAATTACTTTTAAACCCCTAATCTAATCCTGGCTTATGCTCACAGAACATTTGGTTAAATGTTTACATTTAGGATTTAATCATTTTAGGATGGAAGCCATAAAATACTTTTTTTAAAAGGTTTATCCATTTGAAAGTCAGCGTTAAAGAGAAAGACGGGGAGGGAGAGGGATTAACAGAAAGACAGAGAGACTGATATCTTCCACCCTGTGGTTCACTTCCCAGATGGCTGCAACAGGCAGCTGCGTCAGACCGAAGCCAGGAACCTGGAGCTTCATCCAGGTCTCCCACATGGATGGCAGGGGCCCAAGTACTTGGGATATTTTCTGCTGCTTTTCCCAGGTCATTGGCACAGAGCTGGATCAGAAAGGAAGAATCCAGGACACGAACCAGCACCCATATGGGATGTGAATTTTCTCATTATGCCACAATGCCAGCTCTCACAAAATATTTTGTACGTGTTCTTTCTCTCCTTCAGTTATACAACACAAACTAACACAAATTTTATTCAACCTTTGACAATATATTTTAGGGGGCTAAGATGGTTTAGCCCTCATTAGTTTCACTGTTGATCTACTGAGGACAAGGGAATTATGTGGTGTAGTTTCTTATTTCTAAAAATATACATCCTGATTATTTCCTTAAAAATCTGACCCATTTTCACAATGTTTCATATCAATTAAAATGCTAATTTTAGTGCTTATACAGAGGTCTGTATAAAGGCAGGAAGGATTATGGGACCAAGAGTGAGTCTAATTTGGGTTATCCTTGGTACAAGGATTTTGATTCTAAGTTAAACTTGGAATTTTTAATGTAATATGTAAGACTCTAATTCATTTCCTCACGGATTTGGACAAGGTATTACAGGGGTAGGCAGAAGGTTACAGGCTCTTATTTTCCTTTATGTTGAAGGTATGGTTTTATTGCCATGTAGGTAAATTCTGAAACCTAAGTTATTTTTGATAGATATTCTCTCAACATTTAAGTGACTGAAGACAAAAACTGACTATTTCAGAATGATTTATTTAGTCACATAAATCTAAATTTTGTATCACAGTAATACTGATGATTACATTGGTTAATTTTTTCAAAGATTTATTCATTTTATTTGAAAAGCAGAATTATAGAGAGGCAGAGAGAGAAGTCTTCCATCCGCTGGTTCACCTCTCGAATGGTCACAACAGCCGAAGCTTAGCTGATCCAAAGCCAGGAGCCAGGAGCTTCTCCCGGGTCTCCCATGCGGGTGCAGAGGCCCAAGGACTTGGGCCATCTTGTACTGCTTTCCCAGGCCATAGCAGAGAGCTGGGTTGGAAGTGGAGCAGCCCGGACTTGAACCAGTGCCTATGTGGGATGCTGGCACTGCAGGCGGTGGCTTTACCCACTACTGAACAACGCCGGCCCCCATTAGTTAATATTGATTTTTATGAATGCATTACTGAAATTCTTAGTATGACTAGGAAAACTTGGCAATACTGCTTTACATTTTCCTCAGTTAAAATGATCACAACCATGCTTTTCTTTAGCTTTTTTTTTTTTTTTAAGATCTATTCATTTATTTTAAAGGCAGAGTTACAGAGACAGAGAGATAGATATTCCATCCACTGGTTCACTCAACAAATGAACACAATGGAGCAGGGTGAGCCCGAAGTCAGGAGCTTCTTCCAGGTTTTCCACAAGAGTGCACGGGCCTAAACACTTGGGCCATCTTCTGCTGCTTTCCCAGGTGCATTAGCTGGGAGCTGGCTCAGAAGTGAAGTAGTTGGGACTCAAACCACCACTCCTATGGGGTGCTGGCACTGAAGGCGGCAGTTTTACCTACTATGCCACGGTGTTGGAGCCCTCTTAAGAACTTTTGATTCTTGAATTAATTAATTCATGTGTGAGAATGAACCCAGGCTGTTTTCTGAGGAAAATATTAAATGCCTATAGTACTCCAGAATTTTCTCAGCCAACTTCTGTGCATGTCTATTCCAACTCCTAGGTTTCCCTAAAAGACTATTAATTTTACTATTTGTTTCAATGTTAAAGTTTGTATTTTGCCCTTAATTAGCAATATAAAGCATTCATGGTCAGATACTGGCCCAAGAATATAAGCTTGTGCACTCTGAAGCCACATTTTGGTCACAGTTTGGTTATGAAAAAAGGATATTCTAGGTGGATTGCCAGAGGTTATGCAGTCCATGCTTCCCTCCACAAGTATGTTGTAAATCATATGACATAGAATTTTAATTCTGGTTTATATTTAAACATGTTTTTTATGGAAAAGAAAAGTTTTCCAAGGTCACCTAACTTTAGAAATGTTAGGTAAGGGACAATTCTAAAGTTACTATCATATAAATATTTTTATCACCTTTTCTTGTACTTTGAAAATTTTAAGTATATGACATAAAATAATTCTTTTCCCCACAAATAATGTATTAAAAAAGCTTTGTACTTTTCATTTCTACCTATTTATATAAAGTATACTTTATTAATTATAACTAATACCTGCTTCTTTTTTTGCTCTATTAGTGGTCTGCAACCAATGTTTCTTGTAAATAAATCACTGATAAAACAAAGAATGAAGCAAAAAGCAAGATTCCCCCTAAAGGGAAATCTCAATAATTAAAAGATAATTATGGGGCCAGCAATGTGGCATAGTAGGCTAAGCCTCTGCCTGCAGCACTGGAATCCCATATGGGCACCAGTTCTAGTCCTGTTCCTCTTCCAATCCAGCTCCCTGCTATAGCCTGGGAAAGCAGTGGAAGATTGCCCAAGTGCCTGGACCCTGCACCCGTGTGGGAGACCCAGAAAAAGCTCCTGTCTCCTGACCTCGGATCAGCTCAGCTCCAGCCATTGGGACCATCTGGGGAGTAAACCAGAGAGAGGACAGAAGACTTCTCTTTCTGCCTCTGTCTGTCTCTGTAACTCTACCACCGAAATAAATAAAGTCTTAAAAAAAGAGACAATTATGGCATTTAGTGAAGGGGTGGGGGTCAAGATTGCTGTCCTATCTGCCTCTTATAATATAATCTGACATAATAAAATATTGTCCAGTCAAAAATTCAGATAATGTCCTCACTGAGAAATACAAGGTCATAGTCAAATTTAGGAGATACCTCTAAAATATGAACACAGTCTCATATGATTACAATGACCATATAATTATTCAAACCTGACATTTCCATTTTTATGGAAGAACAAAGGACCAAAAACAGAAAAACAAGTATAAAGAGAAGAATAAAACATAGTGCCAGGTGGTGTGGTACAGCAGGTACTGCATGGGATGGCCATATTCCATAACAGAGTACCACTTTGAGACCTGGCTCTTCTGTACTTCCAATCCAACTTTTTGTTAATCACCTGACAGGCAGCAGAAAATGGTACAAGTACTAGCTACCTAAGTGGGAGATCTAGATGGAGTTCCTATCTCCTGGCTTTAGCCTGGCCCAGCCCTGGTTGTTGCAGGCATTTGGAAAGTGAACCAATGGATGGAAGATGGATCTATTTCTTTCCTTTTCTACCTCCCTATCATTCTTATTTATTTTAAATAAACAAGTAAATCTTTTAAAATACATATATATATAAATACATTTATATATATAAACTCAGATATTTTCCAGATTATCAAGATTTATTTGAAAGCAGCTATAATTAAAACTATGTGTGAGAGACGTAAGGATAAACAATCTGGGACTCGCGCTGTGGTGTAGCTCTCTGCTATGGCCTGGGAAAGCGGTGGAAGATGGCCTAAGTCCTTGAGCCCCTGCACCCACTTGGGAGACCCAGAAGAAGCTCCTGGCTCCTGGCTTCAGATCAGTGCAGCTCCAGCCATTGCGGCTATCTTGGAAGTGAACCAGCAGATGGAAGACACTCTCTCTCTCTCACTCTCTGCCTCTCCTTCTCTCTCTGTGTAACTCTGACTTTTCAAATAAATAAATAAATTTTTAAAAATAAATAAACAAATCATTGATATCCCAGGAATCAGCCATGGTAGAAGTATTTATGCAATGGACATCAGCAAATGCTACTAAATATTGGGAATCCCTTGCCTCACCAGAGCCAGTTTGTCAGCACAACAGTGATTACATTTCTATCTCACGTCATACACAAAAATCAGTTGCTTTTTAAAAAAGATTTATTTATTTATTTGAAAAGTAGAGTTTCATAGAGGGAGAGAGAGAGGGAGAGGGAGAGGCAGAGGCAGAGGCAGAGGCAGAGAGAGAGAGAGGTCTTCCATCTGCTGGTTCATTCCCCAAATGGATGTAATGACCAGGGCTGGGAGAGACAGAAGCCAGGAGCCAGGAGCTTCATCATAGTCTCCCACATGGGTGCAGCAGCCCAGGCAGTTGGGCCATCTTCTGTTGCTTCCCCATGCGCATTAGCAGAGAGCTGGATTGGAAGTGCATCAGCTGGGGCTCGAACTGGCACCTATATTTGATGCCAGAACTGCAGGCCACGGCTTAATATGCTATGCCACATAGCTAGCCCACCCCAAATTTAGTTTAAATAGATTAAAAATATAAGTGTGAAAACAAACTTTAAGACATAAGAAAAGGGGCTAGGGATTCAGTTACCTGCTAATGCACCTTGGAGAGCAGCAGAATATGGCCCAAGTGCTTGGGCCCCTTTGCCCACATCGGGGACTGGGATGAAGCTCTAGCCCAGCTCTGGTTGTTGTGGCCATTTGGGGAGTGAACCAGCAGATGGAAGACCCCTTTCTCTGTTTCTCTAATTCTACCTTTCAAATAAATAAAATTAATTTAAATGAATTTAAATGAATTAAAAAAAAATAAGAGAGAGAGACTTAGGAAAAAATAGCATGAAGGATAGTATCCCTAAATTTGGGGACTTGGAAGAAATTCTCAACAACAAATAAAGTGAATTAAGAGATAAGTTTGCTAAATCCAATTATATATTATTTAAAAAAATATATTTGAGAGAGAAGAGAGCTGCTATATGCTATATGGTTTACTCCCTAAATGACTGCAATAGTTGTGACTCTGCTGAAGTTAAAACCAGGGTCCAGAAATTCAATCCAGGTCTCCCATATAGGTGGCACAAACCCAGTTATTTGAGCTATTTACCTGCTGCCTTCCAGGTGGTCAACATTAGCAGGAAGCCAGAATCAGGAGCCAGAGCAGAGAATTAAACTCATCCTAACTGACATGTTAACTGGTATTTTACCCACTAGACTAAACGTTCACTCCAATGACAATGGTTTTTAAACTATACTGGAGGTTTCATCAAAAGATACCCTAAAGGGACTGGCATTGTGGCATAGCAAGTGCAAATATTTTGAGCAACTCTCATACACTGCTGGAGAAAGTATATATTGGGAAAATCACTTTGAAATTTATGGTCAGCAAATTAAAGGCATTGTGCACAGACTGTTCACTGGTACTTAATATTAATTCACCATGATCATACCTTGGGGAAGTGAGGCAGGAGCAATTCAATCACAAGCAATTCTACTTTTAAGGTTTTATATCTTGAGAACAGTGAAAACTTTATGGCTGTAATACTATCCTTACCTTTTTATAGTCCTAAATGTTTCAAATTTCAACAGCTGATTACACAGGTCACTTTTTGACATATTACATGTAAGTGCTCATTAAACATTCAGATGATTATCCTTATGGAGAAGCAAATGTGGGTCTGGAGCACTTTCCTGAAATTTTCTGCTATAGACTTACTACTCCTTTTCTTTGGTAGAGCTTCTTCTGGTACCTCATAATTGCAGATTCCTCAAAATGTCTTTCCAAGACATGTCATGGAATGAACTTGTGCATAGATGCTATGATTTAAAAAAGAAGAAAAAAGAAATGCTGTGTGCATCAGTATTGCTGCAAATATAGTCTGTCAAACTTCGTTTCATACTTTGTCAAACCAATGTTTAAGAATGTTATACTAAGGGCCAGCATTGTAGCATAATGGGCAAAGTTGCTGCCTGTGACACTGGCATCCCATATGCCATTCTACTTCTACTTCTGATCTAGCTCCCTGCTAAGGGACTTGGAAAAAGCAGCAGAAGACGGTCCAAGCTTTGGGGCACCTGCCACATGGGAGACCTGGATGAAGCTCCTGGCTCCTGGCTTTGGCCTGGTCCACAGCTGGCCTTTGCAGCCATATGGGGAATGAACCAGTGGATGAAAGATCTCTCTTTTTTTCTGTATCTCCCTCTCTGTAACTCTTACTAAACAAATAAGTAAATCTAAATAAAAAAAAAAAAAGAATGTTACACTACTATATTTCTAATGATTTGTGATTATTTTAAAATTTATTGTATATGGTTAAAATGGTCATCTTTACAACTGACTCTTGTTTATAGTACCTGCCTATATTCTTGCTAAAATAGAATTAGTTTACTTTTCACCTGTTGACCTCTTTATTTGGTGAAGAATTAAGCCCTTGACTGTAATGTAAATTAAAATGTTATCTCAAGAACCAAAAAAAAAAGAAAAGGAGGAGGAAGGTTATTATATTCTTAGAATTATAATCTATGACCTATTTTGAATCTGTTAAAAACACAAAGCATTAAAGTTCTAATAAGAAAAAGAAGAAGCCATAATTTTTTATAGTTAAGATGTTACTCTACTATTGGGTCTGTATAGAAAATGCAGTTTCATATTCTTCCTGAGGGAAAAAAACTCTCCCAGATCACAGAATGAAAATGAATAGGGGATGCCGAGATTAACAAAGATTAAATGCTATCTAGTCCTCACTTGTGAATTTCAAGTGTCTGGAAAACAAACTTCTGCTTTATGGGTCACAAGATTATCTCCTCCCCTAGGATACAGAACAGGAAATACTAGGAAACCTGGGGAAATCACCTGAGCCCTTCCAGTTGAGGATATGTATCTGCTAGGTTGACAAGTCACAAGTTAGTCTTAGCCTGGGAAAAAGAGAAGGAAACTTGCCTATATTGATTGTTCACAGCATTCTTTACATGGTGCTATTTAACAGCATGTCATGTTATTTAATCCTTAGTTATTTTACTTTATGCTATTCAAGTGGATACTGAGATTCTGTAAAACTTGAGGTAAGGGGTGTGAGAGATGACATCAACAACCAAAGTGAGAAGAAAAAGCTAAGTCAATAGATTCTCCCCACTTATTAATACTTCCAGTGTTAAAAAGTTCGGTTCTGTATTAAAGATTTTTATAACTCTACAACATTTCTCTTTGGTTATCTTCCTTAATCCTGTTATCTTTAATTATAACTGCCACATAAATTATTTTAATGTTTTGGATCTAACTCCTGATTTTCAAGCTTGTAGGTCCAGGTGCTAATGGGTAAAATTTCACAGAATTCAATTCAACATGTTCAAGTTGGATCTATTTCTTCCTTTTTGCTCCCTATCAGTTGACAGTAGATTCCTATTATTCTGTCTCCATCCACCCTGGCAATTTTGTTAGATTTTGCAAGAAACTTATTACTAGTTACAGCAATGACTATTTCGAGTTTAGGTTGTGTATGTAGGCCAAATTTTTCTCCTGGACCAATCACTATTTTTTTAAAAAATAAGAACTAGGATCTTTATATAAGTACAATACCTGCAGATGGTCATTATCACCTAAGAAACAAGGGTTCCTCCCTATGTCTAAACAGCTCCTGACAGTCAATAAAGTCATTAATGTTTAAGCTTTATAATTTACATGTCTTATCTAATTTAAAATTTTGAATACTCAAACTTCTTGTAATATCTTGGGAGACGAAATCAAAATGTGAGTCAACAGCAAACAAAACAGAAAAAGCAACCAGATGAATGTAAAAATCACAAGCTTGTCCCAACCAGTGGTCTGCAGGAACAAAGTGCGAGTGTAAGTGGAAAAACAGATGCATGTATGGGGAAAATGGGAAATAGGTGGAGGTGGACAGATAATCACTAAGCAGCAGCAGCAACCCTTCAAAGAGTAGTTAAGAGAGGTTTCTCTGATTCAGGGGGGCAAAAGGTCAACCATTACCTCAACTTTACTAATGCTCAAAGTAAGTAAAGGCGGTTTTTTTTTTTTCTCACATCGTTTTCTTAATTTGGCAAACTGGAGTCCACTCGCCGTTATACCGTAGCTTTCAGGCCAGCAATCTGGGAAAAATTCGCTAGAACAGAGAATGTCGCACAATCCCAGGCACACGCATGCGCAATATCAGCAGCGCCCTAGGTCGCTCCAGACACTGCCCTGGGAGGAAGTGACGCACGGCTTGCAGGGCGGGGTGAGCTCTGCGCCGGAAGTGTCTTCTGGATAGTAAATAAGTCTCGAAAGGCAGAGAAGGCGCTGTCTCCATCTTGTTGGCATCTCCTTCTCTGGCGACGTTGTGAAGATGGGGGGAGTCCTGGGGCTCTGCTCTATGGCGAGCTGGGTAAGGTTTTTTGTGGTTTTTATTTTGCGGGCTTAGGGCGCTAGCATGAGAATGGGAAAAGAAAGCGAATCGTATACTCCTGGGTATGGCCTGGTGGGGACGTGATACTCCACCCAGCAGGGGCCTTCTGTCCCATTTTCTTCCTGTTTTCTCTGGTGACTCTGACTCAGCTTCGGGGCCTTGGGGATTGCGAAAGAGTGATTGTGATGCCGTGGGGGTGCGGTGGGAATGTGAGCCTGACTGGAACGAAAGAGATGAAGCAGAGAGCGGGCATCCCCGCCCCGCTCCCCCGTTCTGAATGCTGCGTACCATTCTTTCAGGTCCCTTCTGGCTGTTTCCTTTTGTAGCTGCATAGGCCATCTCTGCAACGGTCTTCAGCCCTTTCCTTCCGTGGGGCACCCCCTCTCTTCACCTTTTTTCCCTGCGACCTCAGGCTGCAGCCCTGCTTTCCCTGGAGGCCTATCGGCCTCATTGTTCTGATTGTGCAGATGCTGATTAAGAAGTGCCCTTTATTTGGGACAGCCTGACAGTATTATTAATGTTGAAAAATTGTTTCTTGAAATAAGAAGCCCTAGCTTTGCCTATAGGTGTTCACCTTTAATGGTATCGAGGATTTTTTTTTTTTTTTGGCTTTACTTCTCCAGCCATAATTTGAATACTTGGAAAAGCTGATTATTTCTCTGGTGTTAAATATCATGTGTCTTGACATACAGAATGTGTGTGTTATCTGAAATTCGAAGCTTAATTAGGTTTGTACTGTGTTTTGATAAGATACAGAGTTATTGGAGTGAAACCATTTTCATTATAGTGGCAAGATTTCTTGATTCAGGTGGCACAATTAAACTCCAATTTATTGAAGATAATCTCTCCTTCCAAAAAAAAAAAAAAACAGAAAAAACACAAGATAGTTAATAAAGATATTTGTATTTGGGTGATTGATTTAGGTTCAAATAATTTTCTGAAGACTTATTTATTTATTTATTTGAAAGGCAGAGTGATAGAGTAAGAGACCAAGAGGTATCTTCTCATCTTCTGGTTTATTCCCAAACGGCTGCAACAACCAGGTCTAGGTCAGGGTGAAGATAGGAGCCAGGAACTCCATACTGATCTCTACATGGGTGGCAGGGGCCCAGGTACTTAAGCCATCTTCTTTCTCAGGCTCATTAGCTTGAAGCTGGATCAGAAAGCAGAGCAGCCAGGATTCAAGCCAGCACTCTCCTATGGGTTGCTGACATCCCAGTGACAATTTACCTGGTTCTGCCTCAGTGCTGACTCCAGATCATATTTCTTTCATCTGTGAATTGTAAATTCTACTTTTAACAATTGCTTGTCTGACTTCCCACATGATACCATTTTGCATATGTATATATTAACCAATGTATTTTAATCAAATAATTTGTGGAGGTTATTACTCCAGCCAGGCCATTCTCTTGACTGTATTGTATTTCTTTTGTAATTAAGCCTGGAAACCTGATATATTTTATCTCAAAAAGCTTTAGAGAATATATGGACTGTTTTAGACAAAAGAGGCTTGAATATATAGACTGTTTTATACAAAAGAGGCAAATTTAGAGTAAAAAATAAAAAAGCACTAAGAATTCGTAACAGTTATTATGATTGTTTTCATTTTTTGGAACTTGTTTTGTAATTTAATTTGTATGTCAGAATTTGCCCAGTTATCAAGTGGATGTGCTGTATTTCTCAAAGATTGTAGAGATTAGGAAGAAGGGATGCATATCTTCTATTTGTTCTCATTCTCCAGTTATGAGCAGCCTTTTTTGTGTCAAGGACAATGATGGTTTAAAATTTATTTTTTAGTAGTTTTTTGGTTGTTTTGTATGTATGTTGTGTGTTTCAGTATTCATAGGGAGCATCATGGGCAAAAATTACATTCTTATATTTTTATAATTCAGGTCACCATTTTTCTTAACTAGAAAAATGTTCAAGACAAAATTGACACTTTTAATTGCTCTTCCTACTAAAATACTTTAGAAAGTTACTAACAACAAAGCTGTTTTTCCATCTTCTGATGCTTGATCTCTGACAGATAGAAAAGCTTGGTGGCCAAGGTTGCTGCTCATCATGCTTCTAGTTGCTTGACTGTTCTGAAAGTATTTCTGTTATAGCATGCACTTTGAGTCATCCTTTTTTCCCTTTTCTTCTTGTGCTCCTGTCTTAAGTGCAGATGGATACTAATGAAAGAGAATTTGCCTTCTGATGTACAAATCTATCTCTTCCACATTCTTATCCGCCATTATGTTCTTTCATTGATCTAGTGGTTTGGACAAATTAAAAGTCGTTCACATTTTCAGAAGTAGTATTCAGATCATTAAATTAGAGCAGGTAAGCCAGAGTTAAAAATAAACCAGGGGGATGGGCATTTGGCACAGTGCTCAAGAAGCAGCTTTGGACACCTGCATCCCAAATTGGAGTGCCTGGGTTTGAGTTCCAGGGCTGCACCAGATTCCAGCTTCTTGCTAATATATACTCTTAGAGGCAAAAGTCATGGCCTAACTACTTGGGCCCCTGACACCCATGTGGGAGATCCAGATCTAGTTCTGGGCTTTTAGTTTCCACCTGGCATAGCCTATTCTGTTGGGGGTGTTTGAAGAGTGAATCAGTGGATGTGGGGAGGGTCGGTCTGTTTTTCTCTGTAAGTAAAATGAAAAAGTACAAATAAAAAATTTGTAGACTTATTTGATAAAAATTTTCATTTATAAGATAATTGTAGAAAATTCCCAATGAGAGAAACAAGAGAAAAATTCTATGTAATGCCACTATGCAGAGGTTGTGGTGTTAATTTTTTTTATTCACTATTAAGATGCCCAGAATTAAACTGATAGACTGATCATAATCCTTGGCTGATGACAGTATCACTTTTAACTGATACGTAGTTATGTCTTGTTGATGAATGATTACTAAGAATATCATGGACATCTCTGGACCTCATACTTAGTGCTATAACTACATTACCAGCCATTTATAACTACTTATGTGTTTTTCCCTATCCCAATCTCTATATTGGTATTAGTGAATAGAGTTGATTTTTTAAAAATAAGTGGACCTTGAATATAGTAACCATCATTTCTTTTTCCAAGACATTTAATGTAGTTAAGAAATAGCTAGTAATTACTGAGTGTCTTTCTTGTGTCAGCCTCTGCTAGGTTTTCATTTTTGAATACAATAACTTGTTTTTGTAGAAATGATTCATAGTTATAGTGAAGCAGTGCATAATACAAAAAAAGAAAATGTCACCGGGGCCGGCCAGCGCTGTGGTATAGTAGGTAAAGCTGCTGCCTGAGGTGCCAATATCCCATATAGGTGCTGTTTTGGGTCCCAACTGCTCCATTTCTGATCCAGCTCCCTGATCATATGCCTGGGAAAGCAGTAGAGGATGGCCCATGTGCTTGAGTCCCTGCACCCACATGGGAGACCTGGAGGAAGCTCCTAGCTCCTGGCTTTGGACCAGACCAGCTCCAGCTGTTGCCGCCATTTCAGGAGTGAACCAGTGGTTGGAAGATCTCTTTTTCTGTCTCTCTCCCTTTCTCTGAAGCTTGGCCTTTCAGATAAAAAAAAAAATAAAGAAAAAAAGAAAATGCCACCAAAAAAATCCTAGCACCACTAACGTTTCTTCTGTCTCAGTGCATGTATATAAATGGATGGATGGATGAACAAAAATATTTTTAGAGTTAGTAGCATGCTAAACATAATCATTAACAGCATAAACAAGTAATTAAGCCTAATTTATCTTGATTTTAACAAAGGAAAAATTAAAGAAATTTCTGAATTTTTTTCAGAATGTAGTAAATGTAGTAAAATGTAGTAAACATTTCTTCATTGGGAGAGTTTGCTATAATGATACCCCTAAGAATGTGTATTTATTGCAGGTAGTTTTCAACTGGGCATGATTTTGCCTCCCAATGGATATTTGGCAGTGTCTGCATATATTTCTCATTGTCACAGTTTGGGTGAGGGCACCACTAGCATCTAGTGGGTAGCTGCCAGGATGCTATTAATCATTCTTTAATGTGCAGGATAGCCCCCAACAACAAAAAAGTATTCAATCCAAATGGTATAGTGCTGTGGTTTAGAAATCCTGTTTTAAGTTTAAAGATTAAGTTTAACTTGAAATTAAAGTAAATTTTTAAGGACATTTTAATTTTAGATCAACTGCTATGAAAGGTGGAAGAAGTTAATGTTCTCCCATACTCTTGCATCCAACCTCTAATTGTATAGGATGTTTTTAGTTCCTAGATTTTTTTAAAGATTTATTTATTTATTTGGAAAGCAAAGTTAAAGGGAGGGAGAGACAAAATTTTCCATCTGCTGGTCACCCTCCAAATGACTATACTAGCCAGGGCTGGGCCAGACCAAAGCCAGGAGCCAGGAGCTTCATCTGGGTCTCCCACATGGGTGCAGGGACCCAAGAAGTTGGGTCACCCTCCTCTGCTTTCCCATGCACATTAGCAGGCAGCTGGATTGAAAGTGGAGTAGCCAGGACTTGAACTGGCACCTATATGGGATGCTTGCATTGCAGGCAGTGGCTTAACCTGCTATGCCCCAGTGCTGGCTCCCATTTATCAAATTTTTTTGAAATCAAAATTCAGCATACACATGGTTCTATGTAACTTAAGGAAAACCATACTCCATTCCCTTTCTGCTCTTTGGGGGCAATGTTCCTTTAAGTATTTATATTTCTAAATAAAATTCATATAGTCTATTCTTGATTTTTTTTGTTTAATTTATTTGGTTTAAACGTTGTCTTTTTTTTTTTTTAAGATTTATTATTTATTTGAAAGGCAGATTTATAGAGAGGCAGAGGCTGAAAGAGAGAGAGAGAGAGAAAGGTTCACTCCCCAGATGGCTGCAACTGCTGGAGCTGTGCCAATCCGATGCCAGGAGCCAGGAGCTTCCTCCGGGTTTCCCACGTGGGTGCAAGGTCCCAAGAACTTGAGCCATCTTCCACTGCTTTCCCAGGCCATAACAGAGAGCTGGATCAGAAGTGGGGCAGCTGGGACCCGAACTGGCACCCATATGGGATGCTTGCACTGCCTTACCCGCTGCGCCACAGCACTGGCCCAACATTGTCTATTAACCAGAGAAGATGAAGATTTAGCATGTGTTGGTTGATCTCAACTGGCTCTCATCCCCCACACCCACACAAATCACACTCATGATTACCTCTTACCTTTGTATAAAACTTACAGGTTTGGTTAAATGACCATTATTGTTTTTATTGAAGTGAGTTTGTATTATTAAAAAAATTGTAAGCACTTAAGTATTATTTTCATTTTCAGTGATTTAAGAGAGAGAGAGAGAGAGAGCGAGCACTCCCTTCTTCTGGTTTACACCTCAAGTATCTACAACAGCCTGTGCTGGGCCTAGCTGAAGATGGGTGCCAGGAGTTAAATCTTGGTCTCGCATGTGAGTGGCAAGGAGTCAAGTATTTGAGCCATTACTTCTGCCACACAGCGTGTACGTTAGTGGGAATCTGGACTCAGAAACAGCTGAAACTGGAACCTAGGCACTCCTGTCTGGCATGCAAGCATCTTTAACTACTAAGCCAAATGTCTGCCTGTCTTTATTGCTTTTATTACTATGTAATACTCTTCACTCAGACCATATAATAAATGTATAGTGATTTTTTCCTGGCAAACACAATTTTTGTATTCATTGAAATTATTGCTTGCTTTGTTTACTACGTAATTTAATTCCAAACTTTTTTCCAACTGGGTACAGATCTCAGTACATTTATGCATGTGATGATTAATCTAACAGTGAAGGTTCTCTCTCACATAATCTTCAGACCTGCTCTAGTCTGTACTGGTACTCACTGTTTTTCTTTCTTCATTTTCTTTTTCTTTCTCTCTCTCTTTCTCTTTCATTTGGAAGAGTTACACAGACAGAGAAGGAGAGGCAGAAAGAGAGAGAGATATCTTCCATCTGCTGGTTCTCTCCCCAATTGGCTGCAACAGCCAGAGCTGTGCTAATCCGAAGCCAGGAGCTTCTTCTGGGTCTCCCATGTGGATGCAGGGGCCCAAGGACTTGGGCCATCTGCTGCTTTCCCAGGCCATAGCAGAGAGCTGGATTGGAAGTGGAGCAGCCAGGATACCAACTGGCGTCCATATGGGATGCCAGCACTGCAGGTGGCAGCTTTACCTGCTATGCCACAGCACCAGCCCCTGGTACTCACTGTTTGATCCAGGGTCTCACTTCAATCTCAGTTGAGCATATGTTTTGCCTCTGTGTTGGGCTGAGATAATTTTTTCCGTATTTCCTTCCCTTTTTTTTTAGTTTATGGTCATTTTTTGAAGTAGAGCTCCCTGAGGAAAGATTGTAGGGTATACACTTTGAATGGGCATAGAATTCTAGATTGGAAGTCATTTTCCATCAGGTTTTTAAGGAATTGTTCCTTTGCAAATTGATTTGCAGTGTTCCAGTATGGTTTTTGGGGATTTGAAGTCATTCTATAAAGCTTTTCAGTGTGATCTTTTCATCTTTTTTCTCCCACGCCCCCACCAGGTGATTACCTTTCTTGAATTTTCAATTATTTTCTTACCTGTGTTTTCTCTATTTTGTTTCTTTCTTGTGCTTCTTGGACTCAACCCTTAGGTTTCTCTTTTCCTATTTTTGATCTTATTGGCTGTTTTCCACTGAAAGAATTTTTCTTGTTCTGTATTCCATTTTAATTGTATCATGTTACTGAAATACTACCCTTTCTTTATAGTAGAAATATGAATTTTTTATGATTTTATTTCTCTTTATAGTTTATTTCCTTTAGATGCCCTCCCTATTATTTCTTTTTGTTCATGTTAGAGTTCCTGTTGGTGTCCAGTTGTCCTTGGCTGGCTGTTCATGTTTAGGATTTGGACACTGAAGAGTTTGGTAGGACTTGTCAATTTGACATTACAGTGACATAATCTAGCTATGCTATTTGTAGAAGCATATCCAGGGCTGTTGATGTATCCACAGCAAAGTCCTAATCTCCTGCCTGGAGAATATACCTGCATTCTGGCACCAAATGGGGACACATTCAGTCTGTAAAGTTTAATTTAATTTTTTTATAATATTATGCCCCTGCTTTCCACTCTACTTGGTATTATCTGTTAAGACCCCTCTGTTTTATTCTTTTCAGTTAACTAGAATAAGAAATAGAATGAAATCTTTGAATCTTAACTGCTCTTTGGAAAGACATTCAGCCAATCCTACTTATTTCCCTATCTACCTTGAGTGTCTTCTTAAAATTAGGTAATAGGAGTCTTCCAGCTTCACCCTTCATTCAGACTGCTTGAACTATTCTAGTTCTTGCCTTTCTACATAAAATTTTATTTTTATTTCTGTAAACTGTTGCTGGGATTGTAATTGGAATTAGGTGAATCTGTAGATCAATTTTGAAAAAAATTGACATTTTAAAAATATTGAGTCCTCGGCCAGTGCCGTGGATCACTTGGTTAATTTTCCGCCTGCGGCACCGGCATCCCATTTGGGCGCTGGGTTCTAGTCCCGGCTGCTCCTCTTCTGGTCCAGCTCTCTGCTGTGGCCCGGGAGGGCAGTAAAGGATGGCCCAAGTGCTTGGGCCTTGCACCCTCATGGGAGACCAGGAGGAAGCACCTGGCTCCTGGCTTTGGATCAGCGCAGCGCTGGCTGTGGCAGCGATTTGGGGGGTGAACCAACGGAAGGAAGACCTTTCTCTCTGTCTCTCTCACCGTCTATAACTCTACCTGTCAAAAAAAAAAAAAAAAAAAAAACACAACATTAAGTCCTGCAGTCCATAGATCCAGTGTGTCTTGATGGTTACTTAGGCCATTGAGTCAGTGTTTTGTACTTTTATGTATATTTCTTTTAATGTAATTATTGACCTTGTATCCTGTGGCCTTAGAAAACTTGGTGTTGTGCATTTTTTGTAAGTTCTTTGGACTTCGCGTGTGGACAGTTTCTGTTATGTGTCAGTTGTGCAGTTTTGTGTCTTCTCTTCCATTTTTTTTTTTTTTTTTTTTTTTTTTTTTTTTTTTTGACAGGCAGAGTGGACAGTGAGAGAGAGACAGAGAGAAAGGTCTTCCTTTGCTGTTGGTTCACCCTCCAATGGCCACCACGGCCGGCGCACTGCTGCCAGCGCACCACGCTGATCCGATGGCAGGAGCCAGGTGCTTCTCCTGGTCTCCCATGGGGTGCAGGGCCCAAGCACTTGGGCCATCCTCCACTGCACTCCCTGGCCACAGCAGAGAGCTGGCCTGGAAGAGGGGCAACCGGGACAGAACCCGGCGCCCCGACCGGGACTAGAACCCGGTGTGCCGGCGCTGCAAAGTGGAGGATTAGCCTATTGAGCCACGGCTCCTGCCGCAATTGGTGTTTCTTATTTCTTGCCTGATTCATTGTATTTGCTAGGATCCTAAGTGTAAAACTGAATACAAATAGCAAGAACAAATATCCTTGCTTTGTTTCAGATCTTAGGGGGAAATCATTCAGACTTAAGTATGGAAAAAAAGCTGTAAATAATTTGTAAATATCCTTTATCACTTCCATTTACCAGCAGAGATGTTCTCTTCCTTGTTTGCTGAAATCTTTGATCATAAATGGTATGGAATTTTTTTCAAATGATTTTTCTACATATATTGAGATAACCATAGGGGTTTTTCTTTTCTCTGTTATTATGGTATTGTAATGAATTTAATTTTCTGAAATTGATACATGCTTTCCCAGACTTAACTCCACTTCATCATAGTTTTTTATAGGTTAAGTATACCTAATTTGAAATACTCAGAACCCAAAGTGTTTTAGATCTTGAAATTTTTTAGGTTTGGGGGTATTTGCATAGATTCTACAGGTTAGGTATCCCTAATTGGAAAATACAAAACTTGAAATGCTCCAAAATCTCAGAACATTTTGGATTTTTGGATTAGGGATGCTCAACCTGTCCATTTTATATTGCTGTTTTTGACTTACTGAATTTTGTTGGGAATTCTTATGTTTATAAGATACTTATAAGATACTTTACAAGATACTTTTAAAAGTTTATGTTTAAAAAGAAGTTTATGTAAAATGGAATTAAAAAGTAAGCTTATTTTGGAGCAAAAAGATTATGAAAGCTATTGTTTTTTCATAACACACATTTTTCCAAGATCTTTCTGTGGACTCATGTGCCTGAATTACCATGAGTGACTTGGTGAAGTTTTCATCATCTTTATTTGGCTAGGGCTTCATAGAGCTGCTTGGATCTGTGAATTTATATCTTTCATTAAATTTAGCAGAAATCTTGGCAGTTAATTCCTCAAAATAACCTCTTTTTTTTTTCTTCCTCAAGGCTACAGTGTCACTTACTAAGCTGCTTGAAGTTATGTCACAATACTCTGATTCTTTATTTTTCATTTTGCTTGTTTTCATTTTGGATCATGTCTGTTGCTACGTTCAGATTTGTTCACTTTCTGCCGATTTACTAGTGTATATTTTTTTCTGTTTGATATGGGTCTTATAAATTATATTTCCTTACGATGCTGTAGATACACGATGCCTCCTTAAATATGTGGAATATAGCACTGAAACAGATGGTCCACCTTTCTGAAGTCTGGCAGTGTGTTTAGTCTCTCCCCACGTTGTGGTCAACCTTAAGGAGAATACTTGGTATTTTGCTTTTCTGATATATTTATTGTTAAATGCCCTGTACCAATACTTACCTTCCTGGACAGAAAGATATCCTAATTCCTGTGATGTATTTTACTCATTAGTGTGGCATTCATTAGAGAAAGTAGTTGACCTACACTGTTCACTTATTCTTTGTAGCTTGACTACAGTTGGAGTTTTCATTATTATCACCCCCAAGTCAGAAGAGATAGGATATCAACTCACTTTTTATTCCTCTGCTGACATCGTCAGAATTCTGTAGATTTACCTTTATTGTATCTGGGAGCAAGGGGACAGGATTTGGAGGTGGGCTTAGCAGCTGTGCTATTCATAAATACACCACATTTTTAGTTAAACTTTGCTTTTTTTTTTCTCCTTCCCTTGTTGTTTTAACTTTATTTTGCTTGGTATAGAGGCAAGAGCTTTTACTGTTTATCTTTCTTCCAACTTTGCTCAGAATTACTGTTTTTTAGTTTATACATAACATATATGAACCAAATATTTTTGGCTGTTAATTATTTTCAGTCTGTTTTTTTTTTCTTTTTTGAAGTAGAATGTAGATTTTGTTGTATCATTTTATACTGTACTGATTTTTTAATACTGTTTTTCCCAGATACCATGTTTGTGTGGTAGTGCACCATGTTTGCTGTGCCGATGCTGTCCTAGTGGAAACAACTCCACTGTAACTAGATTGATCTATGCACTTTTCTTGCTAGTTGGAGTGTGTGTGGCTTGTGTAATGTTAATACCAGGAATGGAAGAACAACTGAATAAGGTTAGTCTTTCTTCTTATTTATTGAATAAGTGGGGTGTATGTGTGTGTATTAAACTAATGTTTAGGTATTAAAGAGAGAATAATGTAAAAAGATGGTATGTAATCCCAGTATTAATAGCTCAATCTTTTATGAAAGACAAAGGAAACATAAATCTTGTTAACTTTTAAAAACTTATAGAAAATGTGGTAATTCAAGAAAAGAAGTAATTCTAACTCAGCAAATGGCTTAATCTTAGTAGTTCTCAAATGGAAAAAGATATTTTACAAATGAGTAGAATTTTTTATGTAGAGATTGGAAACTAGGAAGCACTAAGAATATGAAAAAGCTTTTTAAACAGAGCATCTGTGTTTTAGGAAGATTAATTTAATAGTTAAGAAAGAATAGAATCAGGCAGTTAAATATAGAGGCTATTGCAGTAGTATAATCAAAAAAGTATAAAGGACTTGAAATAGGTTTTTCTGGATATAGAATTGACTGAGTCTGGTTTTTAAAAATTGGCAGTAATGGAATCATAAATAAAAGGCAGGTTTTGATTCTTGAAAACTGGAAGGAAAGTATTGTTGAAACAAAAAGAAAAATTTGAGAGTTTTGTTTTTGTTTGTTTGGTTTCTTCCCCCAGGGAATCAGGTTGTGAAAAAAATTAGGGAAAATAAATTTCTAACATGTTGACTTGGAAGTATGGCTTCATATACTTGTATTATGTCTTAGTTCATGCTGCTGTAACAAGAATATTATAGATTGAGTAATTTAAACAACAAAAATTTACTTCTCATAATTCTGAAGCCTAGATGTCTGAGGTCAGGATGCCAGCATGGTCAAGTTCTGGTTAGGGTCCTCTTCCTGGCTTACAGATGGCCATCTTTTCTTGTCTCCTCACATGGCAGAAAGAGAGAAAAAGCAGCAAGCTTTCTCCCCTCTCTTCTAGTAGGAACTCTGTCCTCATGATCTAATTAACTCCTAAAGGCCCCACTTCCTAATACCATCACATTGTGGGTCAGGTTACATATAAATTTTTGAGTTGATACAAACAAAATCATAAAAGTACTCCAACAGGAAATAGAAAACATAGGTAACTCAAAGAGAAATCAGAGCTAATAATGGTCTTGGGGAGTGAGTGAAAGTTTGAAACAGTAGAAGTTTATACTGAAGGCCATTCAGAGTACACAGTGCTAGAACTTTGCCAAAGCCTCTCCGTTAATGAGAGTTGGTAGAGAAAGGGAAACCTGAAGGATTATTGAGAAACAAAGAATCAAGAGAACATACAGTCTTCAGGAAAAAGAGTTTTAAGAATAATGGTGTAGTGTCTGTTTAAAAAATAAATAAAGAACTTTGTGAGAGTTAATTAGCCTATGGATTTGACAACTAGTATCCTATAAAAATAGTTTCTTTAAAGTGCTGGGGCTGGAAGGAATGGAAAAAAATAATTATGTCTCATACATATGAATAGCACATAAGTTTTGAGCAGTATTCCTACTTATTTCACACACAAAAAATCTGTTTTGCATTCTGAATACAGTGTGACTTTCTGAAATGGTCACTAGTTCTTTACAGGATTCTGACTCAAAATACAGAAGTACTACCAGCTCATATGCCATTTAGCCAAGTGCATTTAAAATTGAAAATAGCACTTGTAGAATAGGGGTCAAAACCCAAAATATATTTAAGTAGCATTGACTTTTAAAAGCCATTATTATTTTCTGTGGTGCTTAGAAACCGACTTATTCTAGGATCCTTTAAACTAACTTTCTCTTTTTAGACATGCAGTTTAGTTTAGCACAAAAGAGTGTAAGATTTAAAAATTTAGAATGAATCTTTAGCCCAGAGTAAACATATAGTTCAGAAGGACATTGTTAGTTTATTATTTGCTTATGGAAATTTAACTCTTCATTTTATTGTTAAAATTTACCAGACTTGCCTTGATTGTGTATTCATTATACACTGTAATGTACACTTCATTTTTCAAATGTTAAATAAAACTTTAAACTTTTTGCATAAGATTTTTCAGTTTTATTTAATGAAAAAACATGGATCATATGCTCCTTCTTTGTTTCTCTAGATTCCTGGATTTTGTGAGAATGAGAAAGGTGTTGTCCCTTGTAATATTCTGGTTGGCTATAAAGCTGTATACCGTTTGTGCTTTGGATTGGCTATGTTCTATCTTCTCCTTTCTTTACTAATGATCAAAGTGAAGAGCAGCAGTGATCCTAGAGCTGCAGTACACAATGGGTGAGTTTTTGGGTAAATTTCAATATAGAAGTCTGAATAGACACTTAGTAATTTTGAGTCTGCCCCCCAAAATTTTAAGGTCTAATAAATTTTTTTTGTCCGTGAATGACAAGGTAAGATCATTTCTTTCTCTACCAAAGAATGTCAGACTCGATATTAAATAATAGTTTAGATAATTTGTTAGCATAACCTCTGGTTCATGTTGCTTTATATTTTCATACTAAATAGAGGATCTGTACATCTGTAACTATTAAAAGAAGAGCTGTTTCTGTATCTCCTTTTAGCTTTTTGTGAATGAGTTCCACTACATAGAACTCTGTTTCTTAGACTTACAGTGCAGCCAAAGTAGAAAACTTTAACAGTAAAAAGGGTATTGATTTTTAAAAAATGATTAATTGCTTTGGAGAACCCATAGTGAAACTTCTGAGCTCATTTATCAATTTCCCTTAACAGAGTGATACAGTTGGTACTCTACTTGAATGCTGGGGATTTTATTTTTTATTTTACCTGTTTTTATTCCCCCCACCCCCCGACTAGTTAAATTTTTAAAAAGTATCTGCTGTTGCTTATCTAATTACATGTGCCACCAAAGACAGGAGGAACAAGCTAATGGACTATAACTAGTAATGGGAAAATTTGATGTGACAGGTAGATTTTAATTTTGTCTCCTTAACTATTGGTTGTTTTACATTATTAAACATTTGAATTGAGGCATTTTTCATGTGTTTATTAAAACTATTCCTTTGTATACTGCACCTTATATTTTGACATACTACCCCACTTATTATAATCTCATTTTATCATAATGAATTAGTGAACTAAGTAAAGATTTCAACAGTTTGTGCACTCACATAGAAACACAAAGTATAAAGTACTGTTTGAGTAGTAGTTTTGCTGGTAAATCACATAGTACAACACATTAAGGATGGAGATCCTACTTGGGGAGTAAGTGTACAGTGACTCCTGTTGTTGACTTAACAATTGACACTCTTATTTATGACGTCAGTAATCTCCCGAGGCTCTTGTGATGAGCTGCCAAGGCTATGGAAGCCTCTTGAGTTTTCCAACTCCGATCTTATTTAGACAAGGCCATAGTCAAAGTGGAAGTTCTCTCCTCCCTTTAGAGAAAGGTACCTCCTTCTTTGACAGGCTGTTCTTTCTGCTGGGATCTCACTCACAGAGATCTTTCATGTAGGTTGTTGTTTTTTTTTTTTTTTTTTTTTTTTTTTTTTCTTTTCTTTTTTTTTTGGCCACAGTGTCTTGGCTTTCCATGCCTGAGATACTCTCATGGGCTTTTTAGTCAGATATGAATGCCTTAAGGGCTGATTCTGAGGCCAGAGTGCTGTTTAGGACTTCTGCCATTCTATGAGTTGCTGTGTATCCCGCTTCCCATATGGGATCGATTTCTCCTTTTTAATTCTATCAGTTATTACTAGCAGACACTAGTCTTGTTTATGTGATCCCTTTGACACTTAATCCTATTGTTATGATTAATTATGAACTGAAACTGATCCCTTTGAGTAGTGAGATGGCATTGGTACATGCCACCTTGATGGGATTGAATTGGAATCTTCGGGCACATTTCTAACTCTACCATTAGGGGTAAATCTGAGTGAGCATGTGCCAAACTGTACATCTCCTCCCTCTCTTATTCCCACTCTTATATTTAACAGAGATCACTTTTCAGTTAAATTTAAATGCCTAAGTATAATTGTGTGTTAATTAAAGAGTTAAACCAATGGTATTAAGTAGAATAAAAAAAAATACTAAAAGGAATAAAATAGTAAGTTGTTCCTCGACACTCTTTAAAGATTTCATATATGAAATTATTTGTTGAAGTTACATTTATTCATTTAAAAATTATATTTTTGTTTTAGATTCTGGTTCTTTAAATTTGCTGCGGCGATTGCAATTATTATTGGGGCATTCTTTATTCCAGAAGGAACTTTTACAACTGGTAAGACATCTTTGTTTTTGTTTTTTAAATTATTTGATGTTGATGGTTTATAAAACAACTGACATAATTGTTGCCTGGGACCATGAACCTGCTTGTTTCTTTCCTAATTTTACTTGCCTTTTTTTTCCTTTTCTTTCTTTTTTTTTTTTTTTTTTACGTTTTATTTCAGAATAAAATTTTTGAATTCACAAATCAGAATTTTTGGGATGCTTACAGAGTTCTCCCATACTCCTCATCCCATTTCTCCTATTAACATAATATTAGTATCTTTGTCTCAATGAACCATATCTAGCTTCCCCTGTATTTTTCAATCAAAACTCCTTTTATCCTTCTCATCTCTCCTAGCCTGTAGTAATCAATACTGTGTTCAGATTGAGTTGAGGCATATATAAAGTTGTGTTTTTGTGTGTGTGTGTCCTGAGGTTGTAAAAAGAAAAATGAGTAACGAAAACTAAACCAGTCTTTGATTTGTATGTATGCTTTTTTCCTTTCAGTGTGGTTTTATGTAGGCATGGCAGGTGCCTTTTGCTTCATTCTTATACAATTAGTCTTACTTATTGATTTTGCACATTCATGGAATGAATCGTGGGTTGAAAAAATGGAAGAAGGGAATTCAAGATGTTGGTATGCAGGTAAGCTTCTGTCTCACAAAATATCTTCAAGATAGTTGAGTTCTGAACAGATATGTACCATCTAGGGAAGTTACTTAAAATTTTTATGGTCTGTCTTCTGTAATGAGGAGATTATAGTTGAGCAGCATCATACCACATTTGTATCAGCAACTTACTACACTGAGAGATCTGTTGATAGATTAACTTGGAATATACCAAGAATTAGGAAAGAATTCAAAAGAACCCAAATAGCTTAACTAAATGTTAATCTAATACAAGGGTTTTTATCTGTTTTGTTTTCGCTGTATGTGTCCTAGGACATTTTAGGCATTCAAAAATAGCTGTTGGATAGGATTCCCCCAACAGCAAGGCAAATCTATTTAAGTACTTCTATGTTGAACATAAATTAGCACAAAGACTAAAAACCATGTGTGTATGTTGAAGTTTACATAGAAGTGACTTAGGTTATCTTATTAAATAATAATTACTTTTGTATAACATTTTTAAGGTTTTAATTGATTAGGAAAAGCATTATTTTGAGGGTCTAACATTAACAATGAAAATGATTTAGTTTCTTAATGCCTTTATTTACAACTAAATGATTATTTTTTCTAACACTAAGAAATAATTCTAGTTATTTTTATTTAAAAAATGACTGACGTGTAGATGGTTTGTAAGCTATATAATACAGATAATACTACTAATTAAAAGTCTATTACTAACTTAACTGTTCTTGAAAATAGTGAGCTATGTGAAAAAACTAGAATCCTTAAACAGTCATGTTCAGAATTTTCTTTCCTGCTTGTATAGCTTGCCTAACACTGATAATGCTGGTTACTTAAAATATATTTTTGATAAAATGACTTTTAAAACAAGTCCCGTGTCTAATTCCTAATAATTGTAACATCTACTTTTTCCATTGTATTTCTTTTACAGCCTTATTATCAGCAACAGCTCTGAATTACCTGCTGTCTTTAGTTGCTGTCGTCTTGTTCTTTGTGTACTATACTCATCCAGCCGGTTGTTCAGAAAATAAGGCGTTTATCAGTGTCAACATGCTCCTGTGTATTGGTGCTTCTGTAATGTCTATACTGCCAAAAATCCAGGTATGCCGTTCATCATATTAGTTTTTCTGAAACTTATGCCTTTCTAAATTTTCATAAATCTTGAATGGTGTCAATATTTATCTGTGTTGCTTAATATTTTTCTTTTGTAGGAGTCACAACCAAGATCTGGTTTATTACAGTCTTCAGTAATTACAGTCTACACAATGTATTTGACATGGTCTGCTATGACCAATGAACCAGGTTTGTTTTGTTTGTATTTGTTTTTAATGAGTTCTGCAGTATTTTTATTCAAAGATGATCATTTTGTGAGATTAAGCTACTTAAAAGTAGCCTGCTGTAGGAATTAAATAGTATAGCATTTTCATCTTCGAAGTATTAATATCTTTTTCCACTTCATTTCTTCCTTCACTAACAGTTGTCTGAATGCTTTAGGAAGTTACATGAAAATTTCAAAAACTGTATCTAATTTTCATAGTGCATAAGATAGTTGTGTAAAGAAATAAAAGCTCAAACAATTATTTGCATGTTTTAAACAATTTTTTTCACATTATTATTTTTTCTTCTGACTGCTGGTAATTGAATATAATTTGACCTTTCTTTTTCCATGTTTATTTATTTAGTTTTTTATTTTTTTGCCAGGCAGAGTTAGATAGTGAGAGAGACAGAGAGAGAGAGTTAGAGATAGTGAGAGAGAGACAGAGAGAAAGGTCTTCCTTCCGTTGGTTCACCCCCAAATGGCTGCTATGACCGGAGCTATGCTGATCTGAAGCCAGGAGCTAGGTACTTCTTCCCAGTCTCCCATGCAGGTGCAGGGACCCAAGCACTTGGGCCATCCTCCACTGCCCTCCCAGGCCACAGCAGAGAGCTGGACTGGAAGAGGAGCAACCGGGACTAGTACCTGGTGCCCCATCCGGGATTAGAACCCTGGGGTGCCGGTGCCATAGGCAGAGGATTAGCCAAGTGAGCCACGGCGCTGGCCTTCCATGTTTATTTGAAAGGCAAATAGAAATCTTCAATCCATGTCTCCCACATGGGTGGCAGTCACTCAAGTACATGATTCATCATCTGCCTCCTCAGGTGTGCATTAGCAGGAGGCTGGAATCTAAGGTGGAGCCAGGACTCGCACCTAGGCACTCTGAATGATATGGGATGTGAGCTTTCCAAATGGTGTTTTAATCCCTGGGCCAGATACCACCCCTGATAAATAAGCTTTGTTATAAATCTCTTTTTAGGCCAGTTTTGTTGCATTCTATAAATAGAGAAACAAATACATTTTATTTGGGAGGAGAGAAGGTAGTAAGTGTTTTTAGAAAAGGACGAAAATGATCTCTTTAAGAAAAATAATTATAAACTGTCTTACCTGCATCTCATTTCAGTGAGTTTACAAGCACTATAGGTGCTTTAATCATTTAATGGAGAAAGATAGGAGTTTCTATTTTTAGTATATTAAATGAAAGAATCTTTATTTTTTTCCAAATAACTGATTTAAAAAATAATTATTAATAAATTATTTTAGAGATTAGTCTTACCCATTTTCACTAATAAGATGGAGTTTGACAGATCTGGCTTTGAAAAAGGAAAAAATACGTATTTCAGACACATTGCTGAATATTTAACTAATGTTGCTTCTAGGCTTAGAAAAGAACAAAGAACATTAGGTCCAGGGCAGGCATTTGGCTTAGAAGTTGCCTAACTTGTGCAAAGTACTCATATTGGAGTACTTTGAATTTAAGTCCCAGCTTCACTTCCAATTCCAGCTTCCTGCTAATAAGCACCCTGGGAGGCAGCAGGTGATGGCGTAAGTACTTGGGCCCCTGTCACCTGCATTAGGTTGCAGGCTTTCTGCCTTCCACCACCAGGCCAGTCCTAGCTATTACAGGCATCTGGGAGTGAAGCAGCAGATGGAAGATTATTCTCTGTCTCCCTGCCTTTCAAATAAATGAAAATAGATAAATTTTTAAAATACATACAAAAAAATAAGCATTACGTCCTGAGGCCTTGCTTGGTAATTTCCACAAATGGTTTTATATGTTTTTTTTTTTTTAATATTTTTGGAACATTGAACTTTGACAAATTTAATATAAAGGCAGTTATTGACTCCTCATAATATGTGATAGAAAAACTAGTGGCCGGCGCCGCGGCTCAATAGGCTAATCCTCTGCCTGCGGCGCCAGCACACCAGGTTCTAGTCCCGGTCGGGGCGCTGGATTCTGTCCTGGTTGCTCCTCTTTCAGTCCAGCTCTCTGCTGTAGCCCGGTAGTGCAGTGGAGGATGGCCCAAGTGCTTGGGTCCTGCACCCCATGGGAGACCAGGAGAAGCACCTGGCTCCCGGCTTCGGATCAGCGCGGTGCACCGGCCGCAGTGGCCATTGAGGGGTGAACCAACAGAAAAGGAAAACCTTTCTCTCTGTCTCTGTCTCACCGTCCACTCTGCCTGTCAAAAAAAAAAAAGAAAAAAAGAAAAAGGAAAAAGAAAAGAAAAACTAGTACATTAGAACCATCTGCATTTTATTTCTAACTTCATGGAATTTTACTGACTTTAGGGAGGTCATCTGAATTTTGGATTTTTCTGAGGAGTTAAAATGTCATGTATCTTTCAGCTCTAAGATGGAGTTGAAAATAGAATGATTGACCTTTGCATGGACTTCTATAAAAGTACCCAGCAGTATAAAGTTCAAAAAGAATAACAACAAAAATATCATAAAGATATCATTAATAAATACAAGTTGCCTTCAAGCATTTTGTACATTTCCCAGCAAAACTCTGAATTTTCAAGGATACCAAGAATTAAATTAAACAGCTCTAATTATGCCCTAAAATATTAAATTTATTATATTATTCTGACATTTTAATTTCACCTTAATTTATGTTACAGAAACAAATTGCAACCCAAGTCTTTTAAGCATAATTGGCTTCAATACAACAAGCAGCATCCCAAAGGATGGGCAGTCTGTCCAGTGGTGGCATGCTCAAGGAATTGTAGGATTAATCCTCTTTTTATTGTGTGTGTTTTACTCAAGGTAAAAAAATATATATAAAGCTGTGATTTTTTTTTTAAACAACTCCATGTGTTCATTTAGAAATCATTTCTTTAAAAATACATTTTCTCTCTTCCTGAACTCTTTCATGTAGCATTCGTACTTCGAACAATAGTCAGGTTAATAAACTGACACTCACGAGTGATGAATCAACATTAATAGAAGATGGTGGAGCCAGAAGTGATGGATCACTGGAGGATGGTGATGATGTTCACCGAGCCGTGGATAATGAAAGAGATGGTGTCACTTACAGCTACTCCTTCTTTCACTTCATGCTTTTCCTGGCTTCACTTTATATCATGATGACACTTACCAACTGGTACAGGTACTTACATTTGACAGAAACTTTGGACATGGGAATTTCTGATGGCTTTTACATGGTTCTTTCATAGAACATGATGTGCTGTGAAATACTTTTACACTTTAATGTATTTCAAAATTTACAGCTAAATATTTACACAGTGAAACCAGTGTGAAAAATGCACTTAATTTCCTTGATTTAGTAATAGAAACATTGAAATGGCTCTAGATGTTGAAGTCATGAGAATTTTTTTGACAGAAATTCATGTTTATAGTTGACCTAACACAACATTTTACTTTTTTAGTACTGTAAACCTGTTCTCAACATAGACAGCAAAAGATAGCTTTTTCTTGTCTTTTGTTTGAACTTTATTAAATGTTGAAAATTTTTAAATTGAGTTTGACTGTATTAAGTAGATGGATCCTTAGAATTCAATAATTGATGCTCTTTTTATCATTTCAGAACTAATCTCTTCTGGTAAGAGGAAGACAATTTTTTAAAAATTGATTTTGTTTAAGTAATTATTGAATGATTTGCTGTAAAACTTAATTTGAACTATATGCTTTGGGCAGTTCTTTTTTTAAAGATTGATTTATTTGAAAAGCAGTGTTAGAGAGAGAGAGGGAGGAGGGTGAGTGAGCAAGCTTGCATTGGCAGGTTCACTCCCTAAATTGCCACAGTAGTCAGGGATAGGCCAGATCGACACCAGAAGCTTTATCTGGGTCTGCCACTTAGGTGCAGGGGCCCAAGGACTTGGGACAACCTCTGCTGCTTTCCCAGGCAGTAGAAGGGAGCTGGATTGGAAGTGGGATCTTGGACTCCAACCAGCCCCCAAATGGGATGCCGGCATTGCAGGTAGCAGCTTAACCTATTACAATATTAGGCCCCAAGATTTATTTTGTTTATTTAAAAGGCACAGTTACTGAAAGAGAGAGACAGCTCACTAGCAAGGAGCTGGATCCGAAGTAGAACAGCCTGGACTTGAACTGGCACCCATATGGGATGACAGCATTGCAGGTGGAAGCTTTATCTGCTATGCCACAATATTGGCTCCACCCTTAAACTAAGATGACTTTCAGTAGCCTCAAAAAATGAAGAAAAAAATTACTCTTCACTGCATTTTTTATGAGCAGCTTTTATTGGTATTTATTATTAAAATATATATTATAAAAAAATCCCTACGTTGCAGCATATTAAGCTGTAAGAATCCAATAGTTCACAATAATTCAGAGATTTTGGCTGTCAGATAATGGTAAATGTTAAAATTTTAGATAAAAAGATTTTTTTTCAGTAATGCAAACAACAGCTAAATTTGGGATACATTTATTTTCTAGTCTCTTAAATCTGAGAGGGCAGGGATAATAGAGGTAATGTGGATCCCCATGTATACTTTGAACTGTCTTTTATGTAATAGTAACATGTTATCCAGAGGTCATATTCCATTTCTATCTAATAAAAATGCCAGAAATACATATAGTGCTTCAGAGCAAGGTGCAAAAGAATTATTTCAGAGGCCCATGTATTTTACTCCATTAAAGGAAATTCTTGAATTTTACCTTTACACTAGCTATTATATCAGTATGGAAAGCAAGACAGATTAGAGGCAGCAACTATATTTTGGTATCACAAATAACCTACAAAGAATACTCTGTATTAATGAAACTTACTAACTTGATGGCTGATAATCTAACCCTTGTCCCCTAACCTTTTCTTATTTTCCACATTTTAGGTATGAGCCGTCTCGTGAGATGAAAAGTCAGTGGACAGCTGTCTGGGTGAAAATCTCTTCCAGTTGGATTGGCATCGTGTTATATGTTTGGACACTGGTGGCACCACTTGTTCTTACAAATCGTGATTTTGACTGAATGGGACTTATGGCATGCAGGTCCCACTTCGATCTGTGCTTATTTGAAATTAATTAACAGTATTCCCAACTTTTCTAAAAGGTGTGTGTGTTTGTGGGTGTGTATGTGTGTGTGCACGCATGTGCTTCCCATGTAACTTCCCCAAGTGTTGTTCTAGCATGAATTAAATTTTACTGCTTGCCATTTTATTTATTATTTTCTTGCCAAGTACATTGTGAGTATGGTAGTAAGTTAGAAAAGTGGACATCAAGTAGGTTTATTTAATCTCTGCTTTGTACCTGTGAAACTAGGGTAAAAGCAAAAAAACTGTCAGTTTGATTTTACAGTTGTGTTAGACCTTAAACTTTTAGAAAATATAAATGTTTGGCTGCCTTTTGAAATACAAGGGATCTTCAAAGCATTTATGGAAAATATGTATTATGAAAACATGGATGGATTTCAGAATTTTTATGTACCAAAATAAACCTATCTTTAATTTCTTTTTCCATGAACTTTTTGAGGTATCCTGCATTTGGTGTGTTGCCTCATAGAAGATGGCAAAGAGTATAGCTATTTAAGTACCAGTTGTCTAAAAAATCTTGTCAGATTTTTCCTTTGAAATGAAGGTGAGGAACTTAAATAGAAAGGGAATGTTTGATGGAAAACACTGTAGGTTATGGACAGAGGTTGAAGCATAGAGCCTTCAAAGAAAGATCATTGGTGCTTGGGTACTAAATTAAATACCCAGTGAGACTGTAATCTGAGTAGAGATGGCCTTCACTAAAAAATTGTTTTGGTCCTTATAAACCTGTACAAAAGTATGTGCTCGACACATATGCTAGAAATTTTGAAAGATTTAGATGAGGATTTTGTACAGGATAATCATGGATTTAGAAGGAAGTTGTTGAAAATTATTTTGAAAGTTGGGTTTGTTAGGGCAAGAAGAAACTGCAAATGCGAAGCTTTAGTGTAAGCACTTAGGTAAAATCTAGTCCAGTGCTCTCATTTTAAAGATGAAGAAGCTAAAGTACAGGCTTAAATAGCTGATTTAGTGGCAAAGCTAGGGAATTCCAAGCCTTCTCAAAATAGCTAGCATTCTCTGACATTGAAAAATAGTTTGTGTTCAAAATACATTCGAATTGATGATTTTAAACCTTGTTAGAGGTGCATAATTAAGTGATATGGATTGCTGGTGTCCATGATGCCTTTTACTCATCGAAGTCAGGAGAATGACAGAAAGTTGTAGAATAAAACTCCAGTTAATAGATTACATAATTCAAAAGGCTTGCTTTTGTTTTTCCTGCCATGAAACTGAAATATATAGATTATTATACTCTTTTGACCTGAAAAATCAAGTAGTATGACAGATAGAAAATCTTAGTTGTTTTATGTGTTATTAGTGTATAATGAAGCTTTTAAAATCTACATTTGCTTCTTTAAAAATATATAACAACTCAACTTAATTCCCCAGCCTTATTCTGTATATTGATATTGTATTCCACAATTTTGAATGGCTGTGTTCTATCTCTAAATAAATGAATTCAGAGAACGTGTATATTGTCTTAATTATTCAGCCACTCAAATTTAAGTGGCTGTAATACTCAATCCTACTTTTTTCTTGTATAAGAAAGAACCTGACACTAAAGGGTAACTGCCCATTTCTGTCTTGATAATTGAATTGTTTTGAAGGTGATTTTTATTTGGTTGCCTGTAAATGACCCCTGAACTTGGATATCAAAGGTAAAGTGGTATTGTCCCACTGGAGAGCCTTCAGTACATGGAACTAGTTGGTTTGGAGAGTATATTTAATTCCTTCAGTAGCTATTCTACACCTGATATATCCTTGAGCCATTTTTTCTGATTGCCAACTAATGCTTCTTTTCTTTCACTGAAATTTAAGATAGTATAAAAGTTCTTCCTTAAGGGGGAAAAAAAAAGTAGGCATGTAGTCCTAGTGCTAGAATACTTCTTCAAACTTCAGTGTATTTTATTAAGTATTTGGAAATGGCCTGAGTTTTTCCAGTATTATAGGCACTACCTGTAAGACTCTTGGGGGTTTATCAAAGTTAAATAAAATTTAAGTGTTCACACCTGTACATGAGTGTTCATAGCAGCTTTATTTGCAACAGCCAGAACTGAAAACAACTGAGTTATCCTTTAGTGCGTGACTGGTTAAATACTGCTGAATAACTAACATCCTATGATGCTGGTTCAAGTCCTCGATGTTCCACTTTGATCCAGCTCCCTGCTAATGTGCCTGGGAAAGCAGAAGGGTGGCCCAACTGCTTGCAACCATGTGGGAGACTCGGATGAAGCTTCTGGCTCCTGGCTTTGGCTGTCCCAGTCCCGACTTGCTGGCATTTGGGAATGAAAGTATCTCTGGATCTGTCTGTATCTACCTCTCTCTATAGCTCTGCCTTTCAAATAAAAATTTTTTTTAAAGGGCATTGACCTATTGGTATATGCAGCAATGCAAATGAATGGTCATAAAAGACAATCTGAAAAGATCCCATACAGTGTAATTACATTTATATAATACCCTTGTAATTATAGAAAACAGAATCGATCTGTGGTTGTTTGGGCCAGGGATCATTATGAATGGTCATATAGTAGTAGCATGGTTTTTTTGTTGTTGTTGTTTTGTTTTTGTAATGGTGGCTGGAAAAGGGAGGGGAAAGGGAGCAGTTTTAGTTTCACAATAAAATTTAGATGAAGGTACAGAGATTGGCTATTTTATTTCCTGCCCCTACACGGCATCACCCCCTCCCTCATTATCAGCATTGCACACCAGGGTGAGAAATGATAGAATTACTGGTTCACTCTCCAAATACCTACAGCCAATGCTGAGCCAGGTCAAATCTAGGAGCCTGGAACTCAGTCTGGCTCTCCCATATTGGTGGCAGAGATCAAATACTGGAGCCATCACTTAGTACAATTTTTTTTTTTTTTTTTTTGGAGAGGTAAGGTAGAATTACAGTGAGAGGAAGAGACATAGAGAAAGGTCTTCCATCCACTGGTTCACTCCCCAAATGGCTGCAACAGCCAGTGCTGAGATGATCTGAAACCTGGAGCCAGGTGCTTCTTCCAGGTCTCCCACACCCAAGCATCCTCCACTGCTTTCCCAGGCCATAGCAGAGAGCTGGATTGGAAGAGGAGCAGCCAGGGCTAGAACCGGCGGCCATATGGGAGGCTGGCACTTCGGGCCAGGACTTTTAACTCACAGCACCAGCCCCCACCCCATCACTTTTAAAGAGTGGCTTTTGTAGAATGAAGGCTTTTTCCTGAAGATGTTTATCCAGGTGTAAATTTGATAGGCTACTTTGGGTTTATTTCTAGAACTCTACAGTAGTCTCTGTATTTTCCTCCAGTGATATTGATGGCAGTGGGGGCAAGGTTGTGAGGAGGCTACTGTCAGTACCAGAAGGGGCATGCAGATTCTAGTGGCAGTGTTTGGGTTCATGACAGTGCCAGACCCAGTCATGTGTCCTCCCTGTACTTAGCAAGCTGGGGTTGGGTTCAAGAAGGGAACCACAGTGGGGCTGTAGCTGGCAGATTATGTATGTGCATGCACACACGCTGAGGGAGGTAGTGGAGCTAGAGTACTCCCAGGTACCCATCAAAGCCAGGAAGGTTAATTAGCATAACAGGCATATCTGCACAGCTACCTGTACCTACTAAACTGGGGTGGGATTAGGAAGGGAGCTGTGGTGGGGCTTTCAGGCAGATGAGCACAACCACCTGTGTCCACTGAAACGGAAACGGAAACAGACTTGCGGAGGAATCTGCTGCTGGGCTAGCCCTTGGCTGCAGTGAGTATGTACTTCCTCTGGGGGAAGGAGAGAATATAAGAGGATTGTCACTAGTCTGCAGAGTTGAGTGCCCTAGCTTTTAAGGTCTAAGGACCTGCTGTGCTGTGCCAAATCATAGCCCTTGTAATGTACTACTTAGGCTAAGGGCTAAGGTGATGGAGTCACTGTAGCTCATGGGTCTGGTTGGTTTGAGATCTGGTTGGTTTGAGATTGCCATTTGGAATGTCTGGGGTCTCAAGGATGGAACTATGTCAGTCCCTAGGGCAGTGTGGGTTCTGGCAGCGCCTTCCCCAAGATACCATCACACTGTTGCAACCTGTGCTCTGGAGTTGGAGGAGGAGATAGTGTTCAGTTCCTTCGGTGAAGCAAAGCTATTATTTATTCCAGGTAGGAGGGGACTCCTGGGGTCTAAGCCTCTGATGATTGGGTATCTCTCCTGAAGCTAAAATTGACAATGTCTCTGGAGATAGGGTTTGCTGGGGCTCTCCTGTTTACCCTCTCATGGGGATGCCCACCAGTCAGACGTTGATCATTGTTGCCAGTGCACTATGTTCTCATTACACTGCCAATCCAGGTCTCAGGGTGTTGTAAGGAGTTACAGGGTTCTCCCTTGGGCATTTACCTTAAAGTGCAGTTTCTTATTTGTAATTCTGGTTCTTTGTGGTGGAGGTAAATGCACCTCTATTTGGTCATCATCTCTAATCTTCTGAAGACCTCTCACATAAGCATGCATTTCAAAATATTTTATACCTAAATAAGTTTATTTTTTAGTCCATTTCCCATGACCTTTTCAAACTAGCCTCATATGTTCATCAAGAGTGTCACTTTATCAGTCTGCAGACCTTTTTATACTTCAGGTTTTAAACTCTGAGCATTAACATCTATGCTGGCATACCCTAAAAGAATATTAGTTTCCTGTAAGTCACAAGCAGTCTTTTGTGGTTTCCCTAATACCAGAAACAAACAAAATTACAAAATCCCTGGAGTTGGGAAGAAGGCATTAGCCTGTAAGTTAATTGTCTTCAAACGGTGGAACTTGTTTCCTAGACAGTATATGGCATACTTCCTCTGGGAAATGCAAGTTAGATTACCTTTAAAGGCATCTATTTCCAGATCTGTAATTCCCATTATGTACTCTTTCCTAATATTGATCACCCTAAAAAGAGGCCTCAGAACAAGGTTTCACTTTTTTTAATCAATTACTCTTTCCTACTTAATAAAATAAATATTCATGCTGAATCATCCAAAGACACTAAAAAACAAACAAAAACCAAAAAACAAAAACACCACCCTAAACATTCAGTAAAGAGACATTTCAAAATACTGGTGAGAAAAACAATATTAACTCAATAAAAGAAAAACTCTTTTTGCAATTTAAGTGGTTTCTAATTTTGTCTCAACAAATTTGAAAAATGAGTTACCAACTGATACAGCATAAAAAATAACATAATTCTGAAGTTTAAAGAATTAAGTTAACATTTCTACCAAAATTCCTTCCTTTGTTATTTTGTATATAAATTTTTTTAGAACTTTTCATTGATGAAAAAAATAAAATTCTTGAGTAAGTCTTCGAAAAACCTGAGACCTGTTTATCCCACTAGGAGGTATAATTCTCACAATTTTTACTTATGTTTAATAATAGATCATAAAAATTTGGACTGTTTTGTAAGAGTGAACACCAAAAGCTGCAACGATCAACCCCAAATAAGAAGCAGAAGGTAAAAAATGTATTCTCTCATTACTTGAAGTCTAAAATGTTCATCCAGGACTCGATGGATGGTTTTCCCCTAAACAGTCATTCAGGAAGCCAAGTTACTTCCTTTGTGAGTATATAGTTGGAAGCTACATACTCTGCATCCAGTCAGTGGAGAGGTAAATGGCATCAAGAACTACATGAGGGAGTTATAACATAAGACCTACATCGTTTCTGTTAAATGTACTGGAACTCAGCAAACAGCTACCTTATTTGCAAAGATAAAAAAAATACAGCTGCATGGTAGAGGAAATACTATCTAGGTCAACTCTATGTTTATAACAAGATAAACTTTTGAAAGGCTTAGAATTCTACAGAGGAAACAATTTTAAATTTAGTTGAAGAGAAATGTGACAGATTTATCTATGTAAAACTGTTATGCATCATAAAAATGAGTGGATTGGATAATGATGGACGTTAAAGCACTGATATTTAGATTCCTTAAATTACATTTAGAATATATAATATTTTGAAACAGCAGTATTGGGACTAGCATTGTGGTATAGCAGGTTACTAAGTGGATGCCTGTGATGCCAGTATCCCATTTGAGTAACATGAGTTCTTGCTGTTCCACTTTCAATTCAACTTCCTGATAATGTTCAAGGGAAGGCACAGGAGGACCGTCAAGTGCTTGGGGGCCCCTACTACCTATCTAAAAGACTAGGCAGAGTTCCAGACTTCTGGCTTCAGCTTGGCCCAGCTCCAGCCATTGCAGCCATTTGGGGAATAAACCAGCAAATGGAAGCCGTCTTTCTCCCTGCTCCACCCCTCTGTAACTTTGCCTTTCAAATAAATAAATAAATAAATCCCTTTTAAAAAAATATTTAATTGAAAATATCCTAAATTCCTTTCAACTATTTTTAAGGTCAAAAAATATTTTTTTTTTTTTGACAAGTGGACAGAGAGAGAGAGAGAGAGAAAGGTCTTCCTTTTCTGTTGGTTCACCCTCCAATGGCCACTGCGGCCGGCACGCTACGGCCAGTGCACCGCGCCTATCTGAAGCCAGGAGTTAGGTGCTTTTCCTGGTCTCCCATGCGGGTGCAGGGCCCAAGTACTTGGGCCATCCTCCACAGCCCTCCCGGGCCATAGCAGAGAGCTGGCCTGGAAGAGGGGCAACCGGGACAGAATCCGGTGCCCCGACCGGGACTAGAACCCAGTGTGCCGGCGCCGCTAGGCGGAGGATTAGCCTAGTGAGCCACGGCGCCGGCCAAGGTCAAAAATCTTAAATGTAAATTTAACAGCTATGTTTTTCAGCTTAAAGTGTTTCATTTATTTTGTTATTTGAAAGGAACAGAGAAAAAACACATTTTTCAAACACCCAAAACAGCGGAGACTGGGTTAGGCTGAAGCCAGAAATCTGGAAGTCAGTCCATGTCTCTCAAGCATTGGCAGGAACCCAAATATTTGAGCTATCACCTGCTGCATCCCATGGTACACTGAGCTGGACTAGAAGCAGAGCTGTGCCCCATACCCAGACACCCCAATATATGATGTGGGCATTCCAAGCAGTGTCTTAATCACTGTATTAAATGCCAACCCCTCTCCCCAAAAAATATTTTTCAGTTTATTAGAGTGCTTCAGGGTATCAAAATGCCACAAGGGAAAAGAAGCTTGATCATATCTCACAGTGAAAAAGGAAGAGAAAGAAAAAAATGTCTCTTTTCTCTCTTCAGTTTCTAAATTCTTCTAAACTTAATAACCTTTAGGAAAGTATCCTCTTTAGCTCATGCAGAAAACTCCTTGGATCTTTAATAATTCACCAAGATCTCACTGTTGGAGCCAAGTACTTTATGATCTAAATAATCCTATCTCTTTGTGCTACTCCTTACTTTGGATCTACATGGCATTGAGGAAAAATTCTAAGACCTCAAGAAACAGAGGCCTTTCTTGAAATTTTGAAATTGTCCTACACAATATTCAGATACCAACTGAACTGCTTCCAACCCTCTGTGTGAAAGCGGAATCTTTGGTGCCAGTGCCATGGCACAGTAGGTTAATCCTCCGCCTGCAGTGCTAGCATCCCATATGGGTGACGGTTCTAGTTCTGGCTGCTCCTCTTCCAATCCAGCTCTCTGCTATGGCCTGAGAAAGCAGCGGAGCATGGCCCAAGTGCTTGGGCCCCTGCACCTGCGTGGGAGACTGGTAAGAAGCTCCTGGCTTCTGATCGTTGCATCTCCAGCTATTGCAGCCATTTGGGGAGTGAACCAATGGAAGGAAGACCTTTCTCTCTGTCTCTGCCTCTGTCTGTAACTCTACCTCTCAAATAAATAAACAAATCTTTATAAAAAAAAAAAAAAGGAACAGGGAAGGGTAAACAAAACAACTCCTTTAAAAAAAAAAAAAGGAAAGCAGAATCTTCAAGATATAAAATACAGTGCTCTCACCTTGTACTTAAGCCTCTACAATTCTTGTGAACAACTCTTCCAAAGGGAGAAGGTGATTTAACTATTACTTTCTCTCATGGTAAAAACTGTGTAACATTCCCCTCAAGTGGGACAAGAAACATCTGCTAGTTCTTTTCAGAAACAAATGGAGTCAGTGTAATTTCTTAAACAAAGAACTCTGAAATATATTAAAATTCAGAGATTATATCTCCTCTCCTTATTGAAATATTTGGTTTATTTTTTGAGAAAAGGCACAAAGATCTTGGGGTCATTCATATTAAAAATAGTAGAACAGTTGTGGTGCACTGGGTTAAGCCACCACTTATAATGCTCATATCCCATACTGCAGTGCCAGTTGAAGTCCCAGATACTATGCTTCCAATCCAGCTTCCTGCTTATGCACCTGAGAAGGCAGTGGATGATGGCCCAGGTACTTGGGTCCCTGCTGCCACCCATGTGGGAGACCCAGCTGGGGCTCTGGGTTCCTGGTTTTGGCTTGGTCCAGCCTTGGCTATTGTGGGCATTTGAGGAGAGAACCAGATGGAAGTTCTGTGTCTCTCCCTCTTTTTCACCCTGCCTCTTGAAGTAATTTTTTTTCTAAAGATTAATTTATTTAGTTGAAAGAGTTACAAAGAGAGGAAGAGACACAAAGACCAATCTCTTATCCACTGGTTCACTGCCCAAATGGCCAGGGCTGGGCCAAGCTGAAGATAGGAGCTTCATCAGGTCTCCCATGTGGGTAGTGGGGGCTCAAACACTTGGGCATCCTCTATGGCTTTCCCCAGGCCATTATCAGGGAGCTGGATTGGAAGTGGAGCAGCAGGGACCCAACCTGGCACCCATACGGGAGCCCGCGTTGCAGATAGCGGCTTTACCAGCTACACCGTAATGCTGTCCCCATTTTATTTTTAAAGGGTCAGTAGCCACCTGCTTCCTATCAAACAGAAAAATTATTTCTTGTAGGTATCAGCTCCAAAGAAGGAACATAACAGACACTAGTATTCAACATTCATATTTATTTTACTAAAGAATATGGTTCAAAAAAACACAAACTTGAACTTAAAACTAGTCCAACTAAGTGGATAGGGTTGACTCCATCCCATGCCCACCTTCTTTCAATGTATATGGAGCTGAAACCATGACAGTAAGTACTGTGTACACTTTGCCTTCCCTTACAAACATAAATGAAATTCTCTGAACATAAATGAACTTCTCTGAGCCTAGAGACACATGAAGTTTTACAAGATACAGGCACTTTATGTTCCCAGTTTTAAAATAAACCAAGTGAAAAATATTAATAAAAGTAACTGGAATAGAGAAAGCTTTAGGAGTTCTACCATTCAGTTCTAGTGATTTCCACTGAATGCAAACAGACTGCATCAAACAAATAAAACAAACAAAAGTTGAACTGGGGTTAATGGATATTTTGTGAAAAAAATTCCAATTAACTACAATTGGAAAAAACGGACATTTGAATCCAACTTGAAGATACGCAATAATGTGCATTAAATCTTGTATACCTACGCAGCAGAATAACATCTGAAAGCTTTGCAAGAGTGTGTGGCTAGTGAGAAAAGCAAAAGGTGCTTTTATTCCACAGTATCTGATTGAACAAAACAAAGCAATTTACAAAAAAAAAAAAAAGTACCAAATGATACTTTAAAATAAATAGTTCATCATTTTGATGAATATATACAAGTAGAGTCCACTTCTTGAGGATTTAGCTATCTAAAAGTGGCATATCACTATCCAGAGGTGCAGGAGCAAGTTCACATAAATAAAACAGTGTAGCTTCACTAGCTTCAGCCTCAGTCAATGGCTCCAGGCGAACAAGCTTACTTTGGGTTGGTTCTTGGTCCAGGCTACTATCCAGAAGCTCATCAACTTCTATGGGTTTATCTACAGAGGACATAACTTCTGATGATGCTGTTGTACTTCCCTGTTCAACAGCAGAAGCAGGGTTCCCATCAAGGAATGCAAGAAGTGGAAAGGCAGTGTACTGGATAAGCTGCTTATCTATAAAAATCAGAAAAAACATTTTATCACCAGCTTATACAGAGTTTAAACTAAAGACAGAAAAATGGAAACAGGATACATATATATCCTGTGTGTATGTATATATATATATTGTGTATATTTGTGTGTGTGTATATATATATACATATATATAAAATCACATTTTATATAGCCAAACAAGAAATGACGTGATACTGTGTGTCAGTAAACTTTAAAATGTTCAAGTCAGATAGTTAGTCCTTTACTCAACACTTAAGAAATGAGCATTCACCCTAACGATTAAGATAACAGTTAGTGTACCATGACATCCTATATGAGTGCCTGGTTTGAATCCTGGTTCTGCCTCCTGAATCCAGATTCCTATCAACTCAGAACTTGGGAGGCAATGGTGATAGCTCAAGAGATTAGGTTCTGTCAATCATATGGAAGACCTAGATTGAGTACCTGGATCCGGGCTTCTGCCTAACCCAGCTAGAGCTGGGGAGTGTACCAGCAGACAGGAGAGCTCTGTCCATCTCTGTCTCCCTCTCACTCTTTCTGCCTCACAAATAAATATTAAAAAAAAAAAAAAAAAAAGAAAGGAAGTTCATTCTTATCTCCAAACATTAAAACGGAAAAAATAAGAAGGAAAAAAAATAACTCCATGAATTTAAGAACCATTATTTCACCAATTCAATTTTTTCTATATGTTAGAACCTTGAGACTTTGTGCATGGAAATGAAGCCAGCATATTGGGGCTGGTGCTGTGGTGCAGTGGGTTAATGCCCTGGCCTGAAGCGCTGGCATCCCATATGGGCGCCGGTTTGAGACCTGGCTGCTCCACTTCCGATCCAGCTCTCTGCTATGGCCTGGGAAAGCAGTGGAAGATGGCTCCAGGTCCTTGGGCCCCTGCACCTTTGTGGGAGACCCAGAGGAAGTTCCTGGCTCCTGGCTTCAGACTGGCACAGCTCTGGCCATTGTGGCCAATTGGGAAGTGAACCATTGGATGGAAGACCTCTCTCTCTCTGCCTCTCTTCTCTCTGTGTAACTCTGACTTTCAAATAAATAATCTTTAAAAAAAAAAATGAAGCCAGTATATTCTGTATTCAATTATTACATATTCTCTTGACTTGCATTAGTTTCTATGTGTGACTCGTAAAAAAACCTGCAGAAACTAATATTACAGTTATACCTACCTGGTTTGGATTTAGATTTTCTTCCCTCTTCCGAAACTTGCTGAACTACGTTGTTCTTGGTAGTTTCTAATCCTTTATTCTCAGACTAAAAGAAAAAAAAAATTTGTTTCATGTAAGTTCCTGAAAATATAAAAAAATTAATATAATATGTAAATATTGGTATGTTACCTGAAATATATAGGAAGGGAAAAAATGGAAAGATGAACTAGAAAAAGATTTAAGTAGAACAAGACTGGATAAGAACACTTTTGTTGTCATCAAGGAATCTCAACTGGGATTACAGTGTTAAAAGGAGGGTTGTATTTCAATAGTATACACAGAATTTGTCAAGAGTCTAAGATTGAAATGAATCAAAGACAACTGGTTTAAAAATGTTAATTGAAGGGGCTGGAGTTATGGTGTAGCCAATGAAGCCGCCTGCGATGCTGGCATCCCATCCGGGCGCCGATTCAAGTCCTGGCTACTCCAGCTCTCCGCTAATGTAGCCTGGTAAAGTAGCAGAAAATGGCCCCAAGTCCTTTGGGCCCCTGCACCCACATGGGATACCGGGAAGAAGCTCCTGGCTCCTGACCAGCCCAGCTCTGGCCACTGCGGCCATTTGGAGAGTGAACCAGCGATGGAAGATCTCTCCTTCTCTCTCTGTAAACTCTGCCTTTCAAATAAATCTTTTTTTAAAAAAATGCTAATTGAGAGACGATTAACTCTTTAAGCAATTAAATTCATTTTAACATTTTGATTTAAAAATGTATTACACATTTTTCTTCACTAATAAACACAGTATTTAGCACAAGCCAAACATATTTATAGTATGTCAGGAGGACACAGTATTGTCCTTAAAACTATTTATCCTTATCCTTAGAAGCCTGAAAGCTGGTATGGTGTGTCTTCTTGTCCTTCTTGTGGCTCTTTCAATTGTTTTCTATCATTTAAAACACCTCTTTCAATCACTGTCTTTTCTCCTTACATCTGATTATGGTAGGGGAGTTAAATCTTTAATGTTGTTAAGTTCTTCAGTGCTTATTTCGATAATGTTCAAACTCTGAGGTGCAGAGTGTCATAATTTCTCCTGAATAGCTATAAGTCCCAAATACCTGCATCTAGATAAAGTATATATGGTATAATAAAATCTGTATACTAATTCCTATAATTCCCAATAGTCATCATAAAATGAAGAGTGCAAGTTTCTAGGATTCAGAGGAGATAATGGCATCAAGATACAGTAAGAACTTAAAGACTTCCAAAAGTTATATTAAAATATTTCATTTAGTATTCACAATATACACATAAACAGTGCAATCTCATCTAAATCTTAACACTTTCTAAAATAGGTATTTCCCAAGGACCTCACTGTTGTTACTTTAAGACATGAGAAGCAGGATAACATGGATTTCATTTACCAGGCAAATTGTTAGTCATGAGCAGTGGCCACTTAATTGTGTACTGAGGAGTATAAGGCGTCCTGACTTAAGAGCAAAGTGTTATAATCCATGTCATGAGCAAAATGGAATGACTGAGGAAATGACAATTATTTGAAAACATTAATCTGGATTCAGAATGGTAACAATGAGTTTCTAATTTTTCCACAGCATTACAGAACAGTACGTAATTTGATGGTTTGACTGCTGTTTCTAAAAAGTGTATTCAAGTTATTGGTTTCTGAAATAAGATGATCCAAGAATAAAGAGGACACAATGTCTAGCAATAAGTAAACAATAAAGCAAATTCACTAAATGAACATATAAGTCTTAACATACAAATTCAAGGTCTTCTACAATTAATAGTATGATTATATTTACACAGAGCTGAGTGGTCCACATAATCTTATATTATCCAAACTAAAGTCCACATGCCAAATTCAGCATATTGCCTGTCTGTAAATAAAGTTTCACTAGAACACAGCTGAAGATTTTTATGCACTATCTGCTTTTGCACTACAACAGCAGAACTGGATAGTTATAATAAGAAAGCAGTGGGCCTGCAAAACCAAAAATATTTACTAGCAGACCTTTCTAAGAAAAATTATGCCAACCTCGATATAAATCACCCAATATTAAGTGTATAATCATGTTGCTAATTCAAAAATTCTTAAGTTCCTTAAACTTTCAGCTACCCTAACTCTGAAAAATGTAGAAAATCTAGTCAGGCTCTCCTGATGCCAAGTCAACAGTGAGGAAAAGTCAACCCTCTCACCCTAATCACTCATATTTATTTGAGATGTGCCCATTTTAGACTACAAAAAACAAGAATCAAAATTCTGATTTCACTAATTTGGACTTGATTTGCCATTGTATTCAACAGAAAACAAGGGTTACTAATAATTTGCTATAAATATGAGATAAGTGGAGTATATACTTATTTGAGCAATAAGCTACACAAAGTAACAAAATTATAAACATTTGCTCTGACAACTTGAATTGTTCTTACTACTCATTAAAAATTAGAAAGAATCTTGTCAAAACTTGGTAAGCCCAACTAGAGCTCTATAAGTTAAAATTTTAACAAAAATTCGTATTACTTAAAAAAGAAAAAAAATTCTAACTCCATGCATCACTGTTCCAACTCTCCTTCCCTCCAATTAGCATAAACTCTTGAGTTTTTACTAAATGCTAATAAAATTAGGAATTTAAAGGATATGGGTATGAGTAAATTTTCAATAAAAATGTTATTTATACAAGGAATAAAAATGTATACTGCAGCATATAAAACATATTATTTTAATAATTTATTTCAGTGACATACCTGAACATGCCAAGTTTAGTCAGTTGATCTCCCAGCACCAGAAGAAACCAATTTTATACTGGTTCTTAATCCCACAAATGCCAGTAGAATTGGGCAATGATGCACCCATAACCAGCTAATTCTTCATCTAGACTTTTACTATCTTGATCACACATATTAGCTCAGAATATAAAATGCTTTTTTAAATTGGGAGTGATATTGCCTTCTACTTTCTAGGACTTTTTTCAGATTTTTACAGCTATGGGTCCTGAGCAACATGAATTAAAACTTACTTTTGTATTATTGATGTAATCTGTGGGATTCATCTGCACAGAACTAGTGAAAAGCTGAAAGACCAAACAAGAAAGATGATAAGTTTAAAAAATATTAAAAAGAAATTGTGTGTTCAAAATTTTTATACAACCACGTTGGGTGAAGAGATGAAGCTCCTACACTTGGAAGTTTTAACACAATAAAACCAGTTTGGAAGAGGAAACCAGGAAAGCAGAAAGAAAAACAAATAAACAAAAGCAGAGCAAGTTAGCCCGTGCATTAGATGAAATTTCATGTTGTAAGATTTTCTCTATCAAACAGTGAGGTAAACCACTTGCGATAAATAGTGGTTTCTCCTTATCTTCACTTTCCATTACTCTCTATTCAATTTAATTTCCTTTATTTTTTTTCTCCACATGCCTTTGTCCTTACCTGACATCTAACACTGAGTAACATGCCCTGACACAAAGTCTCTAAATACATGCTAATCACATGAAAAATTTCTATAGAATCTACTCTGTGACAGGGGCTGTTAACCACATCTTAAACAGAATCCCTGACAAAACTGCTCATCTACTTGTTGGTTCTTTTATCTCATCTGAAGCTGTAAATGCTAACACCACCACTTACTGCAATCCTTAGTCTAGCCAGTGTATAGACACAGCTTTAGTTTAAGACTTCAAAGTCATCCATGCCACAGGGAGTTACTGAGCATTTAAGAAATAATGACATCATGAAGAATACAAGGTGAAGATGCTATTCCTGCTCTCCAGGAGCTTACAATCTAAAAGGCCAGATAAGACAACATCAAATAGCAACACAGGTTCCGATAAAATACAGTAAAAAGATATTGGGCCTGCAAAGTACTAAGAAATCAAGAAAATTAGAAGGTAGGAAAGCACACACAGAAACACACAATGAAACAAAAAGAGCCTGATAAAGTTATGTGATGTGTACTAGTCCCTGGAGAATGACTAGAACTTGGGAAAGGAGAGGATGGAGGGAAAAGTTCATCAGTACAGTATCAGCAACAACAGAAAAGATAGGGAATGTTTTACGAATGGGTTAGACCATTCCAAATAGTGTAGAAGTTCTAAGTTGAAAAGCAAATTATATACAAAAAAGTAGAGCAAGGCCAGTCAGTTGATGAGGGCACATCCTATTGACAATGAAAGCCTTGAGAAATGACTACAAAGTAGTCATTCAGTTAGCATATTATGAAAATCAAGTGGTTCACAGGATGGAAAGAAACCCAATCAAGCCAAAAATAGAGTCCTCCACTCTCTAGACAATGATTCCTCTCCTTAAAGTTCCACATTTCATGGTAGCCTTATAAATATTTATTTCTAGATCTTCCTTTCCTTTTGATATCCTCCTTCTCCTCTTATATCACCTATTGATTCCTTGAAGAGGACACAGTTACACGTGATTACTAATTTCTGCTAGTTCATCTTGTTAAAGTCTCAGAGGACTTAACTAGATTTTGAGGATGGTGCTCCTCTCTTCCTGTGTTCCCTTACTCACTCATTGCCTCAGGGATATTTTACATATATTCTCAGCAGACATATAGTGTTATGCAGAAAAGCTCTATCATAGATGAGGAACTGACATAGCCGCAGAATTCTAAGACCAAACCTCTCCCAGATGACTCCACTCCAGGTTACTCAGGATTGAACTCTGCACGGAAAAGCTATGAACTCTTCAATACACTTATACACATATTTATCAAAAAGGGTTGCTACTTTAAGAAACAAAGCAAAGCATGAATTAAGTAATCTAAGGCAATATCTAAATGACAACTCCAAAGGAACAGGATCAGAATTAAATTTTACCTTTAAAAATGTTAAAAGCTGGAGCCAGTGCTGTGGCATAGCGGGTAAAGCCTCCGCCTGCAGTGCCAGCATCCCATATGGGTGCCAGTTCACGTGTCAACTGCTCTACTTCCAATCCAGCTCTCTACTATGGCCTGGGAAAACAGTAGAGGATGGCCCAAGTGTTTGGGTCCCTGCACTCACGTGGGAGACCTGGATAGAAGCTCCCTACTCCTGGCTTTGGATCAGCTCAGCTCTGGCCATAGTGGCCACTTAGGGAGTGAATCAGTGGATGGAAGACCTCTTTCTCTGGCTCTGGTTCTCTGTAACTCTGTCTTTCAAATACACCAAAAAAAAAAAAAAAAAAAAAAAAAAAAAAAAAAAAGACTAAAAGAAATATTAAAAGCTAGATACAAATTTCAGCACAAACCTGCTAACCAAAAATCACTAAACAGAGGAGGAATTGAAAAAGACAAGAGAGAGAGAAGGAGGTCAAAAAATTAAGGGGAAAAAAGATTTGGTGCTTTGGTGAATGTCCAGAAGTAGGAGACAGCAGGAAAAAACACAGCTATTAAAGAAAACAGAATGGTTAGACACGTTAGCAAAGAGTACAGTGCCTCCAAAATCAACAAAAAAAACCTTCTATTATAGAATAACAACAGTGTGAACTATTTAGAATTCCTGCAACAGCCCTCCGTATTACGCATTAGCCACATTTAACAGATGGAGAACTGGGCAAGAGAGGTTATCTTTTCCAAAGTTAATAACATGCTAGGAAGTTAATAACATGAGCCAAAATGGAACCTAGATCTAATTCAAAATCCCCTTCCACTAGCTCAATGGATTAAGACAAAAAGTCACACATAGTCTACTTAGTATGAAAAAACCAAGACAATGGAGGTAACATAGGATCAGAGTATCAAGCAAGAAAATACAGGGTTTCAAAAGAAAATGAATAAAAAAGAGATGGGTATTTATTTCTAAAGTTTTATAGTGAAGGAGTTAGAGAAACAGAAGGGTAAGGAGAAGAGCAAGAGGTCAAAATACTTTTTTTTTTTTTTTGACAGAGGTAGACAGTGTGAGAGAGAGACAGAGAGAAAAAATACTTGTTATTTAGATAGAAAAAATAGAAAAGAAATAGAGAGGCAGAGGACAGGACCACAATTTGCTTTAGAGCAGAAGCACTTTCTCCAAAACAGGATATGGCTTATAGGAGAACCAGGGCACAGTCAATTATTCTCTGTGAATAGGGAGCAGTTGGCTAGGTAAGGTCTTCAGGACAGATTAAGCGCATTAAACATTCCAAAGTTAAAATGGTCTAGCTGAAGACTGAAACGATTGATAGGTGGCCAGGATTATGAGATTTTAATTAATTCTTAATGATCTAAAGAACAGATACCCTGAAAGTTTCCTGGATTCAGAGTAGGGACAAGGGGTTAATTGAATCAAGGAAGGCTGTCAGTTTATTGTTAACAAGTTGAAGTATGTCATCAACATGAATGCTCACTTTACTTAAAATGATTAACAAAGGTCAGCATCGAAAGAAAATCTTTCAAAAGTGAAATCCATCCATCTGACAAAGATTGACGAGAAGTAGACAAGTAAGATAAAAAAACTAATGAAATGAGATTGAAGAGTATGAAGGTACAAATGCCTTTTTGGCTCACTGAGAGGCCCTTAAAAGGATTAAGACTACAGAATGTCTGGGGCCAGTGTGTGGCGCAAAAGGTTAATCCTCCACCTGCAACGCCAGCATCCCATATGGGTGCCAGTTCTACTCCTGGCTGCTCCTCTTCCAGTCCAGCTCTCTGCTATGGCCTGGGAAAGCAGAAGATGGCCCAAGTCCTTGGGCCCCTGCACCCACATGGGAGACCGGAAGGAGGCTCCTGGCTCCTGGCTTCAGACAGGCGCAGCTCTGGCCGTCGTGGCCATTTGGGGAGTGAACCAACAGAAGGAAAACCTTTCTGTCTCTCCCTCTCACAGTCTGTAACTCTACCTCTCAAATAAATAATAAAAATAAAAGGCTATAGAATCTCTTTCATGTGAGAGAACCTGCATTACATTATAAGGCAGGAAATAAACAGAGGGGCAACAAAACTTTTCAGAATAAAAGAGATAAGAACAAGATTCATCTGGGTGGGAACAGACCATCTAGGAAACTTTAGGTAAGGAAGGATGGAGCAGCAAGTACAAGAGGGAAGACAGCAGGAAAGGTGGTAAGTGCCAGAAATGGTAAATAAGGATTTAAGTCCAGATAATATTAGTTAAGTTTATAGAGATGATGGTGGTAACTGGAGTAGGGAAAACATAGGACCTAGGAGATATGAAACTATTAAAAATAGCATACGTAAAAAAAATTTGAGTGAAATATGCTAATTCTCAAAGTATCAGAAAGTATCTCTATGCTGTTTCCTGGCTACAACTAATTTCCAGGGATCTCTATTCAGTAACAATTTATTCTGGAGCAAAACATAACAAAGCAACAAGTCCAGACAAGACCTAGAATTAACATGAATATTAAACAGAATTGTATGCTATTCTGAGGCGATTAACTGAACTGCCACTCAGAGGCAAGCAGTCATCACACTCCTTCAATGTTCCAAATCAATGTTTCACTCTTTTTGATAAATAAAAACATTCATTTAAAAAATCAAAATTCAAAAAAGCTGTATTGATATTTAAATATTATACATAAGTAAATTACCAGTACAGCAAATATTAGACAAAGTACCTACATCAACCAGTAGATCTGGGTCTATGCTAAACTGTCTTCCTGAGAGCATGGCTTGGAAGTCCTCCAAACTGCAATCAATACTGTCAAGATAATCCAACAGTTCAACCCTAAGAAACAAAAGATTTCATAAAAGGATCAAATATTAGGTTTTGTTAATCACCATTTGCAACCTTGCTAAGCAAAATATTCCTAGTTATTACTAACTCTTTACCAGTTCTCAAGAACGTAGTCAGAATTTGAGATGCTTGAAAATCTGAACTCATATCCTTTACAGAAAACTTTGTATTTCCTGAAAAAAGGTTCTGCAACAAAATAGCCTAATTTATCTTTTTCTTCTATACTATTATAAAATGTTTAATCTTAGGGTGGCGCTGTGGCACAGTGCCAGCATCCTATATGGACATGCGTTTGAGTCCTGGCTGCTTCACTTCCAATCCAGCTCCATGTTAAGGTGCCTGGGAAAGCAGCAGAGGATGACTTAAGTCCCTGGACCCCTGCACTCACCACGGGACACCCAGATGAAGCCTCTGGCTCCTGCCTTTGGCCTGGCCCAACCCTAGCCATTGCAGCCACTTGGGGAATAAACCAGATGGAAGTTCTCTCCGTATGTCTCTCCCTCCCTCTCTTTAATTCTTTTAAATAAATAAATAAATCTTTTTTAAAAAAGAGCTTAATCTCATCATTTATATTACTATTAACTACCAGTTTTCTTTATGCTATTAAGTTCCTTAGGAGGCATTATATTATTTCACAGTGCTGACACAAACAGAAATACACAAAATAACAAGCACCTTATGGACACTCAAAACAAGTATTTTATTAAAGAAATCCAAGGAACTGCCAGGAAAATTCCAAGACTATTCTTGGGATGATTAAATTCCTTTTATTACATAGCTCAATCCTGACCAAGAGAGGATACACAGGTTCAGCAATGAAAAGGAATATCACTCAAAGAGAAGCAGAATGTGAAGTGAATAAAGCAAAATTAATTTTAGACACATTTAGATGAGTACTCACTTTCCCAAAAGATTGATGTTATCATTCAAGATGGAATCCATCATGGTTACAGGATCTTCTGTGGTCAGACTAGATGAGCCATTTAGCTGGATGGCACTAGACATGAGAGGGCTAGTGCCATCACTGCCTGAACTCACAGATTCTCTGGCTTGTTCACTCTGCTCTCCACTCTGAATGACAGGCGCATATTCATCTTCATTGTCATCTTCAACAATGACAATATCAGGGTACTGATTACAGCTAGATTAGTGACATGAGAAAGAAGAATCCATTACATTTCAGACAAACTCAATACATCTACTGTATTTACTCAGTCTCAATGGAAACTCTCCTTCCAACCACATTTTTCATTTCTTAGGTAGGTCACTTAATCAAAAATATTGACACTTCATATATAAATGACCACAAAAAAAAATGAAAAGTATTTAACTCTAAAATAAAAACATCAAATAATTCTCATTACTTCTTTGCTCAAGGGGAAAGAGTAGGGATGGCTTTACCTGGCTGAATAACTTGGCTTAATTATAACTATTTAGTTTAATAATTAAAAATGGAATAAATATGTTTAACAACAGTGCTTTAATTCATTTACAAAGAAAAAATTTACAAATTTAGCTTTTTACAAAGAAAAATGACCAATATTTTCATAAACATTTATCTCACAAACTCCTTACCTGGAAGGATCAGAAATAACATCCTCATTAGTTTCTGGAATAACTGGGATATTTTCTTCATCTGCATTATCATCAGTAACATCATAAATAATGATATCATCTGAAATCCGCTCTCTTGGCTTTAAGCCTTCAGTCCTACTGTGTGGAACCTAAATAGTGAAGGAGAAAAATGTATCTAAAAACCAAAATCAACAAAACAACATATCATTTCACAACAGGGCATCTATCATTTACTAAATCATAGGGCTACAATGGTAAGCAGAACAGGCCTGTCTTCTGCCCTCATGGGACTTACGTATTAACTGGTGTTAGCACCACCAACTCATATGAGGTATATTCTCTGCATTCTATTTTCTACTTTATTTATTTGACAGGCAGAGTTACAGACAGACAGGGACAGAGAGAAAGAGAAAGAGAGAGATCTTCCATCTGTTGGTTCACTCCCCAAACGGCTACAACCGCTGGAACCAGGCCAGGTCAAAGCCAGCAGGCAGGAGCTTTTTCCAGGTCTCACACAAGGGTGCAGGAGCCCAAGCATTTATGACATTGTATGCTGCTTTCTCAAGCACATTAGCAGGGAGCTGGATTGGAAATGGAACATCCCAGACCTGAACCAGCACACACATGGGATTGCCAGCACCGAAAGTGGTGGCTTTACCTGTTATACCATAGTGCTGGCCTCTACTTATTAATTTTATAGTAAGGGATACTGAATATGGCATGCCTAAGAATACTAAGATCTTCAAATTTGAAAGTATTTTTTATACCTAGACAGTTAAAAGTCATAGAACTTCACCAGAAATCTTAAGCATAACCAGAAATAACTAGACCACTATGCTGATGGGAATTTAATTCATGTAAGCTACTCTGCTTTGAAATGTTTTACTCTTTAATCACTAAAAGAGAAAAAAAAAGTCAACAATTTCATAGTTAAATGTCAGCCTGATTTTTTTAGCAATTTTTTAAATTAAAATACAACTGTATTCAGGCCAGAACTACATTAATTAAAAAAAAGTTCAACTCTTTAAAGCAACTGAATATCATTATCATAATTCAAAAATATATAATTTCAAGACTAGTAATACAGAAAGCAATGATGTACTTTAAAATGTATAAATGCAGTTAAATTAAAAAATATTCATTCACTTAAATATTTAAGTCTTCAATCCTAAAAAATAAGTATACTTAATGATTTACAAACACAAACGGAAATCAGATGTAGAATTTGATCTATCAGAGAAAAATAATTTGACACTTCTGTTATAAATCTCAAGCAATATATAGAATGCAAAAATTTGAAAGTAATAATACTTATGAGACAATAAAAGTCTGGACTCTGAACTAGTTTGTAACTGCATATAAATATGAAAAATTAATCTGTGACAAAAACTGAAGGTAAACAAAAATACTTTATAATTGTCAGAATAAAAAAGTATTCTAGTCAATGCATATTTATCATAAAAGCTGGAAAGAAAATAACAATGAAAGAATGCTAATTACATCACACTATCATAATTACATCATGTTAAATTATTTTATGGCACTGAAATAAATTAATGAAATCTCTAGTAAATAACAAGAGCAATGACAAGTAAAAATGTCATACTGCAAAGTGATACATTTAAAATAGTATTATCTATAGAAAGTTCAGATATATAGAAAATAATACCAAATATTATTCCTAGAGTCACACATACAAAATGGATACAGTAATGGTAAATATTGATTCAATATAATGACTACCTCTAGGGAAAAAAGACAGGGAGACAGGAGGAGAAACAAACCGGGCAGCAGGCAACTGGGACTATATTTGCAATGATTTAATAAAGCTGGGGGATGAGCACTGGGATTATTATTCACTGAGCTTTTTTAAATTCAATATTACCATAAAAATTTAGTTTAAGACAATAAATGTAAAAGAAACTAATTTAAAAAAAAATTACTTTGTGATGGTGATTATCAGTTGGTTCTTTGACTATATGCTGAAACAGATTCTTCTTTGGGGCTCCATTAGTGTTTAGCAGTAGAGGCCTGAAAATCAGAAGAATATTCATGCAGTTCAGTGAAGCAAACATACAAGAAATTTAACTGCTTCCAATAATTTATTCAAGTATAAATTCACTTCAATAATTAAAAGTTTCAGTAAGGCCATACAATTAAGTCTTTATAATGATATACCTTAAGAATAGAAACTGGAAGTTAAGCCCATCTAGGACTATTATTTATTTATTTTTAAAGATTTCCTTATATATTTGACAGGCACAGTGACAGGGTGAGATTTTCCAACCGCTAGTTCACTCCTCAAACGGCTGCAATAGCCAGGGCTGGAATAAGCAGAGCTGAGTCGAGCCAGGAATTCCATGCAGGTCTCCCATGTAGGTGGCAGGAATTCAAGTAAATCAGTCATCATCTGCTGCTTCCCAGTCCCCTCAGCATGGAGCTGGATCGGAAGCAGAGTAGCTGGGACTAGAAGTGCTAGTCCAATACAGGATGTGGGCAGCACCTTAACCTGTTGTACCACAATGCCCATCGCTAGAGGTCTCTAATTTTTCTATACTACTTTTGTTCTAAATATACAATAAACTACTCATCCAAATATACTTCAATGCCTAGTACACTATAAAACTCTTTGTGAAATGTATTAAATAGTTAAAAAAAAAAAGGTAATACCCTAAGAACTAGGAACTACTTAGAAAAAAGTACAGTTAAGGCTGCAAAAGCTCTTATAAACAAGCTTTGCCATAGCTTTAGAAAATCTTTTTCTCCTTCCAACTATTCCTTTGTCCATTGTTCTTTTGTTTTAGCTGTGACAAAGGTAGCTCCTGCCATTTTTAGATATCATACCCATGTTTAAAATATAGGTTAACTTCTCTAGGATTGACCACATACTAGGACATAAAGCAAGTCTCAGCAAATTAAAAGAATTAGAATCATACAATGCAGCTTCTCAGACCATAAAGGAATGAAGTTGAAAATCAGCAACTCAGGAATCCCTAGAGCATATGCAAACACATGGAGACTGAACAACATGCTCCTGAATGAACAATGGGTCATAGAAGAAATCAAAAGAGAAATCAAAAACTTTCTGGAAGTAAATGAGGATAACAGCACAACATACCAAAACTTATGGGACGCAGCAAAAGCAGTGTTAAATGGAAAGTTTATAGCAATAGGTGCCTACATCAAGAAATTGGAAAGGCACCAAATAGATGAGCTTTCAATTCATCTATAGGATCTAGAAAATCTGCAGCAAACCAGAACCAAATCTAGTTGGAGAAGACAAATAATTAAAATCAGAGAAGGAATCAACAGGATTGAATCAAAAAAAAAAAAAAAAACATTACAAAAAATCAGTCAAATGAGGAGCTGGTTTTTTGAAAAAACAAACAAAATTGACACCCCATTGGCCCAACTAACTAAAAAAAGAAAAGACCCAAATCAATAAAATCAGAGATGAAAAAGGAAACGTAACAACAGACACCACAGAAATAAAAAGAATCATCAGAAATTACTACAAGCCAGCAAACAGGGGAATCTATCAGAAATGGATAGATTCCTGGACACATGCAAACTACCTAAATTGAACCAGGAAGACATAGAAAACCTAAACAGACCCATAACTGAGACAGAAATTGAAACAGTAATAAAGGCCCTCCCACCAAAGAAAAGCCCAGGACCAGAAGGATTCACTGCTGAATTCTACCAGACATTTAAAGCAGAACTAACTACAATTCTTCTCAAACTATTCAGAACAATCGAAAAAGAGGGAATCTTCCAAAATTCTTTCTATGAAGCCAGCATCACCTTAATTCCTAAGCCAGAAAAAGATGCAGCATTGAAAGAGAATTACATGGCCGGCGCCGCGGCTCACTAGGCTAATCCTCCGCTTTGCGGCGCCGGCACACCGGGTTCTAGCCCTGGTCGGGGCGCCGGATTCTGTCCCGGTTGTCCCCCTTCCAGGCCAGCTCTCTGCTGTGGCCAGGATCTGCAGTGGAGGATGGCCCAAGTCCTTGGGCCCTGCACCCCATGGGAGACCAGGATAAATACCTGGCTCCTGTCATAGGATCAGCGCGGTGCGCCGGCCACAGCACACCGGCCGCGCTGGCCATTGGAGGGCGAACCAATGGCAAAGGAAGACCTTTCTCTCTGTCTCTCTCTCTCTCACTGTCCACTCTGCCTGTAAAAAAAAAAAAAAAAAAAAAAAAAAAAAGAAAGAAAGAAAATTACAGACCAATATCTCTTATGAACATAATGAACATAGATGTAAAAATCCTCAATAAAATTCTGGCCAATAGAATGCAACAACACATCAGAAAGATCATCCACCCAGACCAAGTGGGATCTAAACCTGGTATGCAGGGATGGTTCAATGTTCGCAAAACAATGTGATACACCACATTAACAGACTGCAGACGAAAAACCATATAATTATCTCAATAGACGCAGAGAAAGCATTTGATAAAATATAACACCCTCTCACGATGAAAATTCTAAGCAAACTGGGTATGGAAGGAACATTCCTCAATACAATCAAAGCAATTTATGAAAAACCCACGGCCAACATCTTATTGAATGGGGAAAAATTGGAAGCATTTACACTGAGATCTGGTACCAGACAGGGATGCCCACTCTCACCACTGCTATCTAGAAGTTTTAGCCAGAGCTATTAGGCAAGAAAAAGAAATTAAAGGGATACAAATTGGGAAGGAAGAACTCAAACTATCTCTCTTTGCAGATGATATGATTCATTATTTAAGGGATCCAAAGGACTCTACTAAGAGACTACTGGTACTCATAGAAGAGTTTGGCAAAGTAGCAGGGTATAAAATCAATGCACAAAAATCAACAGCCTTTGTATACACAGGCAATGCCACGGCTGAGGAAGAACTTCTAAGATCAATCCCATTCACAATAGCTACAAAAACAATTAAATACCTTGGAATAAACTTAACCAAGGACGTTAAAGATCTCTACGATGAAAATTACAAAACCTTAAAGAAAGAATAGAAGAGGATACCAAAAAATGGAAAAATCTTCCATGCTCATGGATTGGAAGAATCAATATCATCAAAATGTCCATTCTACCAAAAGCAATTCATAGATTCAATGCAATGCCAATCAAAATACCGAAGACCTTCTTCTCAGATCTGGAAAAAATAATGCTGAAATTCATATGGAGACACAGGAAACCTCGAATAGCTAAAACAATCTTGTACAACAAAAACAAAGCCGGAGGCATCACAATACCAGATTTCAGGACATACTACAGGGCAGTTGTTATCAAAACAGCATGGTACTGGTACAGAAACAGATGGATAGACCAATGGAACAGAAGTGAAACACCAGAAATCAATCCAAACATCTACAGCCAACTTATATTTGATCAAGGATCCAAAACCAATCCCTGGAGTAAGGACAGTCTATTCAATAAATGGTGCTGGGAAAATTGGATTTCCACGTGCAGAAGCATGAAGCAAGACCCCTACCCTTCACCTTACACAAAAATTCACTCAACATGGATTAAAGACTTAAATCTACGACCCGACAACAACAAATTATTAGAGCACATTGGAGAAACCCTGCAAGATATAGGTACCAGCAAAGACTTCTTGGAAAAGACCCCAGAAGCACAGGCAGTCGAAGCCAAAATTAACATTTGGGATTACATCAAATTGAGAAGTTTCTGTACTGCAAAAGAAACAATCAGGAAAGTGAAGAGGCAACCAACAGAATGGGAAAATATATTTGCAAACTATGCAACTGATAAAGGGTTGATAACCAGAATCTACAAAGAAATCAAGAAACTCCACAACATCAAAACAAACAACCCACTTAAGAGATGGGCCAAGGACCTCAATAGACATTTTCAAAAGAGGAAATCCAAATGGCCAACAGACACATGAAAAAATGTTCAAGATCACTAGCCATCAGGGAAATGCAAATCAAAACCACAATGAGGTTTCACCTCACCCTGGTTAGAATGGCTCACATTCAGAAATTTACCAACAGATGCTGGAGAGGATGTGGGGAAAAAGGGACGCTAAAACACTGTTGGTGGCAATGCAAACTGGTTAAGCCACTATGGAAGTCAGTTTGGAGATTCCTCAGAAACCTGATTATAACTCTACCATACAACCCAGCCATACCACTCCTTGGAATTTACCCTAAGGAAATTAAAAACAGTCTGCACATTAATGTTTATTGCAGCTCAATTCACAATAGCTAAGACCTGAAACCAACCCAAATGCCCATCAACAGTAGACTGGATAAAGAAATTATGGGTCATGTACTCTATAGAATACTATACAGCAGTCAAAAACAATGAAACCCGGTCATTTGCAACAAGATGGAGGAATCTGGAAATTATGCTGAGTGAATTAAGCCGGTCCCAAAGGGACAAATGTCATATGTTCTCCCTGATCCACGACAACTAACTGAGCACCAAAGGGGAAACCTGTTGAAGTGAAATGGACACTATGAGAAACAGTGACTTGATCAGCCCTTGTTCTGACTGTTGATGTACAATGTAATACTTTATCCCTTTTAGTATTTTTTTTGTTCTAGTACTATTGGTTGAACTCTGTAATTAACACACAATTATTCTTACGTGTTTAAATTTTAACGGAAAAGTGATCCCTGTTAAATATAAGACTGGGAATAAGAGAGGGAGGAGATGTACAGTTCGGCACATGCCTAATCAGACTTGCCCCAACTGGTGGAGTTAGATACGTACCAGGGGATTCCAATACAATCCCATCAAGGTGGCATGTACCAATGCCATCTCACTATCCATGTGATCAATTTCAGTTCACAATTGATCATAAGGATCGGTCTAATAGTCAAAGGGATCACACAAACAAGACTAGTGTCTGCTAATACTAACTGATAGAATTAAAAAGGAGAGAAAGATCCAACATGGGAAGTGGGATACACAGCAGACTCAAAGAATGGCAGATGTCCTAAATAGCACTCTGGCCTCATAATCAGCCCTTAAGGCATTCGGATCTGGCTGAAGAGCCCGTGAGAGTATTTTAGGCATGGAAAGCCAAGACACTCTGGCAAAAAAAAAAAAAAAAAAAGCGACGACAACCTAAATGAAAGATCTCTGCGAGTGAGATCCCAGTGGAAAGAATGGGGCCATCAAAGAAGGAGGTACCTTTCTCTGAAGGGAGGAGAGAACTTCCACTTTGACTATGACCCTGTCAGAATAAGATTGAAGGCGGTGAACTCAAAAGCCTTCCATAGCCTTGGCAACTCATGACTAGAGCCTGGGGAGATTATGACGCCTTAAACAAGAGTGACAAATTGTGAAGTCAACAACAGGAGTCACTGTGTACTTACTTCTCATGTGGGATCTGTCCTTAATGTGTTGTCCAATGTGAAGTAATGCTATAACTAGTACTCAAACAGTATTTTACACTTTGTGTTTCTGTGTGGGTGCAAACTGTTGAAATCTTTACTTAATATATACTGAATTGATCTTCTGTATATAAAGATAATTGAAAATGAATCTTGATTTGAATGGAATGGGAGAGGGAGCAGGAGATGGGAGGGGTGCAAGTGGGAGGGAAATTATGGCGGGGAAGCCATTGTAATCCATAAACTGTACTTTGGAAATTTATATTTACTAAATAAAAAAAATAATAATCCCCCAAAAAATAACATAAAATATAGGTTAAAGAAGACTCAGTATGTTAAGTGTAATTAAACAAAATAAATTTTGAGTTTTTTCCAACTTATGGCCTCTTTTTAAAATCTCTCTTAAGCAGGTCTCTTAATTGTATTATTATTATTTTAATAATGTTAATGAAAAATGGATTCTTTATTAACTGTATGTATGTCCATAGAGTGACTAATTAGGCTATCCTTATCTCTCAAAAGTATCAGCAGGATGCAGTAGTAGGAAATACAGGTTGATCATTTCGACTCTAAGAATCCAAACGTCTAAAGGTGGGACAAGTGGGAAATTCCATCTAACCTCATATGACAGGTCATGGTGAAAATGTGGGCACACACATGGCTTATTCAAGGTCTCCAAGGGAAAAAGGATCATCATAGCCCTTTCAATTGTAATATACAAGCTTTGTTCCATATATAATGTGAAAAACATTGTATAAAAATATCAGGCTGTGTATAAGCTGCATATGAAATATAAATGGATTTTATATTTAGACAATTAAGTCTCAACCCCAAGATATCTCATTAGGTACGTGCAAATATTCAGAACACTTCTGGTCCCAAGCATTTGGGTAAGGGATCTTGAGATGTTAAGGTATACTTTAATAAGGAAGGTTATTTTGGGAAAACTGAGCAGATGTGGGCCACTCATTCATAATTAAATACTATAACGTCTGATTGTCTACAATAGGTAAAAATGTTTTATTGTAAAAACTTACCTTTTACGTTTCAAACTCACAAGTTGGTTATTCTGAACCAATGTAACAATAAACTGGACAATCTGAAAGGAAAATAAAAATAAAAATCATTTCATCACAGCCTCTTTCTTTACTCTAAATTCAAAGCATCTTATCAAAGTAATTCAGAAATATATCACTCTCTTCAAAGTCATATAATTTCTCACATATTAACATTTGGAATTTGTATACATCTTATAATTGATGTCTAAAGAAACATACTAACTTCTCGGCAGTTATTTGTTTTGATGATAAGCAGCAACCTTGCTTGCATGTACAGATCCCAGCTGTTTTATTTAAAATACTTTCAAGAAAATTACATTATGATGCATATGAGAAAAGCAGTGTTTGACAGCCAACATTTCTCTTACATCAAGTAGTACAATTACAGGCAAAAGCAACTGCCAATTTTCTAAGGAAAAATAATAAAATTTCACATTAGAAAAAGCTTTTGACTGATTTCATAAAGATTATTGTTGAGACAATAAGGCTTCCTGCTGAAAATCAATGGAAGCTGATTTAGCCATCAACTTCTGATTAAATTTATAGGGAACCCTATTGAGCAGATCAAGGTATGCAAACAAGTCTTCCATATTTTACAGCAACATTTATTAGAATGTGGTCCATGTTCTAGCAGTGCTGAATTAGGAATTTGTTAATATTCAAATTCTCAGGCCCAATACAGAACTGCTGAATCTGAAATTCTGAACATGAGACCCAACAATTTTTATTTTAGCAAGCCTTCCAGGTAACATTGATTTGAGTCTAAGAACCACTAGTGGTTTTAAGAGTATGCCTTGGAATTATATTGTAAAATGCCTATCATAAGGTAAACAATGTCCTACCTAAAAATGGTACAAAAAGTGAAAATCAGAGTAAACTATGAAGAACAGAATATCACTGAGAGACTGAGTTAAAGCCAAAAGTAATTGGAGTACTTTTATAGATTCTATGGAAAAGACTTGCTTATAAGTTTTATAAAAAGTAATTATATTATTAAACTGTAATACTATTGCTGCATTCCTTCCAAGATAGGCTACTAATGTTCTGCTTTACAATCAGTATCAATTTTCAGTGGACAAAGATGGACACACTTTAACTGAAGACTTACACACTATTAGAATTTATCATAAAAAGAAGGTTAGCCACTAAACTGTTTATTCAAAATAAAATGCTGACAGCGATGAAAAGATTTTCATCTGGGGAACAACTGAACTTCAACTTCTTTCATTTATAAATGTTATCACAAAATTCTCAAAACATTAGTGGTTGAATTTATAAGAACATGAATCACTGGCTAAATTTTTTCTGAAATTCATTCTATGTATCAGTTCTAACACTTTTTGCATCATGTTAATCAGGGTGTTTTTTTTTCACTTAAGATGAGAGATATAACATTTATAGCATCTAATGTCTGTACCTAACATGTCTTATAACTGGTACCTCACACTTATTACTCTCAGTTCAAGAATAAACAGTAAATGGTAAAGTTAGGAATCAATTTCGGAGCAGAGAAAAAAATCACTGCTTGTTATCATGATGTAAAATTCACTCACCACAAAATATAGAATCAAATTCAAATTTGAGTATTCATGAAAAATTCAAATGTAATTTAACCATTTACCAATAATCCTTGCTTTTAGAAAACAAAAATCTATAAAATAAGGAGCATTTCAATATTTAACCAAAGCAATGTTTTCTGAAAATCAACATTTTTTTCCATAAAGTACACACAGAGGTACATTTATCATTTAAAGTAAAATATTCTTTACAGGGTTGTGCATTAGAGTAAGCTAACAGAAGTTTTAAAATATATGTACTTGGACTAAGCATCTTGAATTGGATTCTTCTACATTCAACCTTCACATACATGCTGATTTAAAAAAAAAAAAAAAAAAAAGAGGCTTATCTATTTTTGATGTTAGGCCAAAGGCTGTAACTGCTATTCATCTCTGCTCTAAGCCTGCTCTGCTAGACCCAGATCCTATCAGTCATAGCCCTATTTTTAGCTCAAGGGCCTTCTAAGCAGGAACAAGCTGAAGCTCCCCTAACTCCCAAAAAAACTTGTGGCTTAAACCTAGAGTAGTTTACACATGAGCAAAAAATAACTGTCTTAATTACTTTAATGTTTCACCTTTTATTAATAAATGAAAACTCATAAGCAAAAATCAAATAACGACACAACGTAATGGAAGGATTCAAATTTCTCTATCAATTTTTAGCTCAGATGCTAAAATCAAGGTTCATTTTACAACAATATATCAACTGCTTTTCTGCCAAGACTAATAATGGCATATACTAATACATCATATTTTGAACTCATAATTTGTTCAAATGGTTTGAAAAATCTTAATTTATCATCTGGGACATAATTATACCTATCACAGTTTTCTAAAAAAACATACACATACAGTAAGGTTTATAAATCAAAATGGAAAAAAATAATAATGTATTACTTAATCATGCTCCTAAGAATAAAGTATCTTAAAGTTGTTGGATCAGGCTAAAGATCATTTGTCAAAGGCTACTGAGACATTATCTAGGAATATGGAAAGATCATTTTTAGCTAGTGAGGAACTGCTTTTTGTTAAGAAACAAAAATACGGAAGTACTTTAGAAGGTTTGTAGAAAATGGAATTAAAAGAAGTTCATTTCGATGCAAAAAAATTTGAGAGCAATGCATTTTCCATGAACGTTTTGAAGATTCGTCTTAAAACACTTTGGCCTAATTTGATTTCACAGTTTTACTTTCATGTGTGTACTCAATACATAAGAAGCTAGGATCAATCACTGACTATCCAAAAGAGACTCTTTTGGGTTACAAATAGTATTCATTGAACAAATGCAGCATATTGTCATAGGAAAGAGACCTTTTACCTTTCGAATAACTTGTTGCTGTTGTGCATGCTTTGCTCTTAATTCTGACACCTCCTTCCAAAGGGACTCATTCTCACTGTATTATAATGTTTTAAAAAATGAAACAAAAAGATTCAGTCAGAAAACCGGGCCTCAATATCTATAATTAAGAATGCTAGAAAACTTAACTATACTGGTGTTTAATAGACTATTCTGTATAGTTTTAAAAGACCTGGAAAACTTTCGTTCAAATGTAATTGAACCAAATGGTAACTTGACACAACTCGAGAATCATTCCTTCTTCAGTATATGTAGTATCTGCTACTCATGGCAATATATATATACAAAAGCTTAAGACATAAACCTACATCCATAGAGTAGAAGGCAATTTAGAACATGACAATCTAGCTCATTACTTTTCATTTAAATACTAAGTTAACCTTTCAAATGCAGCTGCCAGGTGAATTCAGTCCTCGGGAAACACTATAGGAAGAAAGGCAGTGACACTTACCCAACACTTGCTACACTCCAGGTACTCTACTAGCTTTTAGGTGATTCTCTAAAAACTGCCCAGAAAGGAATCATTCTCTGTATTTTATAGAAGATGACACTGAGATGCACAGAATTGAGGGGACTTACCCAAGATAACCTAACATCCGTAGATTCTGAAACCCCATTAACGATAGTTGAAAGTTTAATTTTTAAATAAAAAGTAATGAACCAGATTGTCAAGAAAAGGGAACTGCCTAATTCTACATGGGTGTGGACCTGATTCTCAAATTTTTGTATATATATTTGCAATGAGCAGGTTTTTCTCAAACACAAACTAGTAAAATGTTTGTATAACCAATCATATGACAAATAATATTACCAATAGTAACAGCTTCTTTTCCTTCATTCACCATGTTTAATTGAAACTGTACTATTATTAAATGTCAGCAGTGTTGATAATGCTGAGAAGGCATGCAAGACAATATATGTATTAAATGCTTTAATTTTCTACTTTTTGTTACATCTCTACAAAAGCCACCTTCCTAGATCGGAACTATTACAAAGGGAACTATGGATTTATATACAGAAGTATTAAAAAAGACACTTTAATTCTTCTTGATTTACCATAATTTTTCTGATTCCAATTTAAAGATGCTACTTGCCTACTAAAAATACATAGAAGATGGTTACATTTCAGACTTAAAAGGATGGCTTGGGACTCCCTTTCATTAAGGGTTAAACTTAAGATTCAAAGAATTGCGTCAAAGAGCAGATAATAAGCTCAAGATAAATACAGTGAAAAGCATAAATGGTTAAATAAAATACACAAAATAGGAAAAGTGCAAAGCTAATTCAAATAAAAGTCCAAGGTTACACTTCTAAGAGAAACATGTGAGTAAAGAATAACTAATGGCTCACATTTGAAATAGAAGATAAAAATACATAAAATAATTATTCATGGGACTTTAAGGGAAAAGCCCAGCTACTTACCAAGAAAAATAATATACATCTATTCTATATATGTTATTACGGTGGCAAGCACACTACTAAAAAATGCAGTCAAAAAGAAAAATGTCTTTTCTGTAGATAAAATGTTTGTATAACACTTCCCCAATCTACATGAGAGAGAGAGAGAGAACACCATTTGTTCATTCCCCAAAGGACTGCAACAGCTGAGGCTGGCCCAGGCGAAAGACAGGAACTGGGAAACGCATCTGGGTCTCCCAAATGGGAGTCTGGAATCCAATTATTTTAGCCATCACCACTGCTTCCCCCAAGTCAGCACTGGTAGGAAGCTGGAAGCAGAAGTTGGGAGCTGAGCATCAAACCCAGGTATTCCAGTATGGGATGCAGGTATCCCAACTACTAGGTCAAATGCCTGCCCCACATAAGGTTATTTTATGGCTTGCATGTCCTTATTGGTGTATTAACACCACAAGAAATTAACTTTAGTATCCTATTTCCTACACCAACTTAAAAATCTATGATTTTGGGGGCCGGTGCTGTGGCGCAGCGGGTTAACGCCCTGGCCTGAAGCACTGGCATCTGGATGCTGGTTCTAGTCCTAGCTGCTCCACTTCCAATCCAGCTCTCTGCTATGGCCTGGGAAAACAGTAGAAGATGACCCAAGTCCTTGGGCCCCTGCACCCATGTGGGAGCCCAGGAAGAAGCACCTGGCTCCTGGCTTTAGATCAGCGCAGTTCCGGTCATTGCAGCCAATTGGGGAGTGAACCATCAGATAAAATACCTTTCTCTCTCTCTGCCTCTGCCTCTCTCTGTGCAACTCTTTCAAGTAAAATAAATAGATCTTTAAAAATAAATAAGTAAATAAAAAATCTTTCATTTTGGAGAAGGTGCTTGGCACAGCAGTTAAGACACCAGTTGGCCCACCTGCATCTCAGCTCTACCTGCAATTCCATCTTTCTGCTAATGATAACCCTGGCCCAAGTACTTGGTAACTGCCACCCACATGGGAAACTCCAGTTGAGTTACTAGCTCCTGGCTTTGGCCTGGCCCAACCCCAGCTGTTGTATTTGGGGAGTGAACCAGCTGAAGGGAGATAGCTCTTCCACCCCTGCTTTCAAATAAATAAAATAAATATATACAAACACACCACACAGCCTGCAAACCCTAACACACATCCACCTGCCATATAAGAAAAACATTTGGAAATAATTACCTTTTTAATTCAGAAAGCCTGGACTCAATAGTTTCTTGTTTGATTTGAACCTTCTGAGCACTACTAATAATTTTTGTTAAATCCTCCTGACGAATTTTATTTTCTTCTGGTTTTGAAGATGAAACCTTTTGAAGGCAAATTTAGAAAAACAATTACTAAATACCCATGATTGCAATGCAAAGCTTCCCTATTATAAGAGGTTCTTCTATCTGTTCATTAAGTGAGATCTGGTTCCAAAAACCTCAGGATGGAACTCCAGGGAAAGAATAAACTTTACAGTTTAATGGGAGAGGAAGCAAGGAATAATCAGTTAACTTTTTCCCCCAATGTGCAGAAGTTCTCACAAGCAAGAACATCTTAGGATCTCTATTTTTCTTCCCTTCTGCCAAATTCCCTGTAATTTTCCCCTGCCTCTTTATTACAACATTCCACATTTATTTAAATGTATGCAATAACAGCTGAATGCTAGACCATTTCTTTTATGGTCTACCTGCCTTTATGCATTTAATAAAAATTCTTATTTAAGCAAAAGATATCGTTCATTCAAAAATGTATTACTGAATGCCTAATATATACAAGAGACTTACTCTGGTCATGGGCTATACAACAGTGAAATACAGAAAAAGCCCTCCAGAGAGCTGATATTTTATAGCAGAAAGTTGTTTTCAGCTAACTTAGAAAAAAATCAACTACCACATTACAATGGGTGACTCTTCACCCTAGTAAGAACATACTTTTCTTTCCTCCAGAAAGTGTCTGAAGCCAGAGTCCTCAGTTCAGTTTTATAAAGTGGATGGGATGAAGAGAAAATAATTACACTTTATTACTTAATTCATCCCAACAGCAGCACCTGTGTCTTTCTGCAGTTCTTAATTTCAACAGCTGACATAAAACTCCTGGTAGAGTATACTAAATGATAATATACTAAATTAACTTGTGTTTACAATAGCTTACCTTCCTTTTAATGTTCTCCAACAAGTCATCCTGGCCTTGTTTGAAGTAAGGATGCTGAAATTCAACAGGACCATCTCTTTCCTGCTTTACAATACCCGAGTCAATATGTACAACTTTACGGAAACCATCTGAAAAAGATTTAAAATTCAGATGACAAAATAACAAAGTCACAAATTACAGAAACTCGTATGGAATATATTTATCATCTTAAGAGAAAAACTGATTTTAACAGTGGTTAATAACAGCACTCCAATTAAACTGCTTCCCATACTTACACATATTCAGTTGCCTCACAAAGCTTGCCATATTATTGTGCTTGAAGTATTTTGGAAGAATTTCTTTTGCAAATCTCTGTTCATCCAAGACCAGAAAACTTTGGCCATTCTGAAAACAAAGAAACAAATAAAAAGCCAATTAGTCAATGTCTTCTAACATACGAAGATTATATAAACCCAAAACCTGTCCTGGGCACTCATTTCATTATATCCTCAGACCAGTATTCTATTCCTGATGACGGCAAAAAGAAACAAACTACAATTAATTGTCAAAGTGCAATTAAGATTTTGATGTTAACCTCAAAGTTCAGGAGTATGTCTCAAATCAAAAGCTACATTATATTCTATGGTGAAATATTAGAGAAATTTCCATTAATCAGAAACAAGAAAAATACCATATGTAGCCAGTGTAATTACTTAACATTGTTTTAAAACTCATATAATTAGATAAAAATAAATTTTGAGAGGAAGCAGCTTACTATTAGCAGTATACATAATGTATCTTTGTACAACTAGATGAAAACCTGTAAGAGAATTCATTAAAATAGCTAGCTATATTAAATTAAGTCATTAGTGCTTTTCCATAAAAAAAGACCATTAGAAACTTACTACAAAAATACAGTAATCGAACAGAATGGTACTGGCAAAAGGACAGACATATAGATAAATGGAATAACATAGATAGCCCAGAAATAACCTGTCAAAGGATTTTTGACAAGAACACATCAAAACTATTTAACAGGGAAAGGACAGTCCTTTCAATATAATGGTGCCAGGCAAAGTGAATATCCATATGCAAAAGAATGAAGTTGGACTCTTACCCGATACCATATATAAAGTTAACTCAAAATATATGAAAGAAGTAAATATAAGAGCTAAACTTTAGAAAATCAGAAGAAAACCTTCATGACACTGGATTTGGCATTAATTTCTTGGATTTGAAACCAAAAGTATAGGCATTCAAAGCAAAAAATTGTCAAATATGACTAAATCAAATTTTAAAACATTTATTCAAAGAACATGATGAATAGCATGGAAACGTAATCCACAGAGTGTGAGAAAAGACTTGCAAGTCGTGTAATATTCACAATAGGTATGTTCATAAAAGACCTACAATTTAAAATTGGCCGTAAAAAAAACAGCCTGATTAAAAAATGAGACAAGTACACATTTCTCCAAAGAATATAAACAAATGGCAATAAGCACATGAAAAGACACTCAAAATCAATGATTACCAAAAATTAAAAAACAAATATGGAGAAACCAGGATTGTTGCACATTGTTAGACAAGACGTAAAACAGTATGGCTGCTGTGGAAAACAGTATGGGGGTTCCTCCTATGACTCAGAAATTCCAGTTGTAAATAGATTTGATTAATCAAAAATATGAAAGCAGGGCTTTGAACACATATTTCCAGACCTTTTTTATAGCAGCATAATTCACAATAACCAAGAGTTGAAGGCAACCGAAGTATCTACTAACAGATGAATGGGTAAACAAAATGTAGCATAAACTTAAAATGTTATTCAGCATTACAAAGGGAAGAAATTTTAACACAAACTACAACACGTATGAACCTTGAAAATAATATGGTAGGTGAAATAAGAACTGTCAAAAAAAGCATGGATGTAAAGTTCCAATCCAAAAAAGATGAAAAACATTCAGAGGCTGGATGGTAGTGATAACTGTGTAACAATGTCAATGTACTTAATGCCATTTTTGAATACCTACAAACGGTTTCAATGGTAATTTTACATTAAGTATATTTTGCCACAACTTTTAAAAACAATTTGAAATTAAAACTGAATAAAAGATACTAACAGAAAAATGGAAAGTATGTAAAAATAAAATTTAAAAAATATAAGAATACTTCAAAAAGCTTGGAGAAAGCACATATTAAAAAACTGTGCATTTATTTCAATCTTTTTCACCAAGAGAAACATCTTTTAAGTTCATTTCCACAACTTTCTGAAGTACCCATATATATAGAACCTTTAGAAAATATTAAAAATGCAGACAGATATAAAGAATACAAATGCAGTGCTGTAAAGCTCTCAATTCTCTTAAATTAAAAGATTTTTAGAGTAGAAATGAAGAGATGCTATCAGGGCTAAATATTAGGAACTTAAGCTTATGAATATTTGTCAAAGAAATTATAGAATAATAAAAAAATGCTGAAAACAATGGGAAGGAATGTTAACTCTATTTTATACTGATAAAATTAGTGTTTAAAAGAGATTGTATTGGGCCAGCCTTGTAGCACAGCATCCCATAAGAGCACCATTTCAAGTCCTGGCTGCTCCATTTCTGATCCAGCTCCCTACTTATGCTCCTGGGAAAGCTGTAGAAGATGGCCTGAGAACTTGGGCCCCTCCCATCGATGCGGGAGACCTGGATGGACTTCCAGGCTCCTGGTTCTGGCCTGGCCTAGCCCTGAATATTGTGGCTTTTTGGGGAATGACCAGGGGATGAAAGATCTCTTTCCCTCTGTTTGTGTTTCTGTCTCTGTCTCTAATTCTGCCATTCAAGTAGATAAACAAATCTTAAAAAAAAAAAAAAAAAAAAAAAGGTTTAGCATTAATAAACAGGTAATTAAATAGATGAATGGACAGAACAGAGGACAGAAGAAAATCTACTTGAATATTTAAGAGGTAACAAATAAAGATGGCATTCAAATCAGGGAGTGAAATCCGGAGAGAAAAGCTTTATTTAATTAACTTTGCACTTGGTAGGCAAAAACAAAAGCTCAATGCTACCTCATCTTTACAACCAAGCTTCTGGAAAAATAACATACTGAATCTATAAGACATACAGATATAAATTAACAAATTTATTCATGGAGACTGCTAGCTTCCTACCTTATCTCTATAGTTCTCTACTTGCATACTAATAAGTACACAGTTTTGTTTGGTGAAAAACTCAATGTGAAACTTAGAAGCATATGGTCTCATTCATAACTGAAGAAATGTACAGCAAAACAAATAATAATTTTCCTTATTAGATATGTCCATGTTAGCAGTTAGATAAATACCAAAACTAAAAATGCACACGTCCTTTCCTATCAAAAAAAAAAAAACTTTCCTTCTACCTTACTTCCCTTTCAATCTACCTATTCCGTTTCCTTAATTGTGAAATTCACCAGTTATTTCAAATTCTTCTCCAACAGGACCATCCATTTACTCTTGCTAAAAACTAGGTTTAGTTTCCACACTCTACTGACACCATTTAAAAAGACAAAAAGCTATATGACAAATTCATTCCTCTTTTCAGTCCTGGTCTTCCTGTATCTGTCTACAGAACCTCAGTCAGTACTATTCACAATTTCCTTCTTTTCAGTTCTACTCTCTAGATTTTGAGGCTACTAGGTCTCCTTTCTCTCATACTTCAAGTTTTCTTCTACTCATAAAAGGTAGGCATTTTTTTTTTTATTTTTAGATTTTTATCATTGATCACGGCACCTCCTGTATTATTTCCTTAGAATCCCTGGAGTAGGGAATGTGTGGCCTACAGGCTGTATAAGGCCTGTGAAATTATTTGTCCCTGCTAAGCCAACTGCAGAAGAGACTGAAATTTGATAAATCTATAGCCTGCTAATTTTTAAGTTGAAATTTTGTATGACCTGCAAATGATGTTATAAATATCCAAATAGCCCTTAGCAAAAAAAAGGTTCCACACTCACTTAGACAATCTCATCCACATCAGCATTATTGATTTTATTTATATCAGTACCACATCTATACCTCTGGCTCTACCTCAAATTTCAACTTCAATGTGTAACTGTTTACATTTTATACAACGTATTTTAATTCAATATTTTTCTACACTTTCAAAATGTCTACTTCAAAACTATTTTCTACTCTTTCCCTTTCACCCACTACCTAGCTAAGTTTGAAATAAAAATAAAAAAGTTAAAAATTCTCAATTATTAACAGAAACTGAAGGGAAAAACATTAAAAATATTTCCTCTTAAAATATTTCCTCTTAAAATTAAGAACAAGACAAAAATCCATTGGTCACTTTTTTTTTTCAACACTCTTGAGGTCTTAGTCTCTTCAGAAAGAAAACGAACTGAAGGCCTGACGTTCAGAAAGGGGGGGAAAAAAAACAACTGTCATCCACAGCTGCTGGGGGATACATTTAGAGAATCCAAAAATCCAAATCAGTAAAATTATTAGCTCACTGACTTATTATCAATATGCAAAAACTATATTTCTAATTACCAGCAGCAGCTAGTAATGCATGGGTAACAGAAGACTAAGCTGGTTTGACCTCTTTGGAAAAACAATTTATAGTATCTTAGGGTTAAACACTTCATACACTATTTTCTAGCAATTTATATGGGTATACAGACCTCAGAGAAACTCCTACTATATATACCAGAAGTATACTCATACAAGATATTCATAATAGCATGTGACACAGTTGATGATTATCTCTTTCTTGAACCATTTTCTGCCATTAACTTTTACAATTTCACTCAATGTTTCTCCTTTCTCAATAACCCTCCTCTGCAACTTCAGTTCCTTTTATCGTCCTACATGATTTCATTCAGTCCCATGGCTTTATCATTTACAAACTCCAAACACACCCTTAAATTCAAAGTTTTAGACCCAACAACCTATTAAACATTTCTACTTGGACATCTTAGAATATGGAACTCAGGGTGTTCAGAAACATTCAAAAATATTCTAAGCACTGTATTGCTCACCCTTTTTGAAATTAGGTGTAGCCGTATGACTAAATATGGTCAATCAACTGTAAAAAAATGAAACAATTTTCAAATACAAATTAGTATCCCTTATCTGAATGCTTCAACTAGTAAGGTGTTTCAGAAGTATTGCAGATTTTGGAGTATCTGTATTGACTTCACTAGTTGAGCATCACTAATCCCAAAACTTGAAATCCAAAATGCTCTAAAATCCAAAAGCTTTTAGTGTCTTGTTAGCACTCAAGATTCAGTTTTGAGCATTTTAGATTTTTGGATTAGGGATGCTCAGTTAGTAACACTAGTGATCCATTTATAACTTCAAAGTTCAATTTCATAATGTATATGGCTAAACAGAGCTAAACAAAGCTGCACTTCTCCTAATCTTCCCCATCTCAGCAAAAGGATTCATCTTGTTGATCATGCCAGATCTATGAGTCACTCTTAATTATTCTTTGTCCCTCCTCTAAATACAGCCAATTATTAGCAAGTCCTGCAACTCTGCTTTCAAAATAGATATGAAATCTGACTACTTCTCAAATTTATACTGTTACTACCCTATCTCAGCCATCATTATCTTCACTATCATCTGGGAAACCTTGATAATTTTATAGATTTTCAAACTTCTTATCACTGCTCTCAGGCCCTATGCCATCTGGCCTACCTCCCTTCTCACATTCCCATTCTCTACAGACCCACATTAGCATTCCTGCTTCCTTCAACATGGAATATTTAAGGCCTTTACATTTGGCATTACACCTTGGCATCCATCTTTTTTTTTTTTTCTTTATGCTTACTTATTTGAGAGGCAGGAAGACAGGGAGATGGAGAAGGTACAGGGAGGAGGGAAAGATAAAGAACTATTTTCCATCCATTGGTTCACTCCACAATTCCTCCAACAGCTGGGGCCAGGCAGAAGCCAAGAGCCAGGAACTCCAACCAGCTTTCCTTCAGTGAGTGTCAGGGACCCAAGTACTTGGGCCAGAATCTTCTTCAATCTAGGTGCATTAGGAGAAAACTGGATCAAGAGCTGGAACTCAAAATCTGCACTCTGATACAGGATGTGGGCATCCCAAGCAGCAGCTTAATCACTATGCCACATAATGCCACTGGCCCATCCTTTTTAATCATTCAAGTCTTTGCTCAAACGCAACCCTTCTCAGGGAGGCTTTCCTTCTCAGCCTACCTCCCAGACAGCTTACATGCCAGTTATCAACTTCTGCTCCAAATTTATTTATTTGTTCTGCCTACATGGAGCTGGATCCTCTATCTTTCTTTTCTATTTGCTATGATGTTAATCTTCATCAGCAGGGGATACCAGAGAGAAATCACTAGAGGAAGTTGTTCTTCCTGGTTCCAGTGTGTCCGTGGCAGGCTTCTGGAGGTTCTCCAGTACCTAGGTCTCACAATGCAGGGCAGTCAGAAGTGCTCAATGACTACCAGGTTTCACTGGCACTCTCTCCCTGGGAAGGTTTACAAGATATCTCCCCAAGAACATTTTCCAGTGTACTCTAGAGCAGGGATTGACAAAGTTTTTCTTAAAGACCACAGAGTAAATATTTTAGGATTGTAGATTACAAGCTCATAACTCCATTTTTGAAAAGGAAAAAAAAAAAAGCAGCAACATGCAATATGTAAATAGCCTGGGCATGGCTATACTCCAATTAAACTTTATTTATAAAACAGCTAGCCCATGGGCTGGTCCATTGCCAACTCCTGCCCTAAAAGGCATATAGCTTAGCAAATTTTAAAGGAACAAATTCCAGTAGGCTCTGGAGGTGAAGTGCACTGACAGCCCTAGCATTCAGTGAGACATGCCCATATTCACTCCAACTAGATTGGGATAAAACTTAGCATTGAGATAAAGAGTTCTTAACTGGACACTGTATCTCAGACCTGGTAGTGGATGTTCTTTAAAATTAATACCTATATTCTTTAGTTTCTTTACTCCAATTTCTTTGACGTAGTAAGACTATTAAAATTTCCCTGTTTGGGGGGCCAGCGCTGTGATGTAATGGGTAAAGCTACCACCTGCAATGCCAGCATACCATATGGGCACCAGTTCAAGTCCCATCTGCTCCACTTCCGATCCAGCTCTCTGCTATAGCCTGGGAAAGCAGCGGAAGATGGCCCAAGACCTTGGGCGCCTGCACCCACTTGGGTGTCTGCACCCACATGGAAGAAGCTCCTGGCTCCTGGCTTCAGATCGGCACAGCTCCAGCCGCTGTGGCCATATAGGGAGTGAGCCAGCAGATGGAAGACCTCTGTTTCTCTCTCTGCCTCTGCCTTTCAAATCTTAAAAAAAAACCTTGAAAATACTGTGTGGTTGGAAACAGCGTCACAGTGCAGCAGGTTAAGCCACTGCTTGAGACACCAGTTTGAGTCCTGGTTGTTCCAATTCCAATCCAGTTCCCTGCTAATGCATCTGGGAAAACAGCAGATGGCCAAAGTGGCTGAACCCCTGCCATCCATGTGGGAGACCCCAGATTGAGTTCCAGGCTCCTAGCTTAGGTGTGGCCCACCCCGGGCTGTTGTGGCCATCTGGGGAGTGAACCATCAGATGAAAGACTGATTGATCTCTAACTCTGCCTTTCAAATAAATAAATATTTAAAAAAAAAGAAAAGAAAAGAAAAGAGAAGAAAAGAAAAAATACCGTGTGGCTTCTGTCTTCTGTTTGGATCCAAATCTAGATACTGTTTACTCTGTCTTATTTTCCTTAGAGCATTTACCACTAACTGAATATATATTACTTGTGTTTTCTTGCTTTTTGGTTAACAGTCCAGTATCCTCCACTAGAATATATGTTCCATGAAAGTAGGCACTTTGGTTCACTACTGAACAAATTCCTAGTATGTCACACACATGTCATAAAAGATTTCAGGACAAATTCAAGTCTCTGACTAATTTAATAAATGAATCTTTGGCCAAATGGACCAAATTACATTTTTAGAATTTCAATTCTTGGGTTATATCAAATGGAAGGATGAACAGATCTTGACTATGCTCTTTTATACATATACTCCACAATCACTCTTATCATTCTGTATCTTTGCTTATAGCTCCTTCAGTCCTTCAGTCTATACTCAAGTGGAAAACCTGAGTGAAAAAAATTCCACCTGCCATCTCAAACTCCTAGAGGCTTAAGGAATGTAACACACAACATCCCCTTCTCTCTAAACATTTGACAAGGGACAGAAAGCCACTACTGAGTGGGGTAGGAGATAGCTACCCACCTTCTCCTTAAACCTTACCCATAAATGTTTGCAAGCTACCAAAGAGTAATAATGGTTGCTATTGCCCAAGTTAATCTCAAAATATTCTTACTAATAATCTAATTTCAGCCACTTTACTTTAAAATATTTTCAGAATAGAAACTTCAATAATCAATCTATAACTTCTTATAGAAGTTCACCACCAACCAGTCCTTCTTAGTTTTCAGTTCATTCTCTTATGTACATAAATAAACTAAGTCAGTCTTTCAACCTTTCTACAGATACATCTCTACTGTATTTTATTCCTATTTGAACATACTTATTCTTGCTTTCATTTGGGGATATGGAAATAATACAGTGGTTCCTGTGATATTCAAAACAGCACTACTGCACTGGTAAATCTAAGAGACTACCACTCAAATTCATCCAAAACAGCTAGAAAACACTGGGGAAACTCTGCTTTTGCTACCTCTCCCTCTTCCTGATTCATCTCTGCTGACTTGGGAGGGAAAGAAAGTAGAGAATGCCACAGGGCACACACACACACAAAAAAATGGGGACAGATGGATATGAGGTATTTGGTGGAAATCACTTGGTCGTCTTAAATAATCTGAAGAATAGACAAGGGTAACAACATAACAAAACAATGACCTTTCAGCTCTTCCTTCTTTTATTATAGTAATTCACATCAAAATACACTAAATTTTCACTAACAGTAAAGAATGTTCTTCACCATCAATGGCAAGAACTTCCATTTAACCTCCACAACCTCTTGTCTCTGAGTATCAAGTTTCCCCAGTTGCTTCCAAGCTAAACATGTGTCATCTCTTTAGGCCCTTGTTACATTTAAAACTGCTTTAGGCTATTAGGTTCTCTGACAGTACCATTTCTGTCCTTGATTCTGGCAATGTATTGCCTACCAGAGTCAACAGTAACTATATAAAATGTTGAAATTATCGGGATTTTTTTCAAATGGGAGAGGGAAGGCATAAAGCTTGTTGTTTTGTTTTGTGGTTGAATATAGAAAAATTTGAAATGTAACATGTACAATATTTTCTAAAGACAATGGCTCTAAGGACAATTTTATAGTCAATAACACCTTTAAAATAAATTTGATCAGAGTATCTAATTATGCGAATGAAGATGTTTCACTTTTCAATTTTGGCATATGACAAGTTTCATGGAAAACTATAGTCATATAAGTTTTAGGAATATTAAACCAAGCTTTCCAAAATGTATCTGGTAAGAGTTTTTCTTCCCTTGCTTTATACTCAAGCTAGAGGAATAAATTATTTTCTACCAGTTAAAAAAATGCATAAAAAACTGGTTCCCAAAACATCTGCTTCTTCTAAAAGGTCTTAATACGATTTTCACTCAGATAATACTAAATTACCTCAACAGAAGTTCACAACAAGTTTGAAGAAAACCAGAAACAACCATAAATAGCAACTTTTAAAACCTGAGAGTAACTTATTCTTTTTCCACCTAACATCCTTGTTTAATTAAAGTTTTACCTTGCACTGCTTCCAGAAAAATCTGTGGAAGAGCAAAAGCAAGACAGTTGCTATAACCACCTAGGCCTGGCCCCAGAACTATTCCAACTTGTGGAGGGCAACATCTTGGTATAAAACTAAACATGGTGCCAAGCTGTGTTAAGTTTAATGCTTAAGGTGTGAGACTGACTTAGAAGCTGAGAAATCTATGTCAGAGTCCCTTATACAATCTTGGCTAGTAATTAAGGACTAGTAACCTATCCTGTCCAACTCTCAAATCCTTATCTATACAAGGATGAGACTAAAACTAGATGATCTCTAACATTTTTTTCAAAAACAATCTTACTTTTATCATTCCTACTACCCCCACTGTATTTTCCAGGGATTTCACTGATTCATTAAACATTTATTAAACATCTGTATCTCTGGCATACTGACCTGAGTTTTACATTTTGATTGTCCTGTTGGCATATTAGAAAATGGGTAGTTTAAAACATATGATTAGACTTAACAATGGGGTGAGAAAGGAATAACTTGTTTGGCTTACAATTCATAAAATAATGCAGATTGGTATAAAATGCCCTGTACTTGATACTGCCCAGAAAGTAGGATTATTGATCAAATATTTTGGCTACTAGAATTCATGGGATCTATCATTGACATCAAAACCAATTATCAATATATCTAAGGACCATTTCTAGTCAATAAAAACAAGATGATCCATCCAGGCTAAAAAGGTTTGATAAAGTCAGTGGAGTGAGGAGAGACTCTTAGTCAATCTCTAACATGAATACGTGGCTGAGTAAGTCTGTGCCGATCCATCCTTGTCAAGTTTTAATCCTTCTGAGTGATGAAAAGCATGAGACATCTGTTTATTTTAAGGACAAGCTAGTGGCTGGCTCCCTTATTTTCACCTTTCTTTGATCAACTGTACAGAACTCATCAACTCAATACACACATAGCTGGGGGGTGAGGTTATGTCTGAGTAAAAAGATAACCCACTTGATAACACTGATCACATGAAAATTAAGACTTTAAAGTTAAAAAAGAATGAACAAATGACAATATACAGTGTTAAAAGCCATCAAAACTTCATGTACTCAATATTGTGCTCCCTGTTAAGACATAAAACTGAAAGTTCCTTGTAACAGGAAAAGGAGAGAAATCAAAGGGAGGAGGGTAGATAACATTTACTCAGCACTTAACAGGTGCCAAGCATTATGCAGGTAGTTTTCACTTCTCAAGAACTCCATAGATGAAAATACCCCCACCACCACCACCAAGGACTCCTCCACAATAAAAGAACCCAGTCCCTTTAAAAAAAAAAATTATTCCAACAGCCTAGAAGTATCATAATGCAAACGCATTATAAGATATAATCATTCTTAGAATCTTTGTAATTGGAAGTAGGAGGGAATCCTGAGGTCACCTAGGCAACCTATGGACGTTTTGACGATGAAACTTAGGCAAGACAAGATCAGGGGCTCAACTAAGGTCACCTTTATTTAGAAGCAGAGTTGGGATCAAACCAGCAATCAGAGCATCTATATACCACTCGCTGGTAACTAGTGAAATTCAGTGATTCATTTTAGCTACTAAGCTACCGAACACCTGTCTATTAGCACTTTTAACACAATGATCATAAAAATCCATTTATATAAATGGCTCACAATCTCCAAAGCCTAGTCTGTCATTTTCTACGTAATATTTTTAAAAACCTACGGATAAACTAACATGCGTTTGAACACATGCCCACTTCCCTGATTGCCCTCCTCATCAAAAATCCCAGATACAAAGCTGAGTGCGTGTGTGCAGCGCGCGCCCGTGTGTAGAATCGGGTCACCAGGGTAAAGATTTCCTCCAACAAACCCCCGCGTGGACGACACCGGCCCGGGGCTCCCGCTCCCCTCCCGATTCGTTCCCCGCGCGGAGGATGAGTGTGCAATAACGTGGCTTCCGCGCCCGCCGCTCGTCGACTGCCTGGCTCTGCCAGGCTGGTTCCGAACGCTGACCGGGCCGGACCGTTACGGGGCCGCCTGCGCCGCGCCGCCCCGCGCGCCGCCCCTCCCCCACCGCGGCCTGAGACGCGCGGCGCCGGCCCGGCCCCCGCGGCTCCCCGCGCGAACAATACAGGGGGTCCCCGGCGAGGCCGAACGCCAAGGCCCCGCGTCACACCGCCACCCGCGCGCCCGGCCGAGAGCACCCAGCCGCAGGCCGCGAGAGACAATCCCGCGGCAGAGAGCGACAGGGGAGAGACGGTTAGTTCAGGGGTTCGGAGGCCGCCGTGCCCCGACCCTACCTGGCTCCAGGTGATGAACTCGTTAGTGTGGGTTTCCTCCACAAGCGTCCACAGCTTGCTGAGAAAAGCCGGCACGTTCGAACTCTGCTTCATTGTTAACGAGGTGCAGGGATTCCAAATTCTACACCCGAACGCAGCGGTAGCAAAGGCGGCGGCGACGGTGGCGACGGTGGCGGCGGCGACGGCAGCTGCTCCCGGAGAACGCCCACAACGCAGGCGCAGCAGCTGTCGGGCCCCGCCCCCCCAAGCCCCGCCAGGCGCGCTGCGAAGCCGGGAAGCCGGGCGGCCGCACGTGACGGACAGGGCTCCCTGTGCTCCGCCTGCCGCACCGGGCGCGCGCTGGTCCAGTTCCTGGCCAATCCCAGACGCCAGCCGCACCACACTGAAAGGTGATTGGGTGCCGAGTCTTGGAGGGGTGGGAGCAAAAGGGGGCGCTGCCTTCTTATTCGCCTTTTATACGGGAGCCTTCGCTGTATCGGAGTTAGGGCTCGGAAGGCAGTGTTTGGTTGTTTCACGTGGAGGTAGCTTCGGTTTGGTAGGTTGTGGCTGGAGGCTACAGAAGTCTTTGGAGGCTTTTGAGTCATAGGTTTGGAAGACAAGGTGTGGTTTACGCCAGTGTAGCGGAAGAAATAATTCGTGGGGCGGGGAAGGAGAGAGCAGCCCTCAGGCGTGATATGGTAGGCCCTGAAATGAAACTTAACGAAAATAGCCTGTTTCATCAAAAAGAACAGTTTAGATAACTCATTAATGAATATGTATTATTTTAAAGCCAGGAACTGTAATCACGTTGCTAATTCGCCCAGCAAGTGCCTACTATATGCCCAGCATAAAAAGAATTATTCCTATTTATACTATTTTAATTAAATAACTGTTCGTTTTGAGATTCTTTAATAATGAGAGGCAGAAAGAGAGGGCTTCAGTCCTCTGGTTCACTCCCAAATGCCTGCATTGGCCAGGACAGAAAAGCCGTAGCTCGAACTCGGTAGGTCTTCTGTTGGTGGCAAGCACTCAATTACTTGAGCTCTCATTGCTGTCTCCCAGTATCTGCATTAGCAGGAAACTGGAATCAGGGGCCGTAGCTGGGTTTAGAATCCAGGAACTCTAATGTGGAACACCGGCATCTTAACTTCTGGACTAAAAGCGTTTCTGCAAAAAAAATTTTTCTTGGATGTACTTTACAAATGTAGTCTTATTTGCTTAGATAGATTGCTATAGTGGGGAAATATTAGACAACGAGTGAGTAGATCTTAGTGCAGACCATGGACATTTGCATGCATAGTAAATAAAAATACTAAAATAAAAATATGTACACAAGCTGGAAATGACAGTTTTATGCAAAATTCAGCCTAGGATTGGTTTATTTCCTGGATCTATGTAAAATAATACTTTAATAAATAGAATATACAGAAATTCTAATGTGAAAATATTTATTGAATAGAGCCATTATGTTCAGCATTAGGCTTTTTGCTGAAGATAGAGGGATATATGTGATACAGCAACTAATGTATGTAAACTTATATCATTCAATCTTCACAGCAACCAGCTGAAGATGTTTCAAATCATTGGATGTCAATTGTTCCAAATATATCCAATCAATTATTCAAAAATAGCCAGATTCAACAGTACATCCAGAATTAGCTTTTCTAAGATTATTTTCAAGAACAGGAAGACTGATGCTAAAGAAAAAATGCATAGCCATTACTACCTACATTTCTATCTGGGCAAGGTGTTGATTTTCTTCACATTTGGAATGACATGGGGTATCTTAGATAAACCACCAACACTTTCCATCCTAGTTCCTCATATATAAAATGTAAGTGAAAATATTTGGTAACTTCATAGAGTACAGTATTGCTTTTTCCTCCAGCACACCTTCACATTCTTCCTTTTTTTTTTTTTTTTTGATGATGATTTATTTTATTTATTTGAAAGAGTTACAGAGAGAGGTAGAGACAGAGAAGTCTTCCATCCACTGGTTCACTCCCCAGAGGACTGCAACGTACAGAGCTGCCCCAATCCAGAGCCAGGAGCTTCCTCTGGGTCTCCCACCCAGGTGCAGGGGCCCAAAGACTTGGGCCATCTTCTGCTGCTTTCACAGGCCATAGCAGAGAGCTGGATTGGAAGAGGAGCAGCCTGGACTAGAACCGACACCCATATGGAATGCCAGCGCTTCATGGCCAGGGTTTTAACCCACTGCACCACAGCGCTGGCCCCTAACACCTTCACATTCTTTGCAGATTTCTTTCCAGAACAAGTCTAAAAGGTCATTTCCTGGCTTAAAACCAGTTAATGTATAGAATGAGTTGAAACCCCATAAAATGGCATGAAAGATTTTCAATGATCTAATGCCACATATCATTCCAGTCATTTTCTACCATTCTTTGCAAACAGCTTACACTTTGCCACTCTTGGTATGCTTACTGTAGTTACTGTTCATGTTCCTTCACATTGTATATTTCCACAAACTGTTGCCTCTGCCTGGAGAGCCCTCTCTTTTCCTCATTATCCCCTAGTTCCTCTTTAAACTTCAAAGTTGGGTACAAGTCCATATAGAAGTCATGTCTTGTGAAACCTTCCTTGGTAACATTTAGAATGACACTTATCACTTATTTACATGAATTTTGTTATACTATACTATGAAACTTCCTTGACACAAAGACTATGTCAAATTTGTATTCATTTATCTATAGGAGCTATCACAGTGCTTCAGTTGTCAGTATTTGTTGAATTAATCAATATGTGAAGAAATAAAGATTTTTTTTTTTTGGCAGGCAGAGTGGACAGTGAGAGAGAGACAGAGAGAAAGGTCCTCCTTTGCCCTTGGTTCACCCTCCAATGGCCACCGCGGCCGGCGCGCTGCAGCCGGCACACCGCACTGATCCGATGGCAGGAGCCAGGTGCTTCTCCTGGTCTCCCATGGGGTGCAGGGCCCAAGCACTTGGGCCATCCTCCACTGCACTCCCGCGCCACAGCAGAGAGCTGGCCTGGAAGAGGGGCACCAGGACAGAATCCAGCACCCCGACCAGGACTAGAACCCCGTGTGCCGGCGCCGCAAGGCAGAGGATTAGCCTAGTGAGCAGCGGCGCCGGCACAAATAAGTATTAACTATACATCTAGTCTTCTGTTAGCCCAAATCTGGATTAGATGTTCCTTCGCTTTGCTCTCCTAGCTTGTGGAACTAGTGTTTCATAATATTTGCTACATTGCATTTGCTCATTTATTTCTCAGCAACCTTAGTTGACTGGCAAATTGCTTTCATTATTCATCCTTGTATCCTTGGCACCTAATACAGTGTTAATAACATATGAACTACTCAATAAATGTTTGTTAAATGAACAATTTCAATTTTTAAAAGCCCTTGATGAACAAATAACTGTACCTAATAATATGGAAACCCTTACAACTTATTGCCTCAATTATTGTAACCTTTTTAAATGCAAGAGAAGGAAATGACAAGGAGAGCTCAAGGATAACTCAACTCAGGCATATGTTTAAAGAAGTATCAGTACTGAGGAAATACCAGTAACTTGGAAATGTCAGATGTTAATAGAATGTTGTAGAGGTCCAGCTTTGAAGTAATTGTATCTTCTAAACAAAAAACCGTAGCAAAATTCTTGTAGACCTCTGGTTAGACATTTGAATGAATGGGGAGTTAGAAGGCTGTGAAAGTTAATTTCTTAATTTTTTTAAAGAAAATCAAGAAATTTCCTTTTTCTAAGGTTTTAACTTACATGCAAAAATTATCGGCCAGAGGAACTTGGGGAAATATGTTAGTGTGCCAAGCTTAGCCTGGCACTGCAGCACATTCACCTTAGACTCTGCCAAACTTGCTTGAATCCAACCAGTCATCCAGTTCTGGTGATGATGTTTCCGGCTTTATAGCCACAAGTCCTACATGCCCCAGGTACTCTGTCAGCCCTAGGCCCACCAGGATGATTAGTCACTCTTAGCTCCAGCCTCTTCTAAGTATTGACATTGGACAGGAAGTAGAGTTTTTGAAACTAAGCAAGATTTTCTATAGCAGCTAATGTACCTGAGTTTTCTAAAAACTTTAATGTAGTTTTTTAGCCTTTCTGGAAGCAGAGAATAGGCCCTCCAACAGCTGGCTGATAAATTGAAGTGTGTATATTCCATAGCTCAAGGTCCTGGTGAAGGCCCTGATGCTTGCAGAGGGTTGTTGATAAGAAATAAACCTCAAGGCTTGAAAAGAGCTAAAAGAGCCGGCGCCGTGGCTCAATAGGCTAATCCTCCACCTTGCGGCGCCGGCACACCGGGTTCTAGTCCCGGTTGGGGCGCCGGATTCTGTCCCGGTTGCCCCTCTTCCAGGCCAGCTCTCTGCTATGGCCAGGGAGTGCAGTGGAGGATGGCCCAGGTGCTTGGGCCCTGCACCCCATGGGAGACCAGGAAAAGCACCTGGCTCCTGGCTCCTGCCATCGGATCAGCGCGGTGCGCCGGCTGCAGCGGCGGCCATTGGAGGGTGAACCAACGGCAAAGGAAGACCTTTCTCTCTCTGTCTCTCTCTCTCACTGTCCACTCTGCCTGTCAAAAAAAAAAAAAAAAAAAAAAAAGAGCTAAAAGCATTAGAAAAGTGTAATAGATTAGCAAAAATGGCCTGCAATATAAGCCTTCTCTTACTTCCACTAGACTAAAATTGTGTTAGGGTTCTAATTTCCATCCCCCTGGGATTGGTCTTGTTCCAACATGGAGGTATTGGTCAAGATATGAGTGTTTGGAGTTCATCTTTTGAGAGAATGGTGTTTAAAAGATCATTTTATTTGAATCATCTGATAACAGGAATATTTTAGAGCCACCTCAGAGATTAAATTAGCTGAATTATATGGTTTGACTGTAGAATTCTACCCATATCTTGAATATTAGATTGGAGATATTGGCTTCAGGAGGTAGGCATTGCCACTGATGTGTCATGACCTGAGAGGGACACAGGGAGTGGTAGCAAGGGCTGCAACATCTCCATCCTCTTTAAAGTTTTTCCAAGTACTGTAAGGAGCATCTAGGTGCCAGCTATACAGAGAAATGATGGCTTTTCTGTGTGGGCTCACAGTGCAATGAGGACAGTAGAAGTCAAATATAAGGTATAACTGCCATTTCCTTGAAATTTGTTTCTAGGATAGTACTGAATAGTTTCTCATCTTTCAGATCAAAGTTGGCCTTAAATTAATCCAGGACTTACTAGGATACATTAAAAATTACTTGTTATTAATAGAACTCTGGATTTATAAAGGTCTTACATATGGTGATTGTTACATTTGCTATGATTTCCTTTAACATAGTACTATTTAAGCAACTTTATATTGTGTGATAATTGGTTGTAATTTGCACCATAAGTGTAGTTTCTTAACATTTGAAATTCTTTTGTTAAGAATGCATATTCCAAGGGTGATGAGTTAGCATTTGAAAGACTATCAAAGGTGTAACCTTTGAAGACCTTATCTTAATTTTTCTTTTTGTGTACCAACACTGAAAGTTTTGTTAATAAGGATAGTGGACGTCAAAATGATTTTTCCTTGGTGAATTGAATAAAATTAAAGATATATGTGTTGACTAAAACGGTATGTTGGTTTTCTACACTATTACTGAAGTAATTACTCTATCCTGAGCTGGAGCCTATTCCCTTCAGAAGGTACCCTAATCTCAGGATTGTCAAAGATCTTGTGTTCAGGGAATTTTCAGGGGAAACATAAGGAATGGAGACCTGCATACCATTTTATTTCTTTTAAAGATCAGCAATCAAGTTGACAAATTCTTAAATGTAATATAGGCTATTCTCCTTCCTTGACAAATATGTGTTCATCATAACGATGTTAAAAGATATTTATAAAAGCACGATTTTCATAAGACACCAGGTTGACAAAATATTGGAGAAAATCAGATTTAATTAGGAGCAGTGATGTTTTAAATGACTAATAAAATACTTACATAATTAAAAAGTCATATTTATTCTGTAGCATTTTTTCTTGCTCTTATTTCAGCAAATTTAATAGATTGTCATCATCAAGACTGTCACATAGTTGCTGTCTGTTGATGATAATTATATAAGTATTAAAAATGTTTCAAATTACAATTATATTTAAAAACCAAATTTGATTATATTTTCTAAAATATTATTTGAAAGTAACGTTAAACATTGAAAATTTAATATTCACATATTTTAAGTAACGTGATACTCAGAATTGTCATAAAATTAAAAATCAGTACAAAGCATAATTATAAATTTAAAATTATGTACATGTTTTACATTTGAATTTAATGTTTTGAAAATACAATCAAATTATATACATTAAATATATAATCAAATTATAGTAAGTATTTTAAGAAAACTCTTATTCTGAAACAATTTCTATTTCTGACATAGGCAGAAAGTGCCACAACCCATAAACTTTGTGTTTCTAGGATGTAAGAGAAGCATTTTCCTAAAGCCCTTAGTCACTTGAGTGACATTTAGGGTTGTACTGCATCAACACAGAGTGCTGGATCCCAAGTGACTCAGGTGCCAATTTGTTCCATAATACATTTATCTAAAAATGTATGTTTATGTTACTCAAGCCTCTCTAAAATGCTGGGCTTAAAGCAGAGAACCATTTTTTCTAGAGTATAAGTTAGTACTGCTAGATTTTGTCAACTTATTACCTTGAAAGTTAGCTGAAACCTGCTCTTAAAATGCGGTAACATCTTTGCAACATACTTCATCAGACTTATAGAGCAGGAAAACAACTTTTGTGCTTCTTTCCTAATATAAGTTTGTATCTATGATAGAATTTCACCTGAGATTTATGTTCATTGTAGTATTCTACCTGGAGATGAGGTGTGGAGAGAGACAACATGATGGTCTTTGAAGCTACCAAAATAATTCGATCATGGTAAGTAATCAGATTAGTTCTCAAGAGTATAAATCTGTCCAAATTCTTGAAATCGATAGAAAAAAATAGATGTTGTCATTGAAATGTGAATTTAGTTTCAGTGCTATGTTGTAGATTCTTATATATGACCTTGTATATTAATAATACAATATATTATATATATTTTATATGACCTTACTGGCATTAGTAAGTAGTGATATACTTCAACATATCTGATAACAACTATGGCTAATAAAGATATTCCAACACTGCTTGTGCAGAGCTCCCATTGCTTCCACCTAGGATGTGTATCATTTATGTTCTTGATCTACTTGAACCACCTACCATCCCATCCTTCCATTGCATGTTTATACAAAGTAAACCATTTGATAACCTGATGACAGCCTTCCAAATTTTGTCCATAATTGAGAATCCTATACAAATATAAATATAAAAGGTTTATTGGCATATTTTTGTTTTTATATATTTTCCCAATTTTAAAAATGTATTTTTAATTGTGGTAAAATATACATAACATAAAGTTTATCATCTTAACCATTTTTGAGGATACAGTTTAGTCAAGTTAAGTACAGTCACAATGTTTTTTATACAGCCAATCTTTGGTACTCTTTTCATCTTGCAAATATGAAACTCCATACTCATTAAACAAAAACTACTCATTTATGTCTTCCCCAGAACCTGGCAACCATCATTTTACTTTATGTCTTTATGAATTTAACTACTTTAGGTACCTCATATGTGTAGGATCACACAGTATTTGTTTTTTCATAACTGACTTATTTCAATTAGTATAATTTCTTTAAGGTTCATCTATGTTCTCACATGTGCCATAATATCCTTACTTTTTTAAAAAAAGATTTATTTTATTTATTTAAAAGATAGAGTTACAAAGAGAGGTTGAGATAGAGAGGTCTTCTATATGCTGTGTCACTCCTGTAATTCCTGCAGTGACCAGAGCTGAGCCGATCCAAAGCCAGGAGCCAGGAACTTCTTCTGCATGGATGCGGGGCCCAAGGATTGGGCCATTATCGCTGCTTTCCCTGGTGCATTAGCAGGGAGCTGGATTGGAAGTGGAGCAGCTGGGACTCAAACCAGCACCCATACGGGATTCTGGCACCGCAGGCTGGGGTTTTAACCCTCTGAGCCACAGTGCCGGACCCTGTCCTTCCTTTTTATAGCTTAATAATAACATGTTTTTGTATATGTATGTATGTATATATATTTACATATATACCACATTTTGTTTATCCATTCATCTGTCAATGGACACTTGCAGCAACCTCTGGTTACTGTAAACAATGCTGTTATGAACACTGGTACATATACAGAAAGCTTTCTGTACTAGACAACATGTGAAAATTCTTTCAAGTCAACTGGCATAGATATAATTTATTCCTTTATAATGAACCCATGGCATTCAATGTTTTATATATATGTAAATATATATTTATGCAGTATGATATATTCAGTCATTCTGGCACAGGTGGGCATCCACTTTTTTTCAAGGCTTTATTTTCACTCTGAAAGCTGCTACAGAAAATCTTTAAGTACATATTCTTAAACAGTAGTGGTTTTATTTTTCTGTATCACTAAATTCAGATTTTCATATATAATTTGCATGCTAAGTCTGTACTTTTCATTATTTTACCAGAATATAAAAGGAGAGTACTGCCAATTAAAAAGCCCCATGCTTGAGCTAACAGAATGCTATTGTATATGTATCCAACACTATGAGTCTCCTAGCAACCAGAAATGTCAACATCATGCTTCTATGACAATGGCAAATGTTTAAGCTTGACAGAAAATAATCTAATATTTAGTTTTCAGGGAAGATTTCACTCCTGGATAGAAATGAAGGGAAATGTATTTATTCTTTGGTATATTCATAGCACATTAATGCAAAGCCAGAAGACTATATTTTACTATATGTGACTTTTTTAGTATTATGAGTGAAAATACATTATGTGAAGCTTTTGGACTACTTTAGTTCTAATTTATTTTTCACTGAATTAATGTTATCAGTGCCTATCTCTGGTCCTACACAGCTGTGAGAAAGGACCTACAGTTTACAGAAATATCAGTTGAAATCCAGACCCAAAGACGTTTGATTACATTCTTGTGGATTCATAGTTTTAATTCAGAAACTTTTCCACATGGAAGACTATGTCTTTCAACCCACTCTGTGATGACCCTAAATGAGTCAAATCTGGCATTCCAAGTCTCTTGTATCTGATGCCTCTAATGAGTGCGTGGCATCCCAGTCTTAAGAGGCAGCCTCCTCTTCTGTCTCTCTTTAGTGCTCTTGAATCTAAAGCTGGCCTGCAGTCATACTTTCTGATTTGTACTCCAGTTTGCATACTAGTGTAGAGCCCTGCCTCTGATACCAACCCACTTGGATGTGCTGCTCCCAAGCTTTTACCCAGGGTCTGCCCAGGTAGGCAAGAGGTCAGTTAAAAATTAAGACTGTTATCATAAGAAAGCTCAGTACAAAAGTTCAATATGCCTTTCCCATAATGACTCTTTTAATATTTTAAAATTTCAAAATCCATAATAAAAACACACACAAACACAAACACATTTTGGTTCCCCTGCTTTGCCTACTGCTGAGTTAGGTAACTGCATACTCTGGTGCTGAATCTTGTTTCACCGGATAGATCATTTGGATTTTGATGCTAGTTGTTATCAGCTGATTTGTGTTCCCTCAGAATTCTTATGTTAAAATCACAAGGCCTCCTCAGGTACCTAAGAATGTGACTGTTTCTGGAGATAAGGACTTTTAAGATGTAATTGAGATGAAATGAGATTGTGGGGTGGACCTATTTAGTATGACTGGCATCCTTCTAAGAAGAGATTAGGTCAGGGAAACACACAGGCTGAGGGGTCAGAGTGTGAGGAAATGGGGAGAAGGCAGCTATCTGCAAGTTGTTGACAAAGGCCTCTGAAGAAAGCAGACCTGCTGGCTCCTTGGTCTTGAACTTCTAGACTCCAGAAATGCGAGGAAATAAACTTGTTTAAGGCAACCAGTTGTATTATGTCATGACAGCCTTTGCAAAGTGATAGACTAGGTGAGCCTATGGGTTCCTTAGCTACCCTTTTTTGGATATCAGTGTTAGGCTGGATAGACCCACAGCAAGTAAGTCTGCTGGCCACTCCCATCTAATCTGAAGTCAGACTCCTTCTCCTAGCCCTGGGTCAAGCTAGTCACACTTTCTGTTTTGCACACTGGTATTACTGGAGGCCCTGAAGCTGATACTCCTAAGTGATACCCATTGCAGGAACTTCATGACCTTCTCCTGAACCAAAACTACTGGTCATCCAAAAAGTCCAAGTGCTCTGCAGAATAAAGCAGTTATAATCAAAATTGTTCACAAATCTGGTTGATTTATAATGATTGGGTAAACTTATAAACACATTTTAGTGACTATTAGTACCAGTTACTTTAATAACCAAAAATTAAAGAGAAGATATTAGGCACTATTCTAAGCCTAGGTGAATAGAGAATTATTTCTGTATATAAAACTAAGGTTATCCATGTGGTGTTTGTCACACATGCAATATGCATTTGATACATAAAGGAAAAAAAACTGAAAATTGATGTTTTGAATGCTAAACCATATTTTCCCCTTTGCAGGTGGTTGATTTTAAATTATCACTTAATAGATAATTGCATGGTTTTATGCTGTTTGCTTTTAATTGCAAATATACATCAGAAAATGTCATCCCTATTTTCCAAACCCTATAAAGTATTCTCATCTCCTACCTAGTAAAATCAAAAGTCCTTTCAATGCCTATAAGTGTAACCTGTCTCCCAACCCCCTACACCCCCCTCTCACCTCAGCTCATCTCTTATCACTGTCATTTCTTTCTAGATGTACTGGACTTCTTGCTGTAGTCAAGAACACTTTGCTATAGGGCCTTTGCACTGATACCTCCTCTACCTGGAAAGCGCTTTGCCTTGAGTCTTTATTCAAATGTCTTCTATGAGACTAAACTAACCAGTACAATTTTTTAAAGATTTTTTTATCTTATTTATTTGAGAGAGAGAGTTTTTTTTTTTTTTTTTTTTTTTTTTTTGACAGGCAGAGTGGACAGTGAGAGAGAGACAGAGAGAAAGGTCTTCCTTTGCCGTTGGTTCACCCTCCAATGGCCACCGCGGCTGGCGTGCTGTGGCTGGCACACCGCGCTGATCCAATGGCAGGAGCCAGGTGCTTCTCCTGGTCTCCCATGGGGTGCAGGGCCCAAGCACTTAGGCCATCCTCGACTGCACTCCTGGGCCATAGCAGAGAACTGGCCTGGAAGAGGGGCAACCGGGACAGAATCTGGCGCCCCGACCGGGACTAGAACCCGGTGTGCCAGCGCAGCTAGGCGGAGGATTTGCCTGTTGAGCCGCGGTGCTGGCCTATCTTATTTATTTAAAAGACATAGTTATAGAGAGAAAAAGAGATCTTGCATCCACTGGTTCACTCACCAAATGGCCACAACAGCTGAGGCTGGACCAGGCTGAAGCCAGGAACTCCATTCAGCTCTCACTGTGGCACAACACCAGCTCCACCAACAAGCCTATTTAAAATTTGATTATGTAAATGCAGCGGGGCACCTCCAATCCCTTTTCTGTTTTTAGGTCAGAGGCAGGAATCTTTATTTTTTCACTGATGTAACTCAAAATTCTAGATATGAACTTGGAGTATTACAGGTGCTCAGTAAATATTTTTCAAAAAATGAGTAAAAAGAGTAGATTTTAATATAACACTATGATAACTAAGCTAATAACCAGAGCTCACTACTGGATTTGACATAAATGCATGCTTTATTTAATGATGCATTAGTTCTGCTCCTAAGTTAGCACAGAAATGATTTCTTACGGGTGTCAAGAAAGGATGTAGGACAATCCTTAAGAACATGTAAGTGTGACAGGGACAGCTAATGCTTGTGTTAGTATGTATTTATTAAAAAAATTTAAAACTGATAAGAAGGATAATGTGGAGAAAGAAACAAAGGGGGAAAGAAAGAAAAGGAGAAGGAGTTTCCTCCTCTGAGTTTTCATCCATTCCGTTTCTTCATGACCTGGTTTAAGGATTTCTTTCCAATGGGAGATCTCAATAGTATGCTGAACTCTAAAGGTATTTTATTCATTATTTAATACTATGTATTTGGGATTTAATAAAATCATCCTCAGAATACTAGACCCTGGAATAGTAGGTTCTCCAAATGTGTTTATCATGATATATATTCTGTTTACTAAAAGATGGACTATTCAAAAAGTATCAGCATCACATTGTCCACCATTACAAAAAGAAGCCTAAAGAAGATGCTATTTTGAGAAAATGGACCTTAATTAAGTACCCTAGTTTTTTTTTTTATTTTATTTATTTATTTTTTTTATACCCAAGTACCCTAGTCTTAACTCCTGAGTCGATTAGTAAGAAGAGAAAAAAAATTCAGATGCTGGTGTTGTGGCATAGCGCACTAAGCTGCAGCCTGCGACACCAGCAACCTGTACGAGTGCCAGTTTGAGTCCTGGCTGCTCTACTTCCAATCCAGCTTCCTGCTACTGGCCTGGAAAAAGAAGCGGAAGATGGCCCGGGTGCTAGGGCCCTGCTACCCACGTGGGAGACCTGGATGAAGCTCCTGGCTCCTGGCTTTGGCCTGGCTCAGCATTGGCTGTTGTGGTCATCCAGGGGGTGAACCAGCAGATAGAAAATTTCTCTTTCTCCCTCTCTCTAACACTTTTAAATAAATAAATAAATGTTTGAATAAAGAGAACATGTAATAGAAATGAAAGTACTTTGTTAATATGAACTTTGATTCCCTCAATAATAAACACTTGTCCAATAATTTTCCATACCACCTATAAAAAAGCTTTTGTTTTTCCATTGAAAAAGGTCAGTGTTAATGTTTTGGGACTTTAAAATAAATTTGCAGAATTCCAAACTTTTAAATCAACTTATTTTTGAGATTTAATAGGTCATCCTAGATTGCTTTAGCTAATACTAATATGTATTTTGTTTTTTCTTATTCTTACTGTATTTGTGTTGATATTGGTAGAAAATATAACAGAAGAGCTTGTAGTTTGACAGAGAAATATTTGAACAGTGGCCCTATTATTAGTAACAGTGGATTGTCTGGGCTGGCACTGTGGCACAGCAGGTTTAATCACTGCTTGTGATGTCCTTCATCCCATGTTGGAGGATTGGTTTGAGTCCCATTGTAGCTACCCTGCTACGAATGGAGCTTCTTGCTAATATGCCAAGGAAGACAGTGGAAGGTGTCCCAGCTTGGGCCCTTGCCACCCACATGGGAGACCAGGTTGTAATTCCTGGCTCCTGATTTTGGCCTACACCAGGCATGGCCATTAGAGCCGTTTGGGGAGTAAACTAGTAGATGAAAGATCTCTCTCTTTTTTTCTCTCTGTCTCTCATCTCTCTATCACTCTGCCATTCAAATTAATAAATCTTAAAACACACACACACACACACACACAAAACAGTGTGCTGTGGGTCTTTGTGAGCCTCCTCATTTGTAATACTTCTTAAGATTGTTGTAAAATTTTAAATAATGAATTCATTGTGTCTAAATAGTTATGTAATAGTAGATGTCTAGGGCTGTCGCTTGGCTTAGCAGGATAAGTCTTTGCCTGCAGGACCAGTATCCTGTATGGGTGCCAGTTCATGTTTTGGCTGCTCCTCTTCTGATCCAACTGCCTGCTTATGGCCTGGAAAAGCAGTGGAAGATGCCCCAAATGCTTGGGCCACTGTACCCTTGTGGGAGACCCAGAGGAAGCTCCTGGCTCCTGGCTTCAAATCAGCCCAACTCTGGCTGTTGCGACATTTAGGATGTGAACCAGCAGATGGAAGACCTTTCTTTCTGTCTCTCCCTGTCCCTGTCTCTGACTCTGCTTCTCAAATGAATAAATAAAATCTTTTAAAAAAAAGCGCATGTCCAATAAATGTTCCCTGGTATTATTAAGTAACTGAAACAGTAAAATAATGTTTATTTAAACAGTTCTCAGATACCTTCTGAGCCTTATTTGTAATTTTCACTGTCCATTAACTAATGTGCAAGGCTTACATTTCATGCTGTTCACATCTTCACTTCTTCTCTTTTTCCCCCCAAGATTTATTTATTTATTTGAAAGGTGGAGTTAGAGACAGAGGCAGAGAGAGGGAGAAGTCTTGCATTCGTTGGTTCACTCCCCAAATGGCCACAATGGCTGTAGCTGGGCCAATCTGAGACCAGGAGACAGGAGCCTCTTCTGGGTCTCCCATGTGGGTGCAGGGGCCCAAGGATTTGGGCCACCTCCCACTGCCTTCCCAGGCCACAGCAGAGAGCTGGATCAGAAGCGGAGCAGCACCTATATGGGTCACCAGCACCACAGGAAGTAGCTTCACCTGGCCCCTCACATCTTCACTTCTAAGATATGGAATATGTTGTTGGGTTGGTTCTTCGAGTGCCTTCTTGGTATCCTCAATCATGTAAGTCCCATGGACAAATAAAACAAATATACAATGTTTGTGGTTCTTACTAAAGGGACCTTAATATTTAATGAAGGCATGACATGAATATACAAAAAATAATTAGAAAATGAGTAAATATTAGTGGGAACACTGCAAAATGAAAGATCAGAGTAGGCTGCAGTGATTATAAAACTCTCCATAAAAAGAACTTAGGATATTTGATTTGCCCCTTTACCCTCATAGTAACAACCACAGCAACAACAACAACAACAAAATCACAGAACTGAATATGACCTCAAAACACTTATCAAACTTGTACATATATTATTATTTTTTAAAAACCCAAATAGGTCGATTTTAATTAGTTCTTCTATATACATGTTTATCTACTACTGAAAATTGAAACAGCGCACACATCAAAATTTCCTTTTATTGCAATTCAAACGTTTGAAAACCAGAACATCAATTATCTGTCCTAATTATAATGCTCTAGACAAAACATCCAGTGTTTTCTTTACATTCCTTTCCCACAAGTCAGTTTGCATAGCTCTTGGTGCTGAGTTTCATCTCACTGCCTTTAGTCTTTTGAAACACATGGGAATATGTGAAACTTATTGGTATTTCTCTGGGTCAAACCAGAAAGTCAAAAAGAACTAACTGATATTGAAAGTCATTAAAATATATTCAAACTACAGATTCCATATAAATCACTGGTACCAAGGTAGGAAGAGAAAGACAATTACACCAAATATCATAGGTCATCAAAATTATTGGTATACAAGTCTATCTTAGCATAGTGTTCTACTGTATAAAATTACTAGCAAGAACAGTAAAATAGAGATTATGCTTAAATTGACTCTCTGTTGTAATCCATTCCTATCCTAGCATTCTCCGATGGATCCCATCCGTGAGCTAGGCAGTAACTGCAGCAACATCTGAATGGCTCACTTCTTGATTCACTCTTAACTCCCTTAGGAACCTTCTCTGCATCATTTTTTAAACTGTGAATATTGGTACATTAGGCGGTATCTCAGCTTGGCCAGTTGCTCTCTCCACTCAGATAACAGTGTCCTATACCTCTCCTCCTCGGGCCTCTGGAATACCATCTTCACGACTCTGTCAGACTGTTGAGGTGGCTTTTCCAGTGCAGAGGAAGGGAATGTGGCAGAAGGGCTGAGCATCCACTTACTGAGGTCCTTTGTTAACATTTCTGAATCCTGAGAATTTTCTCCCATGAAAATCCAAAAAAATTCTGCGGACCAGTTTGGGTCATGCTTTTCTGGTGAGTGCATAGCAGTCTAGTGACACCTCTTCAGTGTTTGGCTGCCAGGTAAATGAGTGCTGGGCTCTCTAGTTACTCCAAGGTAGCCTGAAGAGCACTAAACAGCCCAGAAAGACAGAAAGCGCAGCCTCCAGCAGAGAGGTGAAATGAGCCGACCTTGTACATATATTATTAATTCATTTTGTTCCCACCAAACTCCTATGAATTAGGTACTACAGTATTTTATCATGTCTTACAAAGGAGGAAAAAGCACAAAGAATGGGTAAGGTTAGTAATTGTGATTTTCAGTATTTCCCATCAAGTCTGCAGAAGGGAGAAAGAGAGTTACCACAAGGCAGAATATATTATGAATATTGCAAAAGAATCATTCTTACTGTTTGATAGATAAAGTAAAATCCCCCAACAATTTTCTCCCATGTGCCCCTTTCTTCAACACAATTAAGCTATTTTTACTTTCTGCCCCAGTGTTATTCATCTTGTTCTCTCCATTTGCATTTACTGGTACCTTATCTATCCTTCAAGATCCATCAAAGACTGTTATAATTTTCACAAGAAGGTAAGAGGTAGCTTTGTCAATAAATGTGAAGAGAAAAAGAGAAAAAGACATTTTTAATGATAGCTGTTTAGCTTATAGAAGGAAAACATGGATGGAAGAACAAATAATTGAATGAAAGGGAAGAAATTATTTAAAATAATTGAAAAATAGTGCAAATAGGAATTGAAGTAAAATGTGATTATAACAAATGATAAACTAAAAACAAAAATGTCAAGGATGGACATTTGATGCAGCACTTAAGACACTGCTTGATATGCCCACTTCCTATATTGGAATATTAGGTTGAATCCCAGCTCCACTCCTGATTCCAACTCCCTGCTAAAGAAGACCCTGGGAAGCAGCACTATTGGCTCAACCTGGATGGAGTTCCTGGCTGCCTTTTGGCTTCAGTCTGTTATAGGAGTGAATCAGCAGATGGAAAATCTCTGTTTTTTTTTTTTTTTTTTTTTTTTTTTTTTTTGTATATCTGCTTTTAAAAAAATTAGAAAAATAGGAAAAAAAAGTAGGAAAATTTTGGAGAAAGAGATATAGAAAAAAAAGCAGCAAACAAAATAAAAGGGAAAGGCTTTGTTTAAAGAAAAGAAATGGTAAGATATGAGATGGTAGAGAAGAGAATAGAGAATAGGAAAAACAAGAATATCCCATGTGGCAAAAAGTCTTCATCTGGGCCACCCTAATGAGTCCAATAGTAGGAGTAAAATGATTTGTTTTGGGTTTACTGATTGCTAATCCTCATAACAGAAATAATAGAAATGCTGAAATCTTTGAAAATAGCATTTCCAAAATATTTTTAAAAAGATTTTATGTATCATTTGAAAGGTAGAATTACAGACAGTGAGAGGGAGAGACAGGGAGAATGGTCTTCCTTCTGCTGGTTCACTCTCCACATGGCCACAATGGCTGGTACTGTGCTGATCCAAAGCCAGGAGCCAGGAGCATCTTCTGGGTCTCCCATGTAGTTTCAGCGGCTCAAGGACTTGGGCCGTTTTCTACAGCTTTTTCACACCACAGCAGAGAGCTGGATTGGAAGAGGAGCAGCCAGGATTTGAACCGGCGTCCATATGGGATGCTGGAGCTGCAGGGAGAGAATTTTTTTTTAATCCTCTTCGGACTATTTTATTTTATTTTAATTTTTAAAGCTTTTATTTAATGAATGCAAATTTCATAGGTACAACTTTAGGAATATAGTGGTGCTTTCCCCCATACTTGCCCTCCCACCCCCACTCCCGTCCCACCTCCTACTCCCTCTTCCATCCCATTCTTCATTAAGGTTCATTTTTAGTTTAACTTTGTATACAGAAGACCAACTCTATATTAAGTAAATATTTCAACAGTTTGCACACACACAAACACACACAATGTATAAAGTACAGTTTGAGAACAAGTTTTGCAGTTAATTCTTATAGTACACTTTATTAAGGACAGAGGTCCTACATGGGGAATAAGTGCACGGTGACTTCTGTTGTTAACACTCTTATTTATGACATCAGCAATCACCTGAGGCTCTTGTCATGAGCTACAGGCAGAGGATTAACTGGCCCATTAAAATATTTTTAAAATAAATGAACAAAAGATCATTTCCTAGTCATATTTGCACATAAAATAATGTCAGTAATGGCCGCTTAGAATATATTTTGACGTTTTCATAGAACTTTTTAGAATAAAGAAAGATCCCAATTATTTAAATCAATACGCTTTGCTGCACCTCACTTTAAGGAGTTTCATGTATGCATGCGAGTAAGCCCAAGCTTGGTTAGATGGCACTGAAATAATTTTGCCTGTGCCTGCAGCTCCCTCTGCTGTTCATGCCAGTTATTGCTGGGAAGTGCAAATGCATGAAGAAAAAGACCTTCTTAGAGAAATGTATACTGAAGAATCTGACTTTGGTATTCAGAGGGCCCAAAATGGAATTGAATATGATTAATTTCCTTCGTTCCACTTTCCTGAATTTAATTCAGAGAACTGGATTCCCTAGGATCTGATTTTCTCCCTTTGGTTAATATCAATGTGTTTTAATTAATAATAAAACAGGAATACACAATAAGTGCTTCTATTGAAAGTTATGGTTTTTATTGTTTTTTTAACATTTATTTAACAAATATAAATTTCCAAAGTACAGCTTATGGATTACAGTGGCTTTCCCCCCCAATAACTTCCCTCCCACCCACAACCCTCCCATCTCCCGCTCCCTCTCCCATTCCATTCACATCAAGATTCATTTTCAATTATCTTTATATACAGAAGATCAGTTTAGTATATATTAAGTAAAGATTTCAACAGTTCGCACCCAAATAGAAACACAAAGTGTAAAGTACTATTTGAGTACTAGTTATAGCATTACTTCACATTGGGCAACACATTAAGGACAGATCCCACATGAGGAGTAAGTACACAGTGACTCCTGTTGTTGACTTAACAATTTGACACTCTTTGTTTGTGGCATCAATAATCTCCCTAGGCTCTTGTCATGAGTTGCCAAGGCTATGGAAGCCTTTTGAGTTCACCAACTTCGATCTTATTTAGACAAGTCCGTAGTCAAAGTGGAAATTCTCTCCTCCCTTCAGAGAAAGGTACCTCCTTCTTTGATGGACCATTCTTTCCACTGGGATCTCACTCACAGAGATGAAAGTTATGGTTTTTTTTAAAAAGTATGTGGATGATGTTAAAGGTACGTTATTTATCTCAGTTATTTCAGTGATTCATCAGGGTGATAGGATTCTGGAATATTCATAAAGTATGATTCACATTTATTTAAATATTTTTAAAAATTATTTCACTAAATTTAAAAAATGCGATCTTAAGAATCCAATGAGATATTAGGAAATAGATTCAGCATTATAATATAATGTTAATAACTTACAATTATTTACAATGATTATCTTATATATACATTTCTGAAATTCTACTTCCATGATCACCAATACATTGAGTATTACCTGACTCCAACATGGACAAGCAGAGGCTGCAAGTATAGAGTGAGAGAAGACAATGGACAAGGGAAAAGACAAGAGGTAAATAAAAATTGAAGGAGAAAAACAAAGGAACACAGTAGATAAGAGCATATAGAGTATCTAAACATTTTTGTTTGGATTATAACAGAGGTATAAAAATTTGGCTGAACAGAACTCACTTTTAATCCTTTAACTCAATTATATTTGATATGGATTTTATGAGCTTCATGCCAGACCTTAACATTCATTGTATACATTTAAGTGTGATATCTCTAAGATTTGGAATTGATTGATATTTTAAAGTTATTTTAAATAAGCAATATTTGGTTTTCAAAGCCATACTTATCCCTTGTTTAACAAATACAATTATAAGAAGGGTAAATAATGAAAATTAAGAGATTTATAGCTCCTTTTTCCACTTTTACCTGTGTCACTCACTAACAGACTTCTTGTTTTTTCTTTAGATGTCAGATCAAATTCATTTTCTCAGCCCATCCTCTGAGATTAGTCCCTTTTCCTATCTTCCCTATGGGAATCCTCATGAATAGAAACATTCCCTGTTTTTTCTCTTAAGTATATTCTCTGTGCCTGGTGTAGAGCTAAGGACATAAACATTTCTTGAATGAATGAACAAATCAGTATTACAAGAATGAAAAAAGATGTTTGTATCTTCATCCCAAGAAAAAAATTGTGGATGAAAGAGTGTCAGCCTCCTCTCTTTCCCCATTACCAAGGAAAATGACGGTGGAGGTATACACAAAAGTGGTATAAACCAACAATAAAAACAGAACAGAAAGGTCTCCACAGAAAGAGGCTCAAGAAATGATGTCAGCAAATTGAGAAGAGTGAAAACATGATGAATTAGCGATTGATAAAGTACAACCAAGGAAGATGCCATAAAATACACACACAGAAAGGGCAGAAGTAGAGAGCTAGTGTGCCTGGCAGAATCTGAAGGGTTGAGAACTTTGAAGTGCCAACGACAAAGAAGACTGGAAATTAGGTACAAGCTAAAAAGGGAGAGATTAATTAAAAATTTCAGACAACATATGTTGCATCCTCCTCCATTCACCTCCCTCAGCCAACCACTTTCTCAGAAGATCAAATCACTAGTAATTAGTAGTAATTAGGAGTTAGGAAGGGAGGGAAGGAGGAAAGGAAAGAAGGATAGGCAGCCATTCTTCTCTATAAAGTTTAAATTCTTTGGAAAAGTAGGGCAGCTTGTGTGGGAGTTGGAACTCTGACATTTAAGGTCCGAAATTATAACATTTGACTCCCTACCCACACACTTTAAAACAAAACTTGCCAGTGCAATAACTTCATGTTACAGAAACTCACTAAAAATAGAGTTAATTCATCAACAAAGTGATCTTTTAAAAAAATGTATCTAGGGGCTAGGGTTGTGGCATAGTGGGTTAAGCAACTGCCTGTGAAGAGTTAAAATTGTATGTGTGCGGGTGTAAAAAGTTAAGCTTAAGCTTACAGGTTTAAACCTTCCTGGTACAGCTGTAAAAATAAGACAGAATGAAGTAGCACCTTGACAGTAGGGACTCCATTTTGGAGCACATGAGACTCCATTCTGAGAAAGCACCCCCCCACCGTGAGACTGATCTGAAACTATGATCTCAAATAGTTGGACAATAGCAGTGCACTACATCACCCTTGGCAGAGCACAAAAACCCCCTAGCATGATTGCTCAAGCTTAAAAGTAGAAAGGTTGCACCTGGGTTACCTGGGCTAATAATAAAGACATGATTTGTCTGTGTCTTACATTAATGTCAAGTCCTAATTGCTAATTGTAAGATTGTAACTGGTATTGTCAAGATTATGATGAATATTAATTTCACTTAGGTTTTAGGTTATGTTGACCCCAGTAACCATACACTCTCTTTTGATTTTATGTACTCTCTTTTGATCTTAGCAACTGTGTATAGCAACCGTGCATAGCAACCGTGTATTCCCCCCTTCCCGGTTTTGTGGTTTTTGCCTTTATAAACCCTAACCTTTGGTTATTCGGGGCTGCTCTGCTCTTGTATGATCAGACAGCCCCAGCATGCTGGATAATCAATAAAGCTTCCCCTTGCTGTTTGCATAAGAGACGTGTCTCTTGGTGACGTTTTTTGGGCGGTCGACTCTGACACCTGCAATGCCAGTATCCCATATGGGTGCCAGTTTGAGTCCTGGCTACTCCACTTCTGATTCAGCTCCTTCCAATATGCCTGGAAAGGCAGTGGAAGATGGCCCAAGTGGTTGGGCCCCTGCACCCATGTAGGAGATCCGGAAGAAGCTCCTGGCTGTTGGCTTCAGTCTGGCCCAGCCCTGGCACTTGCAGTAAACCAACAGAAGGAAGATATCTCTTTCTCCCTCTCACTCTCGCTCTCCCTCTCCCTCTCCCTCTCCCTCTCCCTCTCCCTCTCCCCTTCCCCCTCCTTCTCTCTCTCCTCTTTCTGTAACTCTTTCAAATAAATAATCTTTTAAAAATGTATCTTATTGTATTCTCAGAGATATTTGAGAAGATATATATTGAATACATAAAATAAACAAGGACAAAAGAACAGGATGCTATAAAAAAGTAAAACCAGAAAACAAATGTGTTCTTGAAAATTAAAATGTGAATACTAAAAACTAACTCAGAATAATATAATTATAAAAGAAGTAATGGAAAATGCAAGAGAAAATGAGACACGGAAAATTACTTCAAGATGTCCAACATCAAAACAAAGTAGAGATAATAAAAGAGAAGTGACAGCAGTAAGTAAATATTAGAAGACATCTTCTATAGCTGAAGTACTTCTTCATGCATGTCTGCAGGTTGAGAGAGCCCATGGTGTGTCTGGCTCAATGAATAAAATAAAAACATACACTGGGCATGTCATTATAAAACCTCAAGATAACAAATATAGGGAACATATTTAAATTTTCCAGTGTAGAGATAAAAACAAATTAAAAAAGACATACACTATCATCAAAATGATCAGTGGGACCAGATGATGGGAAACAGTGGAAGAATGTTGTTAAAAATCTAGGGGAACTTTTTTCCACCTAGAAATCTATATACAATAAGTCATCCATCAAATGTGAGGGCAGAAAAATAAGTCACATCAAGCATGTAAGCACACAGAAAGTTTTGCTACCACAATACTTTCAAGTGAAATTCTTTTCAGATATATTCCAACAAAAGGAAAGAATAAACCAAGGAAAAGGAAAATATCAGAAAATACTGGGTCTCTTCGGGAGAGCAGTGACGTGCATTCCAGGATGACATCAGACACCAGAACAGCAAGAGACAGAAAGTGGACAATAAAAAGGCTGGTGCAATGGCTCAGAGGGTTTAAGCCCATCTCATATGGGCACCACTTTGAGTCCTGGCTGCTCCTCTTCCAATATGGCTCACTGCTAATGTACCTGGGAGAGCAGAAGAAGATGGCCCTAGTACTTGGACCCCTGCTACCCATGTGTTTGGCCCAGCCCTAGCCATTGTGGCTATTTGGGGAGTGAATCTGCAGGTGGAAGACTTCTCTCTCTCTCTCTCTCTAACTCTGCCTTTCAAATAAAATAAATAAACCTCAAAAAAAAAAAAAAAAGGAAATCTTCCAAACCAAAATGTTTAATTAACAAAAAAAGGGAAAGAAAGGAATTGATCTTCACTAGATTTTTTTTTTTTTGCCAAATATCTTTCTTGGATTCATGGCATGTATATAATTAAGTGGGCTAAAGTAATGCTTTACTACCTTCTGTGAAAAAATGTTTCATACGAAATTTTGTCTTTATGGCAGATATTCAACTTTTTTCATAGAAAATGTTTATTATCTTTTTATTCCATCCCCCTCTCTTATTTTACATTAAGCTGTGTTTGAAATCGAAATTATGAATCATGGATAAAATATTTGATTACTTAAAGCAATTGAAGCCTTCTCTTTATTTCACTAGTTACTATAATAACAAGTTGGAAAATTATGGTACATGTCTTGTGTATTTTTTTATTTAGTAAATATAAATTTCCAAAGTACAGTTTATGGATTACAATGGCTTCCCCCCCATAATTTCCCTGCCACCCGCAACCCTCCCATCTCCCATTCCATTCACATCAAGATTCATTTTCAATTATCTTTATATACAGAAGATCGATTCAGTATATATTACGTAAAGATTTCATCAGTTTGCACCCACACAGAAACACAAAGTGTAAAAATACTGTTTCAGTACTAGTTATAGCATTACTTCACATTGGACAACACATTAAGGACAGATCCCACATGAGAAGTAAGTACACAGTGACTCCTGTTGTTGACTTAACAATTTGACACTCTTGTTTATGGCGTCAGTAATCTCCCTAGGCTCTAGTCATGAGTTGCCAAGGCTATGGAAGCCTTTTGGGTTCGCCGTCTTCGATCTTATTCCGACAGGGTCATAGTCAAAGTAGAAGTTCTCTCCTCCCTTCAGAGAAAGGTACCTCCTTCTTTGATGGCCCCGAGATACCCAACTTTCTAATAATACTTTTTATTACTTGCTAGCATAATTTTTTTTTTGACAGGCAGAGTTAGACAGTGAGAAAGAGAGACAGAGAGAAAGGCCTTCCTTCTGCTGGTTCACTTCTGCAATGGCCAGCACGGCTGGCGCTGTGCCGATCCGAAGCCAGGAGCCGGGTGCCTCCTCCCGGTCTTCCATGCGGGTGCAGGGATCCAAGCACCTGGGCCATCCGCTGCTGCCCTCCCAGGCCACAGCAGAGAGCTGAACTGGAAGAGGAGCAACCAGGACTAGCATCCAGCGTCCCAACGGGGACTAGAACCCAGGGTTCCAGCACCGCAGGTGGAGGACCAGCCAACTGAGCCATGGTGTTGGGCTGCTAGCATAATTTTTGAAAGGTGAGGCTTTTTTACTATTTTCCTATGCTATATTGAAAGCACTTAATCAGAGCTGTTTATTTGATTTGTTTATATTTATCTTTTCTCATTATATTCTTATAGTAATTAATCTTATTCAAAAGAAAGTTCTTAAATCAGGCTTTTGGCATAGTGGATAAGGTACCACTTAGGATACCTGTATCCCATATAGCAGTGTCTGGCTTCAAGTCCCAGGTTCGTTCCTGTTTCCAGTTTTTTGTTAATGTTCTCTCTGAGAGACAGTAGATGACAGCTCAGGTAGTTGGGATCTTGCCACACACATGGGAGACCTTGCTGTATTCCAGGCTCCTGGCTTCTGCTTGGCCCAGTTCCAGCTATTGTGGGATTTGGGAAGTGAACCAGAAGATGAGAGATTTCTCTTTCTTTCCCTCTCTCTCACCCATGTGTGTAGCAGGGAACCAAATAGTTGAGCCATCTTCTGCTGCCTACCCAGGAGCATTAGCAAGGAGCTGGATTGGAAGTGGTGTAGCGGTATTTGAACCAGCACCCATATAGGATGCTAAAGTTGCAGGTAATAGCTTAACCTGCTAAGCCACGACACTGGCGTCTTGGGATTTTTTCTAATCTATGTTTCAGTTTTTTCTCAGTAACATAGCCTTTGTTTTTTATATGGAAAACAAGGGAATGAAAAGTTTTTCTTGTTGTTTAAGCTATTTATTGAAAACACAAATGTTATAAATTAACTTTAAATAATGTTATAGTTTAGTGATAGAAGAAATCTTATTGCCGGCTCTTCAAGCTACTAATGGAAAATAGAGGTTAAATTATATTTCAGTGAATTTTTTAAGTAATTGCAACTGTTAGGTATTTATGTTGGAGTCCATGGAATATTTGACTTCATCTATATATGACTGGCAGTCATATTCCAGTAGGAATATATGAAAATCATTTTAGGCAAATGAAATAATTTCTACTTTATCACTCTCATGGTGCGATTGTGCAATTTGTCTCTGTAACCAATACAAGTATTTGTATTCAATATAAAACAATTTTTACAGATTACCTCTAGGTGGTGCACAAAGCACATTATACTAGAAAATCAATAGACAACCCCTAAAGCCTTTATATATTTTATTCTGAATCAGAAAGAAACCAAACCTCCAATCCATCCACAATAATTTAATAATTGAGACATAATGTTTTATCTTATAGATACTGGAATGTATATAGTAGTTGCCTGAAGTCTAATAAAATATGAATCTAAGTTTTCTTGATGTTATTATAAATTTATTATACTAAATTAATATTATTAATTCTTAGTTCTCAATGAAGAAAATGTTTGGCACATGTCAGAGCCATTTCTGTGTTATTTCAAGTAAATTATAAATATACAAATATCAAGACCATCATCAACTATACAACTATGAATGCAGAATGGAAAATAGACCCTTATTCAAGTCCTTCTGATTAGCACTAGGTATACTTTTCTCTTTATATGCATGAAGGAATACCCTTTCTTTCCCAAACATCAAAGAAAAGTACAGGAAGTCTGAATGTAGTGGCAAATACATTTTAGATCATCTTTATACTGTTAAGAGTGTTTGCTACCCAGGACAGAGGCTACCACAAGAGTGCAGGGCAGCCTTTTTTTTTTTTTTTTTTTTCAGGAAATAATACAGCAGTGGATGAGGGGGTTCTGGACTAATGTTGCTAGATAGAATAACTTTTTAGATGTTAAAGTGAGAATTTTATCAAGTTTTACAGCTGAGCTTTGTTTTTTGAAAGAAGTAACTATTTTCAAATAACACCAAAGTCTTCAGTTATTCAATCTGAATGTTGTTGTTTTTGAAGGTTGATTTATTTATTTGAAAGGTGGAGGGGCCGGCACTGTGGTGTAGTGGGTAAAGCTGCTGCCTGCAGTGCCAGCATCTTACATGGGTGCTGGTTCGAGACCTGGCTGCTCCACTTCCAATCCAGCTCTCTACTATGGCCTGGGAAAGCAGTAGAAAATGGCCCAAGTCCTTGAGCCCCTGCACCCGTGAGGGAGACCCGGGAGAAGCACCTGGCTGCTGGCTTTGGATCAGCGCAACTCTGGCTATTGTGGCCTATTGGGGAGTGAACCAACGGATGGAATACCTCTCTCTCTCTCTCTCTCTCTCTCTCTCTCTCTCTCTCTCTTTCTCCTTCTCTGTGTAACTCTGACTTTCAAATAAATAAATAAATCTTTTAAAAAAAGACTGCGGTACTCAATTAAGGTTTGTGTTTCTCAAAATAGCATCTTCTTTAAGCTTCTCTTTGTAATGGTGAATAATGTGATGCTGATACTTTCAGTAAATAGAATATATATCATGATAAACACATCTGTAAAACCTACCATTCCAGGGTCTAAAATTTCAAGAATGATTTTGCTAAGAGTCAAATACATAATGTTAAATAATGACTAAAATAACTTTGGAATTCAACATACTATTGAGATCTCCCACTGGAAAGAAAACCTTAAACCAAGTCATGAAGAAATGGAATGGATAAAATCTCAGTGAAGGAAACTCCTTCCCCTTTTATTTCTCTCCTACTTTCTTTCTTTCTCCTCATTATCCTCCTGATCAATTTTAAAACACAGGCGTTAGCTCTCCCTGTTATCTCCTAGAGATAACTATTAAAATTACATGTGGATATTCTTTGATATTCTAATTAATAAATATTTATATATTTCATGTAAATTAGATATAGCCATACATGTTTTCCACAGCTTGTTCTTTTTATTACTGTGACTTACAGTAATATTTAGAAGATTGATTATGCCACCTGTTGGAGCAATTCTAACCCCCTGTGTATAGGCTCTGTACCCCTTTAAAGAATTAACAATATTCAAGTTACTATTCTAGTAAGTTCTTTTTTTTAAAAGATTTGTTTATTTGAAAGTAAGAATTAGAGAGAGGAGAGGCAGAGAGAGAGAGAGAGAGAGCGAGCGAGAGAGAGAGTGATCTTTCATCCAGTGGTCCACTCCCCAATTGGCTGCAATGGCCGGAGCTTCGTCGATCTGAAGCCTGCAGCCAGGAGTGTCTTCTGGGTCTTCCATGTGGGTGCAGGGGCTCAAGGACTTGGGCCATCTTCTATTGCTTTCCCAAGCCACACCAGAGAGCTGGATCAGAAGTGTAGCAGGCGGGTCTTGAACCGGCGCCCATATGGGATGCTGGCACTGCAGGCCAGGGCATTAACCCGCTGCTCCACAGCGCCGGCCCCTCTAGTAAGAGTTTCATAGTCTTTACACTTATATATTATGTTGCATTTTTCTGTGAATATAGAATGTCCTATGTATTTTTTAAATGTCAGACATTTTTAAAATGTTTTTCATATACTTGAAAGGCAGAGTGACAAACAAAGAGATAGAATGAGAGAGAGAGAGAAAGAGCGAGAGAGAGATCATCCATCTTCTGTTCTTACATCTTCTGGTTAACTCCCCAACTGCTCATAATAGCCAGACCAGGTCAAAGCTAGGAGCCCAGAACTTGGTTGAAGTCTCCCACATGGGTGTTAGGTTACCAAATACTTGGGCCTGCATCTTCTGCCTTCCTACATGCATTATCAAGAAACTGGGTTAGAAACACAGCATCCAAGACGTGAACCAACACTCCAATATAATATGTGGGTGTCCCAAGGGAAGGTTTAATCTGTTGCACACAATGCCTGGTCCCCTGTGTATTTTGAGAACATTTTTATTTTGAAATGATTGTATGACTGTATTCATATAAAGTGACAATGATGTGTACAAGGAGGTCCCACACATCCTTCATCTATTTTCCCATAATGCTTAAGTCTGTAGTACACTATCAAAACCAGGAAACCAACATGGATATAATCCACATAGTTCATCCAACTTTATCAGTTATATATGTACTCATTTGTGTGTGTATAAATGCAAGTTTTTATGTGAAGCTTTCATAATTACCACCACAATCAAGATATAAAGACTCTCTTTACACCCACTATTCCTAATCCCTGACGATTAACTATACACTTTCCATCTTCATAATTGTCTTATTTATGAATGTCTATAAATAGAATTATACAACATATAATCTTTTGAGGTTGCCTTTAAAAAAAACTCAATATGATTTCCTTGAGATTGAAATTGTTGCAGCAAGTTATTCATTGTACATAACTATATATTATAAATCCTTCCCATTTTAGTACACATAGATTAATATATGCGTGTGTATGTGTGTGTTTACGGAAGTAAAGTGTGCTGTTTTATAGATCCATCATCATTTATTTAACTAGTTACTTATTTCTTGCCATTTGAGTTATTTTCAAGGCTGTGGGTTCTAAATTTTTTTTTAATTAAGGGAGAGATGGAAACCTGTCTGCTGCTTTACCTCTGAAATGCCCTCAATGACTGGGGCTGGGCATGGGCCAAAGCTGAACTTGGGAGCTCAATATAGATGTCCCACATGGATGGCAGAAACTGAATTGCTTGTGCCATCACTACTGCATCCCAGGGTCTGCGTTAGCAGGAAGCTGGAATTAGGAGCAGGAGCTGGAAATTTAACCTTGGCGCTTTGATATGGGACATGAGTTTACTATCTAGCATCATGACTGCTGAGCTAAATGTCTGCCCTGCAATTCCATGTTTTGATAGAAATAACCCTCCAAATACTGAAGTAATTCTTATTGTCAGTGGAGGACAGTACCTATTTTCCCTTAAACTTACTAACACTGAATGTTATTCATCTTTTAATTACATCTAATTATAAAATGGATTTCATTGTTTTGATTAATATATCATAATTTTAGATACATTATAAATAGTGAATTAGTGAATAAGGATGAGGCCATTTTATATTTTAAAGCTTGTTCATATTTCACTTACGAGTAAGAAATGTAAATGTATATCCAGGGACTAATAAGTATAGAAGTTTGGAGCTGATTCTTGGTTATGGGGAGTTAGTAGAATATTGTGTTAGAGATTTAGCAGCCAGATAATTACAAAAGAATGTGAGCTACAGACAGTGGGAATCCACTGGAAGGCTTAAACAATTTAAATGGTACTGCTATAGACATAAGTCAGATGGACAAGTGGTGACAGTGTGCTGACACCATGTATGTGCTTTTGTACACCATAATGTTCTAAGTGCTTTAAGTTTCCTGATCTTTTCTAACTAGAAAAAATTCAGAAACATTAGGATGTATTTTGGAGGATAATAGGAAGAAATAGGCAAATTATGGTTGTCATGGACTAATAAATCTGTGAGAAGGTTAAGGATTCCCAAGTCAGGCAGATTTGGATCCTTGTTCTGGCTTCACATCTTTCTGGTTTAGCAGTCTGGGGCAATGTTTAATTCCTAAACCTCATCTACTTTCTAGCTACAATACAAATAATAATTATCTCAAAAAGGCTAATTCAATAAATGAAAATAATCCTTATAAGAGTACTCTGCAAGGGCTGGCATTATGGCATAGTAGGTAAAGCCAGTGCCTGCATTGCCAGCATACCATATGGATATCAGTTCATGTTCCAGCTGCTCTAATTCTGATCCTGCTCCCTGTTGATGGCCTAGGAAAAGCAGTGGAAGATAGCCCGAGTACATGGGTGACCTGAAAGAAGTTCCTGTCTCTGGTCTGGCCCACTGAGAGCTGTTGCTGCCATCTGGGGAGTAAACCAGCAGATGGAAGATCTCTCTCTACCTCTATTTCTCTCTGTGTACCTCTGACTTTCAAATAAATAAGTAAATCCTTAAAAAAAAGTACTCCGCCTAGGTCTCTGCATGTAATAAATGTTTAAAATTTCAGTTAATATTTAATTATAATTGTTCAAATTGTGTGAGTATTCTCAGCCTTTCCCTTTAGTTTACCTTGAAAAGGATTTTAGCTGTGCTCACTTAACCTCATTGCCTTCGTCACCTCCCAAAGGGGTTCTAACATTTCTAAAAAAAATATTTTAGATTGTGACTCCAAGTCAGGAGAGCAGATGTAGATATGGAAGGATAAAATCAACTGGCTGATTTGGAAAAATGTCATGGATGTGAAAGATGACATCTCTGAGGTAGTTACAGTCTTGAGGAAGGTTCAGGAGCATGTGGTGTAGACGAAAATGAAGAGAGGAAGAACCAAGAGGAAGAGGGAGCAAAAAAAAATCCTTAGTTTAACAAATTAGGAGTTTAAAGACTGATAGTTTCTGGAGATTTTAGGGGAGAAAAAATTCAGAAGAAAGGAATTCCTCTGAGTTGTTGTCAACTATGCATTTGGATCTACTTTTCCTGGTCTTTTATAAATGCAAATCCTAAAGCTTATATTCCGTGGTATATTGTGTGTGACTCTTGTTTCTCGTGGTTCTGCCAAGCAGGAGATAATGAGGTAATTTGCAAAGAGCCTTCTCCATTACCTTTCATCTTTGTACCGTTAATTCAGAACACAGTACCTGGCACATACTGTACTAAGTAAATGTACAACTGAGAGTAGTGATGGCAGACAGTTCTAGTCCTCTTTTTATCATTTCTCTTAACAGCAGCATAATTTTCAGGTTCCTCTATTGCCCCCCAATAAAATCTTTGGCATCATCTCAAGTTTCCTTCCTTCTACCCATATGGCAGCAATCTATTACCAAATCCCATTAATTCTGATTTCAGTACACATTTGTTTACTTCTGGTAAGATTGTTCTAGTCCAGCGGTCACATTCAAATGTCTACTCTGGTTAGGAAGGTAGCATTGCTGTCTGTGTGCAAGGCCAATAGGCTGTGGCTGGATTTTAAGAACTGGAAAGATTTGGAGTTAGGAGAAGGACAATGTGAAACACCCCTGGTAATCCTTTCTCTTAATTGTGATTCAGTTGAGATAAGCTGGGAAGTTTAGCTCAGGAGCAATCTTAATGTTAGTTTGTTACTGCTGTTGGGATACGTGTCTTGGGTTTGTGAAAAAAATACTTAACCCCATATATAATAAATCTCATGAACAGGCAGGCCTGTTGGGGCTGTTGGGACTATGCCAGGTCTCCTTCAAAAGGGTAAATTTCTTAAAATTTTAGTTATGTTAAGGATAGAAGATAATGTGTGCTCTGTAGGTAGATTATTCCCACAAAGGAGAGAGAGGGGGGAAGGAGTTCATCTCTGCTCATCCAGTTCCTTTCCTAAATTTGTCAATCTAATAACATGTTGAGGTCCCCTGTCCCTCTTCACTGTGCTCTGAATCTTTCCTCCCAAATTCTTATGTTGAAAGCCTTACCCACAAGGTGATGATATTAGGAGGTGGGCCTTTGGGAGGAGATAATGTCATAAGGTTAGAGGTCTTATGAGTGAAATGAATGCCCTCATAAAAGAGACCTCAGTGAGACCCCTTCCCCTACTGCTATGGGACATTAAAGTGAGAAGATGACTGTGAGGATGCAGGCCTTTATCATACACTGAATCTGCCAGGTGCCAACTTCCCAACTTGCAGAGCTGTGAGAGGTAGGTTACTTTTGATTAGAAACTATCCAGTCTACAGTATTTTGTCATTACGGCCTGAAGGGACCAAGACACTCTGCTTCAATCTTAGTCCATGGATTGTTATTGTTTTTTCTTGGTTTTAACAAATTGGGTTTAACCATTAAGCCTATGCTCAATCAGAAGGATAGTTTCCTTTCTTTCTCTTTCTCTTTCTCTTTCTCTCTTCTCTTCTCTTCTCTTCTCTTCTCTTCTCTTCTCTTCTCTTCTCTTCTCCTCTCTTCTCCTCTCTTCTCCTCTCTTCTCCTCTCTTCTCCTCTCTTCTCCTCTCTTCTCCTCTCTTCTCCTCTCTTCTCCCCTCCCCTCCCCTCCCCTCCCCTCCCCTCTCCTCTCCTCTCCTCTCCTCTCCTCTCCTCTCCTCTCCTCTCCTCTCCTCTCCTCTCCTCTCCTCTCCTCTCCTCTCCTCTCTTCTCTCTTTTCTCTTCTTTTCTTTTTCCTCTCCTCTCCTCTCCTCTCCTCTCCTCTCCTCTCCTCTCCTCTCCTCTCTTCCCTCCCCTCCCCTCCCCTCCCCTCCCCTCCCTCCCCTTTTCATCCTTTTACTTTTAATCTATTTGTTTCTTTATATTTCCCTTGGGTGGCTCACATTTGTGTTTTGTTTCTTGATCTCATTTACAACCTTTGTCTTTTTTTCTTTTTCTTTCTTTTTTTTTGTAGTGGCAAGCAAAGAAGCAAAGTTTAATGAAGAGAAATAAGCCTAACAGGCTAAGCGGGCATCTCAGGAATGAACTGAGCACCCAGTCTTTTTTATAGAAATCGAATATTGCCCACTTTGTCCCTCCCCTTTTCTAGGATATTACTGGGTAGAGGGCTTTCTGGGCATACAATTCTCAAATTTAAATATCAAATTCCTCCCTGGACTTCATAATGGACCTAATATCCCCCTTGGTATAGAGTGGGGAAGTTTTCTTAAGCTGTCCCCAAGAAAGGTGTACCCAACCAGGTTATTGAACAGTTATAACACATCTGATATGTAAATGCTGCTTTGCTTCCAAGGCTTGTGTCCTTTTTCCATTACATAAAAACTCCAATTTTTCTTCTGCCCCTCTCACACACATAGAATAATGTCTATCTAGCTACCTTAACATTCCCTCCTCAAGGAAGTTACCCATAATCTTATGGGGGGATAGCATCAGTGAAGATCCATCTTCTATATTTTCTTCAAGCTGACATTTAGGTGTAGGTCTGGTTGGGGGTATTCTTCTCTTGCTATCTATCCTATGGTATTTAAGGGTACTCTGGGTAGATTGTTTCATGAAGTCCAGAAGGCTGGTCATTTCCTCCAGCAGGATAGAATAGAAACCCTGCTTCACAACAACTTGGAGCTGGGTGGCTTTTATTCTGGATGGACTGGAAGGAGAGTGGCCTGAATAGCTTAGCAGAGTAGATGACTACTGTCCCTAAATAAAATTCATGGTCCCACCAGAGATATCACCAGTGACCCTAGGCCCTATCCCTTCAATAGTATGGGTGGCTTTGGAAGCCAGGAGGGTGGAAGGACTTTTTCAGCTTAGGGTCATCAGAGTCTGTGGTTTTACCCCAGGGAAGTTCTGTTTCCAGTGGCCCAGCTTTTGGTTGAGCTAACAAGAGTTCTTTAGAAACATGCAAAGTGTGATGGTTAATTTTATGGGTCAACTTGACTGCATTAAGTGCTGATAATGTATTATTCATGAGTATACCTATGAGAGTGTTTCTGGAAGAGATTAGCATTTAAACCAGAAGCCTGAGTAAAGAAGATCATCTGCACCACCATGGGTGAACATCATACAACTCCTGGAGGACCTGAATAGACCAAAAGCTGGGAAGTATTTGTAGTGGGAAGAAGGGTGAATTATCTCTGTTCATTTGAGCTGGGACTTTTATCTTCTGCTCTTGGATATCAGTGTTTCTTGTTCTTGTACCTTTGGGCTTGGACCAGGACTAGCACCATCAATTTCCATGGTTCTTAGGCCTTCTGAATCAGACTCTGGGGTTTTGACTGAATTATACTGTGCTTTCTTGGTTCTCTAACTTGAAAATGGCAATCGTTGTGAATTTTCTATTATTTATTTATTTGAGAGGTAAAATTACCAACAGGGAGAGGGAGAGACAGAGAGAAAGGTCTTCCTTCCATTGGTTCACTCCCCAGATGGCCACAATGGCCGGAGCTGAGCTGATCCAAAGCCAGGAACCAGGTGCTCCCTCCCGGTCTTCAATATGAGTTCAGGGGCCCAAGGACTTGCGCCATCTTCTACTGCTTTCCCAGGCCATAGCAGAGAGCTGGATTGGAAGAGTGGCAGCTGGAACTAGAACCGGTGCCCATATGGGATGCTGGTGCCACAGGCAGAGGATTAACCTACTGTGCCACAGCACCAGCGATGAATTTTCAACCCCTAGAGTCATATGCGCCAACTTTCATTATGTGTGTGTATAAATGAATGAATATATACATATATATTTAAATATATTTTATATTCTTTTTAAAAAATATACATTAAGTTCTGGTGGGCTGGGCAGAAGTTTAAGATTCCTTCAAAATATGGACAGTTGCATGCTACTCATTAGTAACTTTTTGAGTTATCCAAGCAAATAGCTGAAATTTATCTGTTGAAAACCAGCGATTACTCTTATTTACAAGTTCTTTGAGGCTAACATGTTTCTTCTAATTGTATAAGAAATATCTTTCCCTTTCCTTACCTCACAGCATACATGGTCTTTTTTTTTTTTTTTTAAAGATTTATTTATTTATTTGAAAGTCAGAGTTACACAGAGAGAGAAGAAGAGGCAGAGAGAGAGAGAAAGAGAAAGAGAGAGAGAGCGAGAGAGAGAGAGAGGTCTTCCATCCGATGGTTCACTCCCCAGTTGGCCGCAACGACTGGGAGCTGCGTTGATCTGAAGCCAGGAGCCAGGAGCTTCTTCCAGGTCTCCTACGCAGGTGCAGGGGCCAAGGACTTGGGCCATCTTCTACTGCTTTTCCAGGCCACAGCAGAGAGCTGGATTGGAAGAGGAACAGCCGGGACTTGAACCAAAGCCCATATGTGATGCCAGCACTTCAGGCCAGGGCGTTAACCCACTGCACCACAGTGCCGGCCCCCATATGGTCTTTTTTACTTTAGTTGTCACATGTGTGACTTTGAAGATGTTTCTCATGTCCACAGATAATTATTTGGTAGAGGAGCAAAAAAAACAAGCTATAAGCTACACAGTCTTTTAAACCTACATAATTTTATACATTGTTTGTATTCTGCCAAACCTAAGTCTGCTGTGAAAAAGAGAAAGCTTAGGGAGAATTCACCTTGTAGTAGATTTTACTTGATTAATTTTTTAGTTCCATTTCATAGTAGCAATATGATAGCCAAGAAAAGTTATTTTAGTTGATTTATTCAGTACTTGTAAATCACTTTGCTTTTGGCCTGGAATCTTACCATAGCCACCTGAGGTATGGGCTATGATAACTGCCCAGAAAAATGCTGCTTAGCGGGCTCTTATGCTTGAATAATCTAGTTTTATTATTTTGCTCAGCAGTAATGTGGCTTTGAGGGAGTTGGACTTAATGCCAAACACTCCTTTCTGAGTAAAGCAAAGTTCATAGTCTTATAGTGGTGGATATTTCATTTTAAAAACTTCTAATCACTGAATATCATGTGGATTACTGCTGTCTCCGTATGATAAAGAAGCAAACAACATTTTATTATCTTACTACAAATCAAAAAACGATTCTGAATTGAAAATATATTTGAAAGTTTTTTTAAAGCATTTCATGTTGGTTGTCTGAGGGTTTTTGGTAACAATATATGACTGTATTTGGAACTAATATATATAGCTAATTCTTGGGTTTTTTGGAGAGGCCCTCAAGAGTAGATACTTTTTTGAGCCAGACATTTCCCCTGATGACAAATTTATTTCAATTTGGCCAACATTAACTTATCCCTAGTGTCACACAGAAGCACACAATGTTCCTTGGCCACAGACTGCATTCAAGTCTCTGGTTAGCTGTTCCTTATACATTTATCAAAATTGAAGTTTGGCACAAGCATCTATTAATAGAAATAAACTTGAAGTTTTACCACATGACAATTATGTGGAATTTCATCTGTGAAATCATCTTACCACTAATTATTCCTTCTAGTAGGGAAAATAGGGAAAAATGAGAAAACAATTAAATACATTAAATTTGTATTCAGAATTCTGAATTACTTGGAAGAGTTTATTAGTTGTATATGCTCCATTGATATTTTAATAAAAATAATTATGGTGCTTTCATAAGATATGTTGTAAAAATAATTGTACAAGTTATTTTCTCTGTAGATATCAGTAAATGCAATTAAATGTGCTCATATCTTTTGTAAGTAAATGCAATAAATCATTGTCTAATTGGCACATTTGGTTGATCACCTGCAGTCACTAGAAACAATGCATTTCTATGGAGAGAGAATGGATTTTAGAGTAAGAAATATCTAGATTTAATTGACAATTCTCTCATTTTCTCTTGGCTTGAGTCATGGATTTTGTTTGGTAATAGAAAGTTAAGCAAATATTAACTGTAAATATTGTAGCATCAAAAAATAACATGGTAGTTATTTACTTAAGTGGTTTACTTTTTCCTTCTGAGATTTTCAGAAGTGGTGCAGGGGAATTGAATTATATCTAGGCTTCTTTTTGTAATTGTCACAAATATTGGAGATATTATAACCGCAAGAAAAACTTCATCTATGCCACTATAACTTGCTGATGGGGAAAACAGACAACAGACATGTACATTTTGTTATTTCTGTTTTTTTTTAAGATGTATTTATTTATTTGAAAGGCAGAGTTACAGAGAGATGGGGAGGGGAGAGGAGGAAAGGGGAGCGGGGAGGGAGAGGAGAGAGAGAGAGAGAGAGATCTTTAAACTCTGGTTTACCCCTCCGCAAATGGCTGCACAGTCAAAGCTGGGCTGATCTGAAGCCAGGAGCCAAGAGCTTCTTCCAGGTCTCCCACATGGGTGCAGGGTCCCAAGGACTTGGGCCATCTTCCGCTGCTTTCCTAGTTCATTAGCAGGGAGCTGGATTGGAAGTGGAGCAGCTAGGGCTTAACACTTGCCCATATGGGGTGCGGGTGTGTCAGGCAGCAGCTTTACCCACTGTGCCACAGTGCCGGCCCCAAAGAATACATTTCTTATGTTGGACATAAATGTGGAATATCTTCTTATACTCTCACTAGCTTGAAACTTTGTATCCATTCCTCTCAACAACAAAACCAAAACCCAAATCAGAATTAATAATCCTTCTGATTGAAGCTCATTTATAAAATTTTCTAAAAGTATTTTATAGAAAATATTTAATGCCTATGTACTTTATTTAAAGATGTTACACTCAAAAGTTTCTATGCAAAAGATTCTAAGATTCTGTATACTTGAAAAACCAAATAGGCCTCCATTTTTATCTTTCCTTTCTGTGAATATATTTCTGTTGTGGACTTTAGAGGTCAGATGTTCAAATTTTTGTTCTTCTTTTTTTATTAGTTATTCCTAGTCTAAGCCTCTTGGACTTGTTATGAAAAATAGAAGAGGTAAGGTTAAAGAGTACATTGACCCAACCCTAAATCCTCATTCTTTTCTTTAAGACATTTTTTTCCAGAAAATCATTATTTATATCTATGTCAAGAAACCAATAAGTACTTTACACAAAAACCATGTTAGCTTTAAAGCACTTAAATTAATGTTCTGGTTTTCTGTGAGGAAGGGTAAAATTCAATTCATGTGGGTTGTTAATGGAAGAAGATGTACATTTGTGACTGGAATTCTGTGACTGTTATTCCTTCTTTTCCTGCCTATTGTTGGAGCTCTCAGGGTTGGGATATAGTGTTTGTGTTGTTTGTATAATTTGTCTTTCAAAAGAACTGAAGTCTGTAGGCAAAATGAGTTTTCAGCTTGTTAAATCTTCAATGTTGGCAATTAAGATGTGGAATTATTCTTTGAAATAGCACTGAATATATACTACATAAACTAATTACCTCTGTGCTCCTGGGAAATCTTAAATTTCTAACTTCTTATAAAAATCCATGAAACTTCTCTCTGAGGGTAGTAATTCTCCATGAACATTGCTAAGGTGACAGCCTATTTATGCTGTATCTGCTTTTTTATTTTGATAGTTGCTCAGCATCATTTAGATACCCCAGGTCCTTTCAAACTGGTAATATTTTACTTCTCTGTTGCCTAAATTTAATTTGTTTTCAGTGAATTTCTTCAGCAGTTATTATATTTCACCCTTAGAATATCTCAGTTTTACAGGTGAAAATGAATTAACTGTGTCTCATAAATGAAGCTCAATACGAGGATAGGAAGCTTGTAAGAGAACAGGAATGACAGGGTGCTGTATATGCTAATGACTGAAATACAATTATTGCTAAATTTGGTCTCAGCACTTGAACCAAAGCTAAGGGACAAACAGTATCTTTCACTAGAAGAAATAACACTTGATTTCTAGTCTTAAACCTGCCACAAATTTGCTGTACAATTCTGACCACTTAGTTCATCTTCCTGGGCTCAGTTTTGTCATTTATGAAATTATTGTATGTTCCACAAGTATATTTTCTCCTACTTTAACATTGAGAATTTGGATGGATCAAAGATCATCAAACTGTTTTAGTGATGAGATGTCCAGAAGTGTCCCTGACTACGACAGCTATAATTTTTTTTTAAAGATTTATTTATTTACTTAAAAGTTAGAGTTACACAGAGAAAGAAGGAGAGGCAGAGAGAGGTCTTCCATTCTCTGGTTCACTGCCCAATTGGCCGCAATGACTGGTACTGTGCCGATTCAAAGCCAGGAGCTAGGAGCTTCTTCTGGGTCTCCCATGTGGGTGCTGGGGCCCAAGCACTTGGGCCATCTTCCACTGCTTTCCCAGGCCACAGCACAGAGCTAGATTGGAAGAGGCACAACCAGGACAGAATCCGGTGCCCTGACCCACCGGGACTAGGACCCTGGGGTGCCGGCGCTGCAGGCGGAGGATTAGTGAAGTGAGCGGCGGCGCCGGCCAAAAAAATTGTCATCTTACATTTCATTGAATTTAGGCTTGGCCTCCCACCTAAGGACACACATATGAAATATAAAATGATCATTGTCCTGGGAATGATCACTTCATTCTTGTTTATTAATCTTTCTGACACTCAGTGTCCTTTTTTTTATTAAAAGATTTATTTGTTTGAAAGGCAGAGTTACAGAGAAGCAGAGGCAGAGAGAGAGACAGAGAGAGAGAAAGAGAGAGGGAGGGAGAAGTCTTCCATCTGCTGGTTCACTCCCCAGATGGCTGGACTTGGGCCAGGAGCCAGGAGCTTCTTCCAGGTCTCCCATGCAGGTGCAGGGGCCCAAGGACTTGAGCCATCTTCTACTGGTTTCCCAGGCCATAGCAGAGAGCTGGATTGGAAGAGAAGCAGCCGGTACTCGAATTGAGGACCATATGGGATGCCGGCACTGCAGGCAACAGCTTTACCCACTGAGCCATAGCTCCAGCCCCAATCACTTAATTCTTAAGAAAGTGTGTCAAATTCTATCAATGTTTCGAACCTCGATGAATCTGAAGCTGGAAATATAGGCTAGAAACATGACATCTCTATAGAAAATGGGAGGATTCGTTCCCATTGAATTTTTCCCCTTTGGATCTTGGGGTATGTAAGAGATAACAGACAATGTAGGCATGATTTTTATAAATGATACATGAAATACAAGGACAAAGTTTCTAAGTGATTCCTTGAGATTCCTGTTGGATATGTTTACCTGCAGATCATGCCATTCTCTCATCTGCTGAACTCCTCCCTCTCCTGCTTTGCTGTTCTTATTTCATTTCTTTCAAACATCCAAGCTTCAAACTCAAAATTCACTATACATTTCTCCCTCTGTCTGGCCTTTTGTAGCCAAGAAGGTCTAAATCCTATTGATTCTCCACCCAAAGTTTTCTTCAAGCTTTCTGTCATACTACCTAGTACCTTATCCATACTGTCCAAACTGTCATTGCCTTCTTAACACATTCTCATTATACTATACTTCACTTTCTAATAAAGCTCTTTGTTTTTGTTCTGCTATGATTAATTACTCATGTAGGGGAGCTTGTAAGTAGTTTGATAAGTTGGCTCCTGTACATGTTATCTTCCGTTCATAGTAGACTTTTTCCCTTGTTTTGAAGCTTGTGCTTAAATATCTGGTTGCTTTCAAACGGATTTCCCCATAGGAATTGTTCCTGTCTTATACTGCCTTTTGGTAGTTTAGGATCCTCTTTCAGCCTTTCGTCCTACTCTCATTATCTGGACACTAATTCATTCATAAGGAGTTCTGGAAATGAAGTCATATGAAGGAGAAGATTCCAGCGTCCAGAGTCTAGAAAAGGGAATCTTCATCTGAGATGAGAACCACAGAGACTGGAGAGAAGGATGAAGCTGCAAACAATATTGATGTTCCAGTTGATACTAGAAGGGAAGTTGGAGTGGAGAGTCATAGGCTTTGGCAAAGCGAATAAGTGGGATGTGAAAATATGTTGGGAGAAGTTAGGAGGAATGGCGGTAGTAAAATTCTGAACATCGTTTAGCTCTGGAAACCTGTTATTCAAAAATCCTGTGGTCCAGAAGCATTGGTATCAACTGGGAACTTACCAAAACTGCAGATCCTCAGGCCTCACTCTTCATATTAAAATCTCTAGATACTTAGCTTGGGAAGCACTGGCTTAGAAGGTCTACTCATCTTTGCAAACCGATTTTGTGGTCAAATTGGAGGTTGGCATACAAGTAGATCTCTTAGTTGAATACACAGGAGTGGAATTCAGGATGTAAAATAATAAAGAGGAGTTGATTAAACATTGGGTTGAGAGTCTACTTTTATTTCTTCGTTGGTTTCTTAGTGCTTCAAATGTATGTCTTGTATAAACTTTCACAAAGGTAGGGATGGAGGATATTTGAGCTCAATGTGGGTTGGAATAATATTTTTCAGATAACAAACTGTGACTCAATAAGAGTTGGGTGGAGGATAACTGAAATAATCTAATTATGGATGTGCCAGACTTTTCAAGTATCCATTATGTCATTAGGATCTATAACTTTTTTGACCTTAAATCTATTCTTGCCAATTTCAAGTGCTTCAGGACAGGAAAACAGTCAGCCATCTGGTTTTACTAAACACTTTCTCATGTACAAGGACAAGATGTATTACTTGGAGCTGTTAGGAAGTTCACTGTTGGAAGAATTCAGGACAGTTCTGTATATAAACTATTTCTCAAGGATGAAGAGCTTGTTCTGTATCAAAATTAAAGGAATTTCTGTTGGAGGTAGTTCAGATTCGTTCTTCATATGCTTTCGTTATCAGTAGATGGTGTATAAATAAGCATGTAATTAACTGCAGAAGGTATTTTATAGTTTGAATTGCTTTTGCCCACTTGACCACCTTTTACTTAATAGAATGCAAAACTGTACTATCCAAAATTTATTAACTGACTCCCATTTTTCTTGTTTTTTTTTTTTTTTTTCACATTTTCTTATTAGAGACTGCACTTGCTAGATAAAATTCTGGTATTTTGTAAGAAAATAAGTTACATCTTGGAAAAGACTAATGGTAATTTAATGATAAAACATTAATGCTATTGATGTGTGGAGAAAAGGCAATATAAGATATTAGAAAGTAACAAAATTCAGTGTATTATACTAAACAGTTTGTTTTGACCATAAAGGAAATAAACATAAAAATCTTTGAACATTACTAACTCTTTTTTTTTTTTTTTTTTTTTTTTTTTTTGGACAGGCAGAGTTAGACAGAGAGAAAGGTCTTCCTTTTTCCATTGGTTCACATCCCCCCTCCCCCCCCCCACCCCGTGGCCACTATGGCGGGTGCGTTGCGATCCGAAGCCAGGAGCCAGGTGCTCCCTCCTGGTTTCCCATGCGGGTGCAGGGCCCAAGCACTTGGGCCATTCTCCACTGCACTCCCGGGCCACAGCAGAGAGCTGGACTGGAAGAGGAGCAACTGGGACAGAATCTGGCGCCCCAACCGGGACTCGAACCCCGGGTGCCTGCACCGCAGGCGGAGGATTAGCATAGTGAGCTGCAGCGCCAGCCTGAACATTACTAACTCTTAAATAAATCTATGCTCCTTTCCCCATGATTTGATCTAACCAGTGTCTAGCAGACATTATTTTCCCCAAGAATGTTTTCATCATACAATTCATCATAGAATGTTTTGATCTCAGCTAATATAAGAAAATCAAAAAATAAGGTCAAACTACCAATTTATATCCAGGAAGATATAGTGAAAAAATTTCAGTTGGCATATATATTTATCCAGTTTCAGGCAAGATTTTTTCAGCAAATACTTAGATTTTGTTTCTTAATTTTTGTATTTGATCCAATTGTTTGTTTAAACAATGATTTGATCTTGAGGTAGCATCATATAGGCATTTGTCAAAATATTGACTGTTGTAAAATATTAGCAAACTGCTAAATTTTAAATGCAATTTGACAAGAACAGGATATTTAAACTGGAGATCAGGAGAGCTGATGAAAACTAACAAAATGCCTTCAAATCCACTAAGATTGGAATATTTAAAGAGAATGTGTGACTTCAAGCATTCCTTACGCTTATAATTCTGTTTAGAAAATTTGTCAGGATTAGTGAGATACATATGTAGAAACAAATGAAACATTTACAAAGGCAAACAATTTACCTGATGTATACAGTACGTTTTAAGATGCTTGCAGGGTGGGGCTTGCAGGCATCCTTCCTGTGTCTCTCTCTGTCCCTGTCTCTGGCAATCAGAGCAGCTATACCAATCCCTCAGGCTCCTCATAGTGTGTCAGGTAGCCCTCAAAGATTTTGACACACTTGCTACACAATGCCAGCAGGCTCTTCAGAGTCTATCCTGGGTTGGTTTTAAGCTGGGGGTAGGGGTGGCGGGGCAGCAGAGGATGTACATGTCTTTTGTAAAAGAGACTATTTTTATTGCTTTACCCATGGGTCTTTTCCTATCTTCCTTAATTGAACAGTATATAGAACATGGAAGTGATTAGATATACAGCATATAGAAGACAATTCTAATTAGATATTTTTATTATTAAATGGAAAGGGCCAATGAGCCTTGACTGAGTGCTTAAGAGAATGTTAATTAATAAGTAATCTCTTTTTAATTATTTTTTTTACCAGGAAGCTTGATATTTAATATAATTTTAATTTGTACCCTAAGAAGATAAAATATAAATAGGATCAGTACCATCTTTAGAAAACCACACATTGCTGTTATTTATTATTTCATCTTTTACCTAGAATCATATCTGAGGTTGACAGCTTGATATGATTTCTGAAGGTACCAACTGATTTTCCTGAACTGCTGAAACTTTCCTGAAAATCTGACAGGCGGTGAGTAGATAAAAGAAGGCTTTCTGTCTTCTGTTACTCCAAAGACTTATTTAAATGAAATCAAAAGTGAGTTTCATGCTCCCTTTCCTTAAATTTGGGTTGTTTGTCATGCCTTTTTTTGAGGTTTCAGAGGCGGACTGACATCCGAAGTTCCTTCTTAGATTCCTAGAATTTCTTCACATAATTAGTCTTGGTCAGAGGCACAACCTATCTTGTAAACTAGGGGTTGAAAATGCTTGCTATTTGCATTTCCAAGACACCTTTTTTAAAAAAATTAATTTAATTGAAAGGCAAAGTAAGAGAGAGAGAGAGAGAGAGAGAGAGAGAGAAGATTTTCTACCCATGGTTCACTCCCCAGTTACCTCAATGGCCAGGAGTGGGCCAAGCCAAAGCTAGGAGCCAGGAGCTTCATTTGTTCTCTCGCGTGGATGCAGGGGCCCAGACACTTGGACCATCTTTTCCCAGGCCATTAGCAGGGAGCTAGATCAGAAGTGGAGTGGCTGGGACATAAACTGGTGCCATATGAGATGCTGGGATAGCAGGTGATATTTTAACCCACTACACCACAACACCAGCCCCTCCAGGATACCTTTCATCTATGATGTGAAAATGTGATCTTTATTCTACTCTAAGGAGCAGCACTGAAGAAATCATTTTTACAAAAAATGATGGCAACAAAGTGGCAGAAGAGCTTCTAGAAGCAGCTGTGGCATTTAGTGTCCACTGCCGGAAACAAAGGCAGGCTAACCCATGGCATCCATGGAGGCAGTGATGTTGTCTTTGCAGGGGTTTCGTGTCTTGGCCATGGTTTCTTCCCCTCATCTCCACCTATTCTCCAATTCAGAGAATGATGAGCAGTCCTGTAACTTTGCAGTTACCCAAAATCAGTGTTCATTTATATCAGTAACCTCAAACCAATGGACAGAATGCCTGATGCTCCTCTATCAGCTTAATTTTTTTTTAAAGTTTTATTTATTTATTTGAAACTCAGAGGGAGAGGCAGAGAGAGAGAGAGAGAGAGAGAGAGAGAGAGAGAGAGAGATAAATCTTCCATCCTCTGGTTCACTCTCCAGATGGCTACAACAACCAGCACTTGGCCAGGCGGAAGTTCACATGGGTGGCAGGGGTCCAAACTTGGGCCATGTTCTACTGCTTTCTCAGGCCATTAGCAAGAACTGTATCAGAAGTAGAACAGCCAGGGCTTGAACCAGCACCCATAAGGGATACTGGTGTTGCAGGCAGTGGCTCTATCTGTTATACCATAACACTGACCCCTGTCAACTCTATTTGATTGATTTCCTTTAAGGCCTCCCTTAATTTATTTCTAATCCCACTCTCCCCTTTCTACTGATCTGCATTCCTAGTGGGATATGCTTTGCCATATGTTTTACACTGAGAAATAGACCTGCTGCCACTCAGAAATAATTTTCTCATATGCGGTTCACTGAGGTGCATAAAACAGAAGCCAATAAATCTGAATAGATAAGCACATCCATGAGGTTTGTAGTATTATATTTCACTGATTCTTTACCAGCTTCATTACTTGCTATGCAGAGATTTTGACATCAAATGGTGTGCAGCTATTTTTATGTAATTTCTTTTATTGAACTGTTGCAAAATGTATCCTCAGTTATTCAAAGATATAAAATCCTGGAATTTTAAAATTTTACTGACATCCCTTCCACTCCCCCATCGTATCTGGAAGGTTAAAAATTGTTTGTGTAAGAGGCCCTGCTTTTCATTTTAGTACTTGTACTGGTTCCTTCCAACCAAAATTTTTACTACTTTAAAATTTATGGAGAACTTATTATTCTGGCATTTAAACTTATTTGGTGGTAAATGTGGCAAAGCTCTGTTTAAATACCACAAGGAGGAAAATTCTAACAAAAAATCATTTTATGAGTTTTCAATTATTCTTTTAAAACAGTAATGTGACACGTTATTGGACAGTATAAAACAACAAAAATATCATGTGTTACGTCAAACTTTCAGTAATTACTTTAAGTGGTAAATCTTGTTCTAAAGCCAACAAAACCATTTGGAGTTTTTTTTTTTTTTTAATCCAGATGCTTAGTGCAACAAAATATACTGTATTGTTATATGCATGGCTTCTACATAAAATTAGGTCCCTTGTAGTGTCTACACAATTCATTGCTTCAAAATCAAGTAGCAACTCAAAGAACAAAAGTTTCACTCAAATGTCTATTTTTAAGGAGGAATACTATTTTAACACCTTTAGAGTTAGCTCTTTATTATTGTTTTTTACTTTTTTTGTTTTGTTTTTTTAGACAGAGAGAGAAGGGGGGGGAGAGAGAGAGAGAGAGAGAGAGAGAGAGAGAGAGAGATATCTTCTGTCTAGTGGTTCACACCCCATATGACTGCAATGGCCTGGGCTGGGGCAGACTGAAGGTAGGAGACAGGAGTTTCTTCCAGGTCTCTCACATGGGTGGCAGGGGCTCAAGCACTCTGCTGCCTTCTCAGGTGCATTAATAGGGAGCTGGATCAGCAGTGTAGCAGCCAGGACAGGAACCAGTGCCCATATGGGATGCCACCATCACAGGTGGTGGCCAAACCCTGTAAGCCGCAGCGTGGACCTTCTAGAGTTGGCTCTTTATATGTTCAGTGAAAACCATGATAAGAATAGTATATGAATTTTCTTTGGCAGCTGTAACAAATTACCACAAATTTATTGGCTTAAAACAACACAAATTTATTATCTACTGTTCTGTAGGTGAGTCTGACAAGAGACTCACTTTGCTGAAATCAAGATGTCTGCAGGGATACATTCCTCTTTTGAGTCTCTGAAGTGGGAGGAGGGTGGATTCTGTTTCCTTGCCTTTTCCCACTCTGAGGGCTGTTTACATTCCTTGGCTCCTGGGCCCTCCATCTTCAAAGCTAGCAACACTGTATATCTGTGACTATGTGTCAAGAGTCATGTCCATCTATGACTGATTTCCTCTTCCATTTTTAAAGATCTTTGTAATAACATTGTATATTGTCCCTATGTCATGGTCAGCTGATGTTAATTCCATTTGCAAACTTAAATATCTTTTGCCATGATGCTTTGCATATTCATAGGTTTCAAGGTTTAAGATGTGAGGGGTATGTTTATGACTTTTGTACAGCGATATAATTATATAGAGCTATGATAAAACAGGTATAAATGTTAGAGCTATGCGAAATATGACTCTGGGTCAACTGTCCCAGGACCCTGCTACACAAAGTATAGTTCATAGATTAGAGGATTGACATTGCCTAGAAGCTTGTTAGGAAGATTCAGGAGCCAGAGCTGTGACACAGCAGGTTAAAGCCCTGGTCTACAGCACTGGCATCTCATATGGGTACCGGTTTGAATCCTAGCTACTCCATTTCCAATCCAGCTCTCTGCTATGGCCTGAGAAAGCAGTAAAAGATGAACCAACTCCTTAGGACCCTGTACCCGTGTGAGAGACCCAGAAGAAGCTCCTGGCTCCTGGCTTCTGATTGGCGTAGCTCTGGCCATTGCAACCATCTGGGGAGTGAACCAGCAGATGGAAGATTCTCTCTCTCTCTCTCCCTCTCTCTCCCTCTCTCCCTCTCTCTGTACCTCTTTCAAATAAATAAATAAATCTTTAAAAAAAAGGAAGATTCACGGACTGTACTGCAGACCTACTGATTTGAAAACTTCAGTTTAACAAGATCATCAGGTGAGATTTACATGAAGGACTCTATTCCCTTCTTTAAAATACAGAAATTTCTATCACATATGGTTCAGTTTTTGTACTATTGCTCAATTTTCATTTGAATCAATCATACTGGAACTGAAAGATGTTTGAAAGCCATGCAGAGGGATCCTCCTCTCCGCCATGCCATTTTGCTTTCTCTGTAAGTCCTTGTCATTTGGCATCAGTCAATTCCTGCTTCTATAAGAAGAATGACAATTTCCTTGTTAGATGTGGGGGCAGGGGAATGGGGTAAGGGAGGAGTGTTGGGAGTTGAAGTGATGGAGAACTGTAGGTAACCTATTGCTAAGTTTCCAGCAAATCTGCAACTTTGCAAATGCAAAGATACACTGGACAAAATATATCTGAAAACATTATCTTAATCTCTAGTAAAACCATGGAATGGAGTAATAAAACAATTGTGAGCACTTAAAACTTTGGAGAGTTGTGACATCACAAGGCTTGCAAATGAGTTTATTGAGAACAAGCTATAATAAACTTCATATCCTTTTGTAATAAAATTGTATACTATGATAATATGGTAAATCAGGAAAATATGCACATAACTTGAACAAAGCACTTTATATGTTTGGTGAAACACTTGATAATATTTGTAAATGGATGACATCCAAGGTAAAAGAAAGAAATAATCAGTTCTGATATGGTGATAAACACTGTACCCAAGGTGTGTTGCATGAGTTATGAGAACACAGAGGTGAGTAGCTCAATATAGGTGTCTGTCCTTGATTCTGCCTTTCATTCTTATAAAAAAGGATTTTGTAAGATGAAAGAAAATAATTTTCATATATATTCTAGTGTTGACACCAGATTAAAGAGGTAATAAAGAGAATTAAAAAGTATGAGGATGCTAAATTAAAAATTGTCATTCTTTAAAGGGGCATTGTGATTGAAGTCACAGTGAACTTCATCAGTATTGGTAGCAAATTTCTCTGCATATTAATAGAGAGAGTGATTACTTGCAGAAATCCAAAGACGTGCTTCCCATGATAGTGTAACACAGCTATGCGGGAGTGTGGAGTAAACCTTACTTGATTTGTGAATCTCCAAGGTCTAGCCTAAGACCTAGGCCTTAGCAGTATTTGGCAAATCTTTGCCAAATGAATTAATAATTCTTGAATTACACAAAAGCTAGAATTATGTCTGGTTGTGGTAATACAAGTCTAGTATAAGGTGGTTCATACCCCAACTATAACATCTGATTCTGCATATCATATTCTTATGTTATACAATATACTGAAAAAGTATATGGGACAGTATATATGTCATATGACATACACTGACATGCTGACATATGACATACACTGAAAAAGTATATATGACAATATACTGAAAAAAAAAATCCTGGAAACCTCACAGAGGGAAACCTGGGAATTACGTCCTATGGAGAGCATTTTGATGAAATTGATAGACTCCTGGGCTAGGCAGATAGGCACCAGGAGACCCCTAACCTGGAAGGTTAGTCTCATAGGACCTGATAAAAGTCTAGCAGCCAGTGTCTCAGGAGGATGTTGATATCATGCAACCCTGTAATGAAGATTTTTCTGTGTGATTATAATTGATCTAGAAAAAGAATTTTATATGTCTTGGGAGAAATTTTCACATGTTTTTTGTTTTACTTATGAAGTCTAGATTGGAAATTTTCACCTAACTAGCCAATCATGAGAACTTCCTATCTTGTGGCCTATTAAGACCCCTAGACAATCAGCCTTCAATGGCTTCTTCTTCAGGGACCCCTTTTGGCACCACCAGGAGCTTTTCCTTTTTCTTTGCTTTCTTTCAATGAGCTACTGCTTTACACACGCTTCCTTGTCTGTGCCCCTCGTTCTTTATGGATGCAAGATACATTCCCAGTAAAGAAAAAAGATTTGTAATAACTGCAGACTCCTGCAGCAGAATAGAGAAGTAAAAGGGGACATTTAAAAATTCTTCTGTAAATACAAGGACAAGATTGTTGTCCTAACAGGCTGACACAGACACATGTAGGAAAGCTATGAAGTGGTGACTTGTAGTTGAACACAGAATTTCCTAAAGAACAGAATTGTCAAATGATGGAATGAGCCTCTCTTGGTGGGGATACATGTTTTGTTATTGGAGACCAAGTGAACATTGGTCAGGATGCTGGCAAAGGGCTCTAGATAGCAGGGAAGAATTCCTTAAAGAATCTTCTGGTCTTCAAGCCTGTTCAAGGCATGGGCTAAAGATTTTTATGTACTATATGATCCAGGAAATATTTACTAATGACATTTTTTAACTTTTATAGAGTTAATAGCTCTTTAGTTTGCCTATGTCCATTTGTAAAAGATAAAGTGAGAAAAGATGAGATAACCAGAGCATAAGCAATTGGAAGGATCAGGACTCTTCAAGACATTTAGAAGATTCAGAAATCTCCAGTTAATGTCTAGTTGCTACATTTCTGTGCAATCTTCTTAATGATTTCTCTCCTACAGTAAATAAATTTTAAAAAATTGCAGTTGTTAATAAAATAGAATTTTCTTATTTCCTTTAATTTCTGGTACGGTCAACAGATTTGTAATATTTGAAAACATTTCTTTAGTCATTCACTCATATACTTTATTTTAGGAACAGAAAGATTTAAGACACATTCCCAAGAATGTGGAAACATAAAACCCACACTAGCCATGGAAAAATAAATATTTTAAATTTGTAAATATGAAAATCATTGCTATTAGAGGCATTATGGTATTATTGAAAGACACAAACATTACCTCGTGAATAGAATAACTTCCTAAGGAGGACATGTGGATTCAGAAGGGCCTTGAATATATGGTAGTTCAGGTGATAGGACACTGAAGGAAGGAGGAGTACATACTTTACCTTAGAGACAAGTCTCTTGAAAGGAGATGGAAAATAACAGGCTCAATGTCTTTTTCTGGTACATCGCAATTTCTAATGACCTTTACATTGAATCAAAGAGTAAAGTTTTTGTATCACAATTAGAGAACATGTAGTTTTGGAAAATTTCCCTGTGACAAAATTGCTGCAAAATACATAGAGAAATGAAACAGAAACATTTGAATTGTTGGAATTATTTGTTATTACTAACTCCCCCCTACCCCCTGCTGCCACACACTTGCCCCTGGTAAATATGAGGACAAAGCCAGTGTTCTGGTTAAACAAAGAGATTGTTCTGGGCATGACAAGTTGAAATAAAAGGTTTTCTGACTAATTCTTCCCATATGTTGGACAAACTAAATTTGTTGTTTAGAGTACTTTTATGAGGAAAAAATGTTAATGAAGTAAAAACAAACAATGAATCCAGAAAATTCATTATGAAAAGTCGTTAAAATGTTCATGAAAAATGTGTATTATGAAAAAACTATTCATGGATTTCAACCTTTTTTGCACTAAAATAAACCTAACCTTTAATTTCCTTTTCTATAAATTTTTTGAAGTGCCCTCCTCTAACCTTAAATTTATGACTGTCGCATGTTGCTGTTAGTTGTAAATAACATTGCCATTTCTCTAGAGTAGGGTTTACAAGTCATGTTCCTGTATAAATACATAATTTTTTAAAATAAAGATTTACTTATTTATTGGAAAGATGGAGTTACAGAGAGAGAGAGGGAGAAGTAGAGGTGGGGGGGGGGAGAGAGAGAGAGAGAGAAAGTTTTCCATCCACTATTTCACTCCCCAAATAGCCACAATGGCCAGGGCTGGGCCAGGCCAAAGCCAGGAGCCAGAAGCTACTTCTTCCACATGGGTGCAGGGGCCCAAGTATTTAGGCTGTCTTCTGCAGAGAGTTGGATTAGACATGGAGCAGCTGGGACTTGAACCAGCACCCATATGGATGCCAGCACTGCAGGTGGTGGCTTAAGCCACAGCACCAGGCTCCAATTTTTTTATTTTAAGAAATTTATTTTCAGACTGTCATTTTTTGAACAGTTTTCCTTTATAATTGCTTTAAAATATTTCATTTGGTATGTAACGAGAATATGTGTAACATATGAATAAGTTCTAAAGCTTGATTATGCAATATACACTAAAGAACCTATCATTGCAGTTATGAAAAACTGCTTTACAAGATGTTTGCTACAATTGATTCTTTCCCTCATTATATAAGTGGTGTTGATCCTTATTCTTTCCAAAATCTGATACTGTTAGTTTTCTCAATTTTTATCTTTTGAGGTATAAACATTTTTTTATAAATGTGAACATTCATAGACTTTTTTTAAGCAAAGGGAAATTTTGTTTATTACTTAAAAAAGTGATAATCCATGAAAAGTTGACATTGCTCATTCATTCAACAAATATTTATTAAATGTCTACTGAGTGGTTATTGCTAAGAAAACTATGAGTATATAAAGACTGCAATATATATAAAACTGAAGCATTCAAATGCTTAAGATGCTACCATTCTTCAGTTCTCCTTTCCTTTTACAGTTTTTGTTTTTATATTTTAGGACTTCCCAAAAAATTGATGGAACTGGAGGACATCAGGTTACATGAAGTAAGTTAGACAAAGAAGGACAAAGACAAATACTGCAAGTTCTCTCTCGTATGTGGAAGCAAAAAGTGAATCTGAATACAGAATATTGATTAATAGAGGATAGAAAAGAGGGGAGGAGGAATTGAGAAATTAAGGGACAATGAGTAAAAAAATGCAAGAAATAAGCTGTAGTGTTCAACATCTCAGTGAGGTGCTATATGTAACTGACTATAGATCACAATAACTATTTTATATCTTACAAATAAACAGAAGAGAGAAACTTGAAACCTTCAACCATAATGTAGCAACAAGGAAGGGAATATGATAATTACTCTGATTTGGTCAGTCATATTGTATACATTCATTAAAGTATCATACTCTATATCATAAATATTATAATTATTAATGGTTAATAAAATTTTATAATATGTTTAAGGAGATTGAAATGCTAACTAACCTGATTTAATCAGTATACATTGACTATATTTATTGAGTGGTCACACTATACCCCATAGATATGTACAATTAGAATCATTTTTCTTAAAAAAAGAAATTGGGGTAGCAAATTAAGTCACTGCTTGGGATGCTACATCTCATATTGGGGTACTTGGGAGAGTACCCCAGCTTCCTTCTAATGAGCATCATGGGAAGCAGCAGATCATGACTTGAATACTTGGATCCCTACTACCTACATAGAAAGCCCTGATGGAGTTCCTGGCTCCGAGTTTCCTCAAGGCCCAGCCCAGGGCATTTGGGGGTGAACCAACTGACGGAAGTTTCTCTCTCTCTCTCTCTCTGTGCCTCTCTCTCCCCCTTTCCCCCCTTTCAAATAGATAAAAATGAATAAATAAACTTTAAGACATAAATAGAAAGAACTTGTATTAGGAAAATCCTAAATGGTTTTTACTTGTTTTATAAAGATTTATTTATTTGAAAGGCACAGTTACAGAGATAGAGGGAGAATCAGACAGAGAGATCTTTCACCTACTAGTTCACTGCTCAGTGTCCTCAACAGCTAGGGCGGGGCTAGGCTGAAGCCAGGAACCAGGAACTCCATCCAGGTCTCCCACGTGGGTGGCAGGGGCCCAAGGATTTGGGCCATCTTCTGTTGGTTTCCCAGGTGCATTAGTGGGAATGCTGGAAGTGGAGAAGCTGGGACTTGAAAAGGTGCTTTTGTGGGAAGCCAGCACGGCAGGCTGTGGCTTGACCAGCTGAACCACAACTCTGGCCCCAGACAGGATCACACTTAGTGGGGATTTGCTGAAGCTAAATGTCCAAAGGATAAAAAGACATACCTAAATGCTCTGAATTTTTTTTTCCAGTAGTGAAAAAAATAGTAGTAGGAATAAAATAGCATGTGATACCAAAAATCTGTATCTAAGACAATCTCTAAACTGGTATTTTCAATAAAAACAACAGATTACCCAGACCATAAGATCCTGGAAAAAGTACAACTAACATTTTTTATTTCTTAACTGGCAAAAATTATTCTGGATAAATTAATGCACATCCTAAAAAAGTATTCTGTTTCCAAATCTTTATTGCTTTTATTTTTAAACTTTTGCATTGTTTTAATGTCAAACATGATTAGATGCTTTCCTATTTTGTACGTAACACAAATTCTTACCAAACCCTGTCACTTAGTATTCTCTGATTTGGACTCTCAGTTTACATAGTCAAACATGTTTTTGGAAATACCATGAAGATCAGCATGAATACTTGAGTCCAGATGAAATGGGGAATGAATGAGAGTCATGCAGTGGAAAGAGTGGCATTCAAAATGCCCTGTTTCTCTTAGAAATTCTTTGTAGCATTGTTTCTAAGTGACTGTTTTCTCATGAAAATATTTTCTAGTGTATTGTGAGAAAAAGTGATATTAAAGATAAAAGAATTGAAAATTCTGGGAAACATATGCAATTTGTCTTAGGTCTGATAAAATATAGTCTATTCAAGGATGTTTTAATGATCAGGCATTTATCCCATCATTAAATGTGTAACTTTAAATCCCTAACTGCCACACAAAACTACCAGAAATCACCTTTTATTATTTGCAAAATGAACATCATTAATGCTTTGGTACTCCTAAGTAGATGCTATTTGTGTGGCATTCACATCTAGGAAAAAAAAGAATAAAAGGTACAGTTCTTTCTCTTAAAATGAAATGATATTTGCTATTCTTCATTATTGCTTCCATATCCATACAGACCAAATTAACTGCAGTGTTTTGCTGTGAGTGGAATGTCTTTTCATTTTAATTGGAATAAACACTTTATGCAAACTTCATAAGGGTATAACTTCAAAGTTCTTCAATAAATCTATATAAAAATTAAAACACAACACTTTAAGATCAGTTTATAGTTATTCTTTTGAAATTTCCCCACATTTTGCTGAGGTGCATAATAATTTAATTATGTGGTTCAAGGATAACAATGGGGAGAAGGGGAGAAGAAAAACCTTCATGCTGTAAATGGAGTATAGCCTTGTCTTTTGCCTCATTATGTAAAGTTTACAGATTTAACTTTAAAATATAGATATTAACTTTCAATAATAAACAAACCAAACACAAATCATCTTAAAACTACAATTTTATTTGCTTCAGTCCAGGCTGGGGTATACTTACAAAGACTTTGAATTTTATTACTTTATTAGAACAGCTCACTAAATATTTTATTTAGTTATTCATTTGTTCCCTTTTCCATAATTTTCCTTCCATCTACATAAAGGCAATAACTCTAATGTGTTTGATGTCCATTTTCTACATTGTGTCTTTTAAACATTTTATAAAATCTTACACTATTAAAACAGATTTCCAAAACCAAACTAAGAAATATCTCTACCTTACTTTTTCAATGATGCTGTTTTTGAGCATGGTAAAAAAATAGCAAAGTTTTTCTCCTTATTTGATGTGTGACTGAGTGTTGTGCTTTTTCTTGTTAGTTTTTATATTTTTTAATACAAAATTGTGGAAAGTACTAGTTAGGGTAAAGGACTAGAGAAAAATAAATAACCTATAATTGTAGTGTCTAAAAATAGTCAGGTAACATATTGGTTTGCATTCTTTCAATTTTTGAAAAGGGTTTCTTAAAATTGAGATCCTATTTTATGAACTTTTGTGATTTTTCTCCATGTACATTATAAGCTTTTCATTTAAGCTCTTCTAAACATAACATGATATAAATACATCATAATTTGATCATAATCTTTTTTTAAAAGGTTTATTTATTTATTTGAAAGTCAAAGTTACACAGAGAGAGGAGAGGTAGATACAGAGAGGTCTTCCATCTGCTGGTTCACTCCCCAGTTGGCCACATCGGCCGGAACTGCGCTGATCTGAAGCCAGGAGCCAGGAGCTTCCTCCAGGTATCCACGCTGGTGCAGGGGCCCAAGGACCTGGGCCATCCTCTACTGCTTTCCCAGGTCACAGCAGAGAGCTGGATTGAAAATGGAGCAGCCAGGACTAGAATCGGCACCCATATGGGATGCCGGCACTTCAGGCCAGGCCTTTAACCTGCTGTGCCACAGTGCCAGTCCCATTTGATCATAATCTTAATGTTAGACTTTTCTTTAAAAAAAAAATTTTATTTATTTATTTGAGAGGTAGAGTTACAGACTGTGAGAGGGAGAGAGAGAGAAAGGTCTTCCTTCCGTTGGTTCACTCCCCAAATGACTGCAACAGCCAGAGCTGCACTGATCTGAAGCCAGGAGCCAGGTGCTTCTTCCTGGTTTTCCATGTGAGTGCAGGGGCCCAAGCACTTGGGCCATCTTCTACTGCTTTCCCAGGCCACAGCAGGGAGCTGGATTGGAAGAGGAGCAGCCGGGACCAGAACCGGCACCTATATGGGATGCTGGGGCACTGGCAGAGGATTAACCTACTGTGCCACAGCATAGGCCCCTTAATGTTAGACTTTTAAGTTATTTCCAATTTTTGTTAGTATAAATAATATTATATTGAACATTATTGGTACCTGATACTGGTCTTGTATTTCATTTATTCCTTATAATGAACTCTTAGGTTTAAGAAGTATTTAGCTTTTAAAATATTACTGTTTTTGTTGGTTACCTGGTGAATAAAAAGCAGCAGCATTACATTTTTACTTATTTTGCATTTTTCTTCAATATTATTGAATTTTATTTTTCAAATGTTCTCTATTCCTTGCAATAAAAATGCTGCCCACCCTTTGTTCACTTATCAATGAGGGCTGAATGGTTTTTTTCTTATTTATAAATGTGAACTTTTTGTTGTATTTGCAAAATGTTTACATTTTTTGCTCAGTTTTTCAATTTTTGCATTTTTATTTGTTTTTTTAATGTTACAAAGTTTTAAATTTTGAATTTTTTTTCAAGCTTTCCTTTTTATTTAAATTCCTTTAATTTTAAAAAGCACTGTATCCTTTAGAGGTTAGATAAGTGTGTATTTATCTACCAAACATAATTCTTTAACCTACATGTAATTTGTAACTATGAATTATCTAAATTGTATACATTTATAATTATTATTTTTTATTTATTTGAAAGAGAGAGATAGAGAGATCTTCCATTTGCTGGTTCACTCTGCGGAGAGAGGGATCTCCAATCTCTTGGTCCACTCCCCAAATCCCCCCACAGCCATTACTGGGTCAGGAGATGGGAACTCATCTCACATGTGGGTGGGAGGAGTCCAACTACTTGGGCCATCACATGCTGCACTTATGAAAATTCAAGACATAAATATAATTGTCTTCATATTTAAGAGGACTGCAGATCAATTGGGGGTATTCTAAACTTCTAATGCAGTGTAAACTTTCTGAGACTATTTGGTATGGTGTATTATTAACATAGTCAATTAGATATGAGGTGAAAAACAAAATGATTTCAACTCTAAGTAGAATTTTGGATAATAGTTAGGAATGAAACACACACACACACACATATACATGTGGTAATCATAGAACACTCTCTCGTAAGTAATACTCATGAAAATGGGGTAAAGAGAAAGAAAGCTCAGTGTCTTGCTGTCCTTACAAGAACAAGCAGAACTGGAAGCTTAAATGACAGGAAAATGTCTAAAGGTAGAAACTCCTTTGTAGGGACTGATTCTAATTACTATTGACTGCATAATAAAGGTAACTTCACTTCAGGAGCAGAAATGTGATAGTTCCAAAGGAGAGGCTGAAGGAATCCTGTGCAGTCCTTAATTTCTACTGACACACAGGATGCTTCCCACAAGGGACCATCAGAACTTCCTTTTTCTCTCTTTACTGTCTCCTGTATTTGTTGTAGGTTAGAAAAAAAAAAGCACTAGAAAGAATATATGTGTTTTAACACACACATAACATATTCCAATTTCTCATCCCTCACAAAACCTAGTCAGCAAGACAGTGAATGAACAAATAGAGCTGGAATATTTTATAGTTCAGTTTATTTGATTTTTCTAGTACTTCTAATAGTCTACCAAGGCCTTTGCCATTACCTTACAAATTGGCTTAGTGCTTCCCATTTCAGTTAGTCAGAAAGTTAAAGAGAAACAGCTTTGCTGCCCCTTTATGCCATAGAGTAAACAACATCATGTCCTTACCTCCAATGAGAAGGAAATATTTTTTTAAAAATGTTATCTTTTATAGCCATCAGTTGTCCCACTACTTTAAGCTGAAGACTGTTGGTTAACTACGTCTCTCACTAGCAGATGATTGTTTTGGATGAGGCTTCAAAGTAAAGCTTTTGAATTGATCATATTATAAGAATACAGAAGTAGTGAACAATACTACCACAGAGTGATCGAAATTAATTTTAAACAACCATTTCCATTAACTAGAACAGAACATTTTGGACGAGAGATTTTTTAAAAAAAATCTCAATCAGAGACTTTACATCAGTTCAATCATGGACAGTTTGAATACATTTTACCATCAAATCCCTGACAATTCTCCCAGTAAGAGAGAGCATTACGGAACTGTCTTTCTATACAAATAAGGAAGGCTCTCTCCAAGTTGACATAATGCTAGCATGAGGAATACCAAACTTTTTAAAAAATTATTTATTTTTATTTGAAAGGTAGTGCTACAGAGTGGGGGGGGGGTTGGAGAAAGAGGGAGAGACAGACAGAAAAAGAAACAGATCTTCAGTCTATTGGTTTCACTCCCCAAATGGCCACAACAGCCAGGACTGGGACAGCCTGAAGCTGGGATCCAGGAGCTTCATCTGGGTCTCCCATTTAGGTGGTAGGGGACCAAATACTTGGGCTATGTTGCACTGCTTTCCCAAATGCATCAGCAGGAAGGTGGATCGGAAGTGGAGCAACTGGGACTTGAACCGGAGTCTATATGGGATGGCTTAACCCACTGTGCCACAATGCCAGCCCCAGGAGTACCCAACTTTAATGTAAAATTATTAATGTCTCCTAGTGTTTTTATAGAACATTTTTATAAAGAGCTAAAGGTGGGGCTGGCCTTGTGGCATAGTGGGTAAAACTAACACCAGTGAGGCAGGCATTCCATGTGGGTGCCAGTTCGAGTACTGGCTGCTCCACTTCGGATCCAGCGGTCTGCTAATGACCAGGGAAAAGAAGAGGATGATGGTCAGGTGTTTGGTCTCCTGTCACTCACATCAGAGACCTGGATAAAGGTCCTGGCTTCTGGCTTCAAACTGGCCTACACTGAACATTGTAGCCATCTGGGGAATAAATCAGCATATGAAGATCTCTCTTACTGTGGTCTCACTATGTGTCTATTTCTGTAACTCTTTCAAAATAGTAAATAAATCTTAAAAAAAGTCAAAAGCACTGTATCACAACAACATATTTTCTTTATGATAGGTTTAATTCGTTCCGGTTCATCAAGCAACTATAGTCCATTATCTGAATTCTGTGCTTGGTGCTGGAGACAGAGAACAATCCAGAAAATGTGGCCTTGAAGTTCAGTGATTCTCAAACTTTGATGTGACTAAGAATCATTTGAAGGCCTTGTCAAAAATACATGCTTTTAGTCCTTTTCTTCATAAATTCTAGTACAGATGACTTCAGAGGGATCCAGTAGTCTGTATTTTTATCAAATAGCCCAGGTAATTCTAGAGTAAACTGTTGTCAGGCATCACTTCATGAATGTTTAAGGGAGAAAACTGATTTTTGGATTCAGTTAGACCAGGTGTTGGCTACCCAGTTACTGTGTGATCACATGTAGCTCCCAGTTCCTGAATTCGTTGACTCTCAGTTTCCTTTTTGAGTAAAATTTCCATTTCACAGAATTATTGGGTTATGTAGGAAAACTATTTAGCAAAGGTCTAATTTGGGTAGAAACTCATTTAGTGTCTTTGTTAGAATTAACAAGCAAATCTAGACCAGCTTTTCTGCTTTTGTGCAATTCAGTTGGGAAAGGTTCAAAGTAGGAGATGGGATAATTGCAAAATCTAGGAGGGACTGACCTATGATGAAAGGCAGGGATAATTCAGCATTTACAATGGCATGAATTTAAAAGGTTTAAAGTGGTTATGGCAAGAGACATAGCAGAGGGATATAAAGAAGGCAATGCTGACCAAATTGCAGTGAGATGATTAGAGTATTTGGTGCAAGAAAAGGAAATTGCAACAGTCTTTCTAATAAACAGCCTGGAGGATTACTGTCACACAAATGTGTTGAAAGGAACACTGATTTTAAAAAAATTACTAAAATCTCATTTCAACAAGAGCAAAAAATTGTTCTATTTTTCTTTGAAGATATATAAAAAGAAGGAATAAATACCCAGAAAACCTTGTTTTCAAAGAATAAAGAATCAAAAAACTAAGGACTTGGTAAAGAACAGAGAATGTCAGATTAGTGGTCCATATCCTGGAATTATTATTGTTTTTCAAATACTATATATTTGTACTTAAAATGGTGAAAGTATATATATATATACATATATATTAGCCTTATGAAATCATAAAATAGTAGAATCATTTTTTATTGCACTATTTTTTTTAACTTTTATTTAATGAATATGAATTTCCAAAGTACGACTTATGGATTACAATGGCTTCCCCCCCATACCGTCCCTCCCACCCACAACCCTCCCCCCTCCCACTCCCTCTCCCCTTCCATTCACATCAAGATCCATTTTCAATTATCTTAACATACAGAAGATCAGCCTAGCACACATTAAGTAAGGATTTCAGCAGTTTGCTCCCACACAGAAACATAAAGTGAAAAATAATAGATGATTTTTTTAAATGATGATGAAATCAGATCAGACCTATTGTCATGTTTAATCCCAGTGAGAGTCAAGTTGGGAATTGATAATTTCTTTTTTTTTTTTTTTACAGAAGATCAGTTTTGTATGCATTAAGTAAAGATTTCAACAGTCTGCACCCCCATAGAAACACAAGGTGAAATATATTGTTTGAGTACTCGTTATAGCATTAAATCCTAATGTACAGCACATTAAGGACAGAGATCCTACATGAGGAGTAAGTGCACAGTGACTCCTGTTGTTGACTTTACCAATTGACACTCCTGTCTATGGCATCAGTAATCTCCCTATGCTCCAGTCATGAGTTTCCAAGGCTATGGAAGCCCTCTGAGTTCTCTGACTCTTATCTTGTTTAGACAAGGTCATAGTCAAAGTGGAGGTTCTCTCCTCCCTTCAGAGGAAGGTACCTCCTTCTTTGAAGACCTGTTCTTTCCACTGGGATCTCACTCGCAGAGATCTTTTTGCCAGAGTGTCTTGGCTTTCCATGCCTGAAATACTCTCATGGGCTTTTCAGCCAGATCCGAATGCCTTTAGGGCTGATTCTGAGGCCAGAGTTTATTGCACTATTTTTTCTAAAAAATATTTATTTATTTGAAAGAGTTACACAGAGAGAGGGAGAGATAGAGAGAAATCTCCCTTCTGCTGGTTCACTCCCGAGATGGTTGCCAGATAGCCCATTTGGGTGCCGGGGCCCAAACAGTTGGGCCAATTTCCATTGCTTTTCTCATTGTTTTTATAAAAGTTTTATAAAAGTTTATGTAATGTCAGGTGTATGGGGAAATAAAAGTAAAATAAAAAGTCATTAAATTTTTGTGAATCATTTATCTCAAACTTGGACCCCAATGTCAAGGACCAGATACACAGCCTTTTATTTGGAACAGAGAAATATATACGACCCTAACCCACTTGGATAGCTTTAAATTATTTGCCTATGGTGAACCAAAGACTGCCAAAAGCCAATCAGCAAGCTTCCCAATGTTCTTTCCCCAAATCCCCTTTAATAAGAAATACTTACTCCCTTTTCACTTTATAAAATCCACGGTCCTTTTGAACTCCTTCCAGTCCATTAGAACTAAAGTTATAGTAGCTGATTTTCTTACCAGAGTAAACTCTGGATAAACAGCTTTTGATTAATTTTGCATCTGTTTTTCATACTTTTAACAATCTGAATAAGGATTGATCTTTAGTCTTAGTTTGATTATGGTCATAGCATGACAGTTTTTTTTTTTAAGATCATTGAACCTATGTCACAGCATCATCCTCATATATACTCAGATACATCATAAAACATGCACACAAATTCTTTTAGAAAGGTGATTCCCCTGTTAAGAGAATATAAAAATCCTTCAATGTTTTAGCAACAGAGAAAACATTTTTATGTTAGGAGACTTTGTTCTTCTGGAGGGTTCTGTCATAACTTCATTAAATCATAGATTTTTTTCTAGTTCACTGCTATAGGTTAGCCCTTGCCAGGACTTTTCCCCAGGAAATGGACCCTATCCTCAGATCCTCAAATCTTTAGAGTGTGTGTGTGTGTGTGTGTGTGTATGTGTGTGTGTGTGTTTTGAGGGAGTGAGAAAAACTAAGAGAAGTGACAGAAGAAAGGCTTGCTTGTGAGAATGGAAAAGATGTAGTTAAATACTCCCACAGACTAACACAAAAATAAAATAATGATTTCTAACTAAGCGGGTTAATTTTTTTTTAAATTTTATTTATTTGAAAGACAGAGTTACAGAAAGAGGTGGAGACAGAGAGAGAGGTCTTCCATCCGTTGGTTCACTCCCCAGATGGCCTCAATGGCCGGAGCTGTGCTGATCCGAAACCAGGAGCCAGGAGCTTCTTGCAGGTCTCCCACGTGGGTGCAGGGGCCCAAGGACTTGGGCCACCTTCTACTGCTATCCCAGGCTGTAGCAGAGAGCTGGATTGGAAGAGGAGCAGCCGGGACCAGAACTGGTGCCCATAAGAGGTGGCACTTCAGGCCAGGGTTAATTTTCTTGATACATTATAATACTCTGTAAGTATTTTTTAAATAGATGCATAAAAATATATGTATACATGTGTATATATATATATATATTATTTCATGTTCAAATTAAGGTGATGTCTCCCATGAAACAGGTAGGTGATAGGATGGAGAGCATGTGCAGAGCCAACTTTACTTATGTTGATAAAGGAACCAGATATTTAAAGGATTTTGATGTATTCCTAAAAATGCTCTCAAAATTTCCCCATACTGAATGGCTAGGGTGACTAAAATTACAACACTGGGGAAATATACTTTCAAAGAGTCCTGGTGAATGAATTATGTCTATTTTAGGGGGTCATTTAAAATGTCAATATGTTATTTAGAATGTTTCACACATTATTATGTTAGCATCTAGTAATCCTTAGTATTGATTGACAGTTTCAAATTCAGGATTCTGAGGTAATACAATTAGTTATTCAGAGAGGAAGAGGTGATTATAGAAGAGTATAGGGGAGGTAAAATTTACTCATGTCTGAATTTTGGATAGGGTTTCCAAAAGCATTTCTCTATGTTCTTAATTAAATGCAGTGGTTCCTACTTTACAAAATATTTGGGATCCCTGCTTTCATTTTCTCTTTCCTTCTCTCCTCCATCTTCCTTTCTTTCTTTTCCTTGTTTCATTTATGTGGGATAGAACCCTACAATTAAAAATCCTATTAACCAGTAAAATTGAAATGCCTATTGTCCTAATAGAGCATTTGTTAATTTCATAGTTCATAGTAGTCTTTACAACTTTGGCAGACCTTACTGGGGAAAGGGGAAATATGGGATAGTTGCCCAGCTCACCTCTGGAGAAAGATTTAGCATAAACATGACCCAAGAGAATGAGCAAGTCACACCCCGATGAGAGAAATCCTGGCTGTGGTTTTGGTTCATGGTAAGGCAACTTGTCTGGGATATAAGAAACGATGCTTTAAATGAGGTCAACAATTGTAGAGAGAAAAAGCAAGCAAAACGAAATAGCTCAAGCATGGAGCACAGGATGCTGTAGTTGCTGGGGGTCAAAATAAAGTAAGGGGGTACCGGCTCTGTGGGGTAGCAGGTAAAGCCACCACCTGAAGTGCCAGCATTCAATATGGCCGCTGGTTCTAGTCCTGGCTGCTCCACTTCTGATCCAGATCTCTGCTGTGGCCTAGTAAAGCAGTAGATGGCCCAAGATTTTGAGCTCCTGTACCCACATGGGAGACCCAGAGGAGGCTCCTGGCTCCTAACTTCGGATTGGTGCAGCTCCGACCATTGTGGTCAGTTGGGGAGTGAACCAGCAGATGGAAGACCTCTCTCTCTCTCTCTGCCTCTCCTTCTCTTTCTGTGTAACTCTGACTTTCAAATAAATAAATAAATCTTTAAAAAATAAAGTAAGTGGAGTTGTAAAAATGGATTTATTAATAACTGCTAACACATTGCACACTTGCAGTATTTCAGGCACTGTTATAAGAATGTACATGACTTCACTCATTTGTCCTTTACAACAACCCTATGAGGTATCGGGCTTGTTTCCATTTTATACTTGATACACTTATTGATATTAGCAATGGTGAAATGTCCTTTCTTCTGCACATGTCATGGTGGTCTTTGGAGAATTTCTCTGGGATGCATACTTAGGAATGGAATTCCTGAGTCACAGGGACTGCAGCATTACTGGGTAAGATCAGTTGTTCTCCAGGACATCAGCAGCATTTTACCCTCCCATCAACACATGAAATCTCCCATTTCTCCCTATCATCGGATATTTAAACTTTGTCCAATTTGAGGAGTATGAAATTGTATACTATTTACCTTTATCCTTTAATAGTCTATCATATTTTGTATGTTTAGTGGTAATTCTGTTTTACTCTCTTAGGAATTGGCCTTTCATTCTTTGCTCATATTCTCTGAGTTGACTTGTTTTAATTGACTATATATGGTTGTATACTTTGGCTACTAATTTTCTGCTACTTATATGCAGGGGAAATAACCTTCCCTGGTCTTTCTCCCTCCTTCCCTCCCTCCCTCCCTCCCTCCTTTCCTCCCTCCCTCCCTCCCTCCCTCCTTCCTTCCTTCCTTCCCTCCTTCCTATTTCTCTCTTTTTGTCTGTCTTTTATAATGTCTTTCAGTGTACCTTAGTTTTAAATGTTAATATAGTCATTGTATTGGTCTGTCCCCTTGATGGCTTATTCTTCCTATCTTGATTCCCTAAAGACATTTTCCTACATATAGGAATCTCATCCTCTCCATGTTCTAAATTCTTATATGTTGCTGAATTTTCTGATATGTTTTCTTACCTTTCTGTTTGTCCTGTCCTTCTCATTTTCCTTCCTTAAATTCCCATGACAACACTACATTGTTTCAATTGCTTTTACTTTGTAGTTAGTCAAGATATCAGTAGGGTGATTCTTAATGCCTTATAATTTTTCTTCAACATTGTATTTATCTTGACTTTTCTTCTTTTTCTTAAATATTATATTTAACACTCTTGGGACTTTTAGCATTCTTATATCATACATTTGGTACTTGGTTTGGTGAAATTCAATGACCTTACCTGTATTTGAATGCTTGAATGTTTTAATAGATTCATATGGGGAAATATATTTTGATTTGTTTAGATCTAGCTCAATGTTTCCAACAATATTTATCATTTTTTCTTGATATATCTTATTAGAATCACCTCTGATATCTTATTGCTATTACAAATAGCAATAGCAATATTACAAATAGCAAGCTTAAAACATTTAATTTTCTACATGTTTGTTGTTAGCCTATAAGAATGTAGTTGATGTTCTGCACTGATTTTTATTTGAACATGTATTCTGTAACATTGCTGAAATCTGTCACTTGTTAATCTTAGTATTTGGCTATCATTCTGCTTGGAAATTAGCAGTTTTGTTTTATTTTTCTTAGATATATTTCTTGTATTTATGTAGAGACTCTATATATGGAGGCACATTGTATGAACGTGTGTGTTTATATATATGTATATACCTACCATCTATTTTCCATATTATTCTTGCCTTATGGAACTAACTAGGTCCTTCAACACAATATTATATAGCAGATATAATTATGTTATATAATTATATAAATTATATTTTGATAGTGGATATCTTTAGTTTTAACCTATAGAGTATACTTTAAAATTGTTACTTTTTAATATTGTCTTTGGTGTAAGCAAACAGGAAATTTACTTCTGTTTTTGGATGGTCAAAGTTAGGCTGTAATAACAAATAATTTTAACATATCAGATGTCTTCAAAAAGAGGTTTATATCTTGCTTACACTTTCTTTGTCCCTTGTTGGTCAGCTATGGTTATGTTCAGGAAAAAGGATGATGGAGCTGCTTCTTTCTATAACATGACCAGTTGCATTGTTTTAGGAAACAGTAATTATGAACAGTTAATGGCTTCTACAGGTTTTGCCTAGAGGTGAGGACATATCTTATACTGCTTACATTTTATTGACCAAAGGAAGTCCAATGGTTATAACTGATTTAAACAGGTTGGGGACATACAATCTTCTCTTAGTGATGGGGTACCATATAGAAAGACTGAAAGTATTTTGAACAATAATATAATTGCCCACAATGGGAAGAGTCAGTTTCTTTAATGGCTATATGTATTTAAGTTCTATAAATCATTTTGCCCACAATTTCAAGTTTTTTGGCATGAAGTTATCTTTTCTCCCTTTTTCTTAACCTTAGGGAAAACTGAGTAAAGAAGTGAGCTTTCTTGAAGTCCAAAAAGCCTTATTTAAATAATCAATATCTTTGTTCACTTAGTTAAAAAGCTTTTGTGGTGAGAATCATTATCTGATGAAGATAAATTGTTGATACTCTTCTTCTTGAATCTGGTTACAATTATTATGATGGATACAAGAAAGTTTAGAAAACATTATTTTACTTTTTCATAGTTACGTAAGTCAAAGATTCAAGTGGGCTCAGCTGGGTACTCTACCTAGGTTCTCAAAAGGCTGAAATTAAGAGGCAACTATCCTGGGCATTCATTTGGAGGCTCTAGGAACAATCCATCTTAAGAGTCATTCAAGTTGCTAATAGAATTCAGTTCCTTGTGGCTATAGACTGAGATCCTAGTTCCTTTCCTGGCTGTTGACTGGAGGTTGTTCTCAGGCTCCTGATGTTACTTGCATTCATTGGCTTATGACCCCTCCATCTTCAAAGTCAGCAATGGCGCACTGAACCATTCTTCTGACTTCCCATTCTGCACCAACCAGAAAAAGCTGTCTCTTTTGTGATCATATTAAGGCTTGTGATTACATTAGGCCAATCCACATGATTTCCCTGTCCACCCAATTAAACCATACAGTATTATGGAATCACGGGTATGATATACTATCATATTCATGTATTTTGGGACAGGATCACTTCCATTGTCCTCTCTGCCACAGTCTTCACTCTGTCACCACAAAGGTTCATATTTGTTCCACATGTAAAATATATTCATCCAATTTCAAGGTCTTCCAACATCTCTTTCTGTTATATCATCAGCTCAAAATGAAAAATCTCATCATCTAAATAATTTAAATCAGTATCTTTGAGGCTCATAGACATCTGTGTCTGCAGCATCTGTGAACCTGTGATATTAAATAAACATTTATATGCTTTCATAACACAAATGGTGGGAAAAAACAGGGCAATAGTTATAGACATTATGGTTCAAAATGGGAAGACATGGGAAATGAAAGGTTCCTGCTGTTCCAAAGTAGTTTTGAAATCCTGTCAGGTGGACTCCATTACATTTTAAAGCCTAGGAACAGTTCTTTGTGGCTCTCAGCTCTCCCATCTGGCCTTTTAGTTTCATACTCTTGACCTACTTCCTGCCAGCAGAATTTTGGTGGCCCAAAAGCCACCTTTAATTTTGTAATCTCTTTTGGATTTCGATACATATAGTCAGTAATCCTACTGATATCAATATCTCAAGAATCTATGGATCTTAACAATGGTACAGAAATTGACACTACTAGACAGATTTCAAGTCAGCAAGTCATTTTGAAATAACACCATTTCATATTTAGCTTCTGCTGAAATTGCTGACATTTCTAAGCTTAGAACCCATCTGATTAGAATGAAATCTACAATGCAAACCTTTTGTCTCAAGTGATTTAGTATTCTAACCCCTTGATCTTTCCAAGGTTTGAGTACAGGGTTTCTTAGCTACACACTCAACTTTCTCTCTGTGCCACACTCCCCGAAGCAATCTCTTTAAGAACTTTAGCATAAGTTGAGAATTTCCCAAATTCCTGAATTCTTGGATTTATTTTTATTTTACAGTTCTTCCACCAATTTTTTCTCACCTCTTGCATTTTATCAAGTGCCCAATGTTAAAACCAGGCAGCACCTTAAACATGTTTCTTTTCAGCTAAATAAGCATATTATTTATATGGTCTGCTTTCCACATAAATTCAATACAAAATTCGTCTAAGTTTTCTTCCATTATAGTACAATGATCCCTTTTCTCAGTTTTTAAAAACATGTTCCTGGGTTCATTCTGAGGTTTCCCAAACAGATTTTTTTCCCCAAAGAAACCTTTTATTTAATGAGTACAAATTTCATAAGTACAACTTTACAAATACCTACCTCCTCCTCTCTCTCCCATTCCCATTCCAATTCTCCAATAAGAAAAAAAAATAAACAAATAAAAAAACCCTGTTCTTTGACATTCAAGACAAGCCCTGTTCAAGTTAGTGCTTCTCCAAGTGTCCTTTTAGAGCTCTATTAGTTATCACAGATCAGGGAGAACATATGGTATTTGTCCCTTTGAAATCGGCTTATTTCACCAAGGATGATGTTTTCCAGACTCATAAATTTTGTTACAAATGAATTGATTTCATTTTTTCCATATGGTACATATTCAATAATTTCTTTACCCAGATTTCAGTTGATGGGATTTAGGTTGATTCCATTTCTTAGCAATTCTGAAATGAGCTGCAATAAACATGGGGGTGCAGATAACTCTTTTATTTGCTGATTTCATTTCCCTTGGGTAAATTCCAAGGAGTGAAATGTCTAGGTCATATAGTAGGACTATATTGAGATTTCTAATGTATCTCCAAACTGATTTCCATAGTAGTTTTACCAGTTTACAGTTCTACCAACAGTGGTTTAGGGTACCTTTTTCCCTACATCCTCAACAGTGTTTTTTGTTTGTTGATTTCTATATGAAAGCCATTCTAATTGGGGTGAGGTGAAACCTCATTGTGGTTTTGATTTGCATTTCTCTGATGGCTAATGACACTGAGAATTTTCTTTTCTTTTTTTTTTTATTTGACAGGTAGAGTTATAGACAGAGAGAGAGACAGAGATAAAGGTCTTCCTTCAGTTGGCTCACTCCCCAAGTGGCCGCTACGGCTGGTGCTGCGCCGATCCAAAGCCAGGAGCAGGTGCTTCTTCCTGGTTTCCCATGTGGGTGCAGGGGTCCAAGCACCTGGGCCATCCTTCACTGCCCTCTCGGGCCACAGCAGAGATCTTGAGTGGAAGAGGAGCAACCAGGGCTAGAACCCGGCACCCATATGGGATGCCGGCGCTGCAAGTGGAAGATTAACCAAGTGAGCCATGGCGCTGGTCCTCAATCCTGAGCATTTTCTCATGTGTCTGTTGGCCATTTGGATTTCCACTTTTGAAAAATGTCTGTTTAGTCCTTTGCCCATTTCTTCACCAGATTGTTTGTTTTGTTGTTGTGGAATTTCTTAATCTCTTTATATATTCTGGTTGTTAATCCTTTATCTGTTGCATTGTTTGCAAATAATTTCTCCTATTCTGTTGGTTGCCTCTTCGCTTTGCTGAGTGTTTCTTTTACAGTATAGAAGCTTTTCAGCTTGATGTTATCCCATTTGTGAATTTTGGCTTTGATTGTCCATGCCTCTGGGGTCATTTTCAAGAATTCTGCCTGCAAACAGAATCTTTAACATGTAACAGTTTGTTCCAAGCAGTCTAGATTTCCTTTTTCATGCTCCTTAAGCTTCTCAAAGGTTTTTCATCCTCCTCCACCTACTGCCTAATTCCAGATACCTTTTTATATTTTGTGTTTGTTATGGTATAGCTCACTCATGGTACCAAAATTTATATCAGTTTTACATTGCTTTGTAACAAATTGACACATATGAAATGGCTTAAAGCAACACAAATTCATCAGTTCACATTTCCATAGATTAGAAGACCAGCAAGCTAGGTTTCTACCTATGGTCTCTTAATGCTGAAATCATTATTTGGGTGGATAGACTGTCATCTGGAGGATCTAGAGAAGAATCTGCTTCTGTGATCATTCAAATTATTGGTGGAATCATTACCTTATGATTGTAGGTCTGAGGTCCCAGCTTCGTTGCTGGTTGTTACCTGGAGCCTGTTGTTTGCTCCTAGAGGTGGCTTGCATTCTTTCTCACAAATCTCCCTACATCTATAAACTAACAATGATGCAGTGCGTCCTTCTCAGGCTTCAAATCTATATGACTCCATCTTCTGCTCTTAAAATGCCCATGTCGCCTGCGCCGTGGCTCACTAGGCTAATCCTCCGCCTTGCGGCGCCGGATTCTGTCCCGGTTGCCCCTCTTCCAGGCCAGCTCTCTGCTGTGGCCAGGGAGTGCAGTGGAGGATGGCCCAAGTCCTTGGGCCCTGCACCCCATGGGAGACCAGGATAAGTACCTGGCTCCTGCCATCGGATCAGTGTGGTGCGCCAGCCGCAGCAAAGGAAAACCTTTCTCTCTGTCTCTCTCTCTCACTGTCCACTCTGCCTGTCAAAAAAAAAAAAAATGCCCATGTGGTTAAGTCTTCTCTGCATCTTAAAATTGATTGATTTAAGGTTACTTACACATAGAGAATACCTGCAAAGAAATACCCAGTTTATAGTGTTTGATTGAGTAAACAGGGATTGGAAATTTTTTAGAAGGGATGATCATTATACCTCTTCCTGCCGCAACCATTACTAGAGAATTAAGTTAAAGAAATCAATCTGAAATCAAGGTATACAATTATGTTTATTCAATATAGTGCTTTCAATCTATTTTAAACATATCACAGTATTACTATTTTCCACTTCCATATTTGCTTTATTAATGGTAAACATTTCTCTATGGATGTGTAATTAACACACCTTAAAAAACTTAAAAAACAATTTCTATCTTACTGACAAGTTTCCTTGAATTTGTCTCATACTATCTTCAGTGAGTTCAGATCTTCAGCGTAATTATACATCTTAGTGATCCTTTAATATGTATTTGTTCATATATTTGTAGAAAATAACACAAATTATAAGGTTATCAAATTAGATGAACACAAATTAGAAATCTTACCTGGTATCAAGTTTTCCTCACATCATGATATAGCAGTAGTTTGCTTCAAGAGGTCTATTATTTGTACCTTTTAAGATTAATCTGGATATCTTTTTTCTTTCATAGGAAAAGGAAAAGAGCAGATATAGAACATTTTCTTTCCATAATGCATACAAAATCAAAAGATGAAATAGATTAGTTATACTTTTCTATGAAGAAATATGCTCCTCCAAAATTTGTTTTTCATTTTATTATAAATTTCGTGCTACTGTGGACCAAAAGCTGAATCCTTCACATCAACACACACACACACACACTTCACATATATTAATATTGTTATGAGAGAACAATGGCATGAATGAAATGGCTCAGCAGAAATGGTATGTAAGGAAATCTCATTATAGCTAAAGGGAATGAAAAATGCTCTGTACTCCATTACTTTCTTGCATTCAGAGAACATCCGAGGGACAGTGATGTATTCAGTTCAAATTCCTTTTCTTTGCAGAGCACACTGGTCTTTTAACAAACAAATTGTGGTCAGTGATTGATAAGTAGAAGTAGGCTTCTGGGAAAGCACCTAACTACTGGATCAGATTCAACTGGTAGATGTCTTCTTGTCCTTCTTACTGACTGAAATGTGGATTGGTTCTGGATGTAGAGCATCATCTTATGACCACAAGCCACCTGTGGGAAGAGTCAAGAAGAATGCAGATTTCAGCCTTGACATCTGTGAGTTGCTGAACCAATGCCAATAAGCACTTATCTCTTGACATCTTATGAGAACAGAAAAACACAACATATAATTTATTTAGGCCACTGTTTTGTGGTTTGTGTTATTTGGAAGCCATTTTCCCTGACACAGTGGTTCATAATGCCTAGAGAAATAGTCATAACAGTGTAGTAAGAGAGTACTTAGATCCTTTGTATGTAGCAGATATGGATATGGAGATTTAATATCCTGTATTGGTCTAAGAATTTCTAAGAAGGATGGTCAGTCTATTTTTACCATATGTTAACCTGGGATACATTAATATTTTGAGTGAACTTATCTAAGCTCTATGCCATGAGAACAAATAATAAAGGCAAAATGCTACTCCAGACGTTGCAAACCTTAGAAATAGACTATGAAAAACATGATTTCCTTGCTAATCAACCTAACCCATGGCACCGTGTGTTTACAGACGCCAACAAGTCATTGTTTGGAATAGTGGTCAAATCCTCAACAGAAAAAGATAAGATCCATGTAGAACCCCGTGGGGGATCAGTACAGTTAGGAGAAATAAGGGCAATAGTCAAGGTTCTATTCCTTAGCCAGGATGGGCTGGTAAATATATTTTTGGACAGCAAATACTCAGTACAGGTAGCAAAGACGATCCCTTTTGCAGTCTTTAACCTGACCAATAAGCCAATTGACCAGATGTTCACAACACTTAAAGAGCTGAGTGGTCAGCGCCGTGGCTCACTAGGCTAATCCTCCACCTGTGGCACCCGGGACTCTAGTCCCAGTTGGGGCGCTGGATTCTGTCCCGGTTGCTCCTCTTCCAGTCCAGCTCTCTGCTGTGGCCTGAGAAGGCAGTGGAGGGCCATGGCCCAAGTGTTTGGGCCCTGTACCCACATGGGAGACCAGGAGGAAGCATTTGGCTTCTGCCTTCGGATCGGCGCAGTGCCAGCCGTGGCGGCCATTTGGGGGGTGAACCAATGGAAGGAAGACCTTTCTCTCTGTCTCTCTCTATCACTGTCTAACTCTGCCTGTCAAAAAAAAATAGCTGAGAACAGAATACACCAAAGGTATATCTCACACGTAAGATCACATACTGGGATCCCTGGCTTTATTTTCCAAGGCAAGAAAAAGGTTGATCGTCTTATCTCCTGCAACACAGCTTCCACTGGACACCTAGAACAAGCCCGTATTCTACTCCAAAAATTTCATATGCCAGCAAGTAACATAAAATTGCTTTTCCTGGAGCTAACAATGAGCCAATGCAAACACCTAGTGCATTCTTGCAAGAATTGTGTACCCCTCACCCCATTAGGCCCACTGCAACAAGCAGGAGAACCCGCCAGGCCTTGCTCCTAATAAGCTCTGATAAGTGGATGTCACCCACATTAACTCCTTTGGTAAACTTAAGTGTCCATGTGGTGGTAGATACTTATTCAAAGGCTGTATTTGCAATAGCCCAATCTGGAGAAAAGGCTAGTAATGTGATAAAGGCAGTTAAGTCAGCCATGCTGGTCCCCTGGACCATAAAGACTCAAAACGGGTCAGCGTATACATCACAGAAATTTAATTCCTTCCTGAAATCCTGGAACATACAGTCTGCCACAGGTATCCCATACAACCCACAGGGACATGCAATAATTGAAAGAACTCACAGGACAATTAAAGATCTCTTACAAAGACAGAAAAACAATCATATGCCCCCAGACCCACAGCTTGCTTTGACTGAGGTCCTTTTCACTATCAGTTTTCTTACTTTTTATTCCAAAGGGATCAGTCTGGTTTATAAACACTGGGGATCCTTTCCATCCCAGACCCCAGCCCCTATGGTTAGGTGGAAAGACCCCCTGACAGGAGAATGGAAGGAACCACACCCTCTGCTAACCAAGGGTTGAGGATATGCTTGTGTCTTTCCAGAGAATGTGGGACAGGCCATTTGGGTACCAGCCAGAAACATCAAGCCTGCAACTGACAGCCAACCAGAACCAGCTGAACAAGACTGAGAGCCCGCCTTATTAGCAGAAGCACCTGCCCTATCATCCTACTCTGAGAAACTGCCCATAGCCACATCTGCTACTGTTTTATACCCCTCTAGCTCTGGTCAGCTACTCAAATGGCTCACAGCCTGTGTGTGGTCATGCCATTCCTGATTACCATTGTTCCTCATTCCTACCCCCATCTGAGCAAGCACTCCTGTGGCCTCCTGTTTTGAGCACTGGTTAGTTAATGACAGGTAAGATCCCCTGGGGAATCTGTCTATAGACAGTTGATCTGTCTATTTCTGAGAGTGAAGTATTGAAGTCCCCCAGTACTATTGTATTGGAGTCTCAGTCTCCCTTTAAGTCCCTGAACATATCTTTTAAATAAACCAGTGCCCTGTAATTAGGTGCATATACATTTATAATAGTTACATCTTCCTGTTGAATTGATCCCTTAATCATTATATAGTGCCCCTTTTTGTCTCTCATAACAATTTTTGTGTTAAAGTTTATTTCATCTGATATTAATATAGCTATGCCAGCTCTTTTTTTGGTTTCTGTTGGCATGGAATATCTTTTTCCAACTTTTCAATTTTAGTCTGCATGCACATTTGTTGGAGAGATGTGTTTCTTGTAAGCAGCAAATATATGGGTTTTGTCTTTTAATCCATTCTGCCAGTCTGTGTCTTTTAACTGGAGAGTTGAGGCCATTAACGTTCAATGTGACTATTGATAAGTAGTGACTTTGAGCTGCCATTTTCCCAAAGATATATCTTTCTTTCTTTCTTTCTTTCTTTCTTTCTTTCTTTCTTTCTTTCTTTCTTTCTTTCTTTCTTTCTTTCTTTCTTTCTTTCTTTTGACAAGCAGAGTGGACAGTGACGGAGAGAGAGAGAGAGAGCGACAGAGAGAAAGGTCTTCCTTTTTCTGTTGATTCACCCCCAATGGCCATTGCGGCTGGTGCACTGCAGCTGGTGCACTGTGCTGATCTGAAGCCAGGAGCCAGTTGCTTCTCCTGGTCTCTCATGGGGATGCAGGGCCCAAGCACTTGGGCCATCCTCCACTGCACTCCCGGGCCATAGCAGAGAGCTGGACTGGAAAAGGAGCAACCGGGACAGAATCCGGCTCACCGACCAAGACTAGAACCTGGTGTGCCAGCTCCGCAGGCTGAGGATTAGCCTATTGAGCTGTGGTGCCGGCCCCCAAAGATATTTCTAATATATGCTTTGATCTTCTGTGGGGAGGTTTTCTTCCTTTACCTTCTTTAATATTGATTATCGTGTTTCTTTGTTTTTGTCTGTAACACATCTTTAAGCATCTTTTGCAGGGCCAGACGAGTGGTGACAAATTCTTTCAATTTCTGTTTCCTATGAAAGGTCTTTATTTCACCTTCATTCACAAATGAGAGCTTTGCAGGATATAATATTCTGGGATGGCAGTTTTTTTCTCTTAGTACTTGGGCTATATCTCGCCATTCCCTCCTATCCTGTAGGGTTTCTGATGGTAATTCTGCTGTGAGTCCAATTGGAGATCCTCTGAGTGTAATCTGATGTTTCTCTCTTGCACATTTTAGAATCTTTTCTTTATGTTTCACTGTGGTGAGTTTGATTACAACGTGTCGTGGTGAGGATCTCTTTTGGTCATGTTTTTTTGGGGTTCTATTGCTTCCTGTCCTTGGATCTCTTTCCTTCTCCAAACCCGGGAAGTTTTCTGCTAGTATCTCACTAACAAGGCCTTCTAATCCTTTCTCTCGCTCCATGCCTTCAGGAACTCCTAGAACCCAAATGGTGGTTTTTTTAATAGTAGCCTCTAGATTCCCAACAATATTTTTTAGATTTCTAATTTCCTCTTCTATTTTTTGGTTTGACTGTATCCTTTCCTGTTCTCTGTCTTCTAAGTCTGATATTCTCTTTTCTATCTCACTGATTCTGTTTTTAAGGCTCTCTAATGTGTTTGTCATTTGATATATTTAATTCTTCATTTCATTTTGATTTCTCTTCAATATCACAATTTCATGTTCTATTCAATTCTTTATTTTATTTTGATTCCTCCTTAAGATTTCATTTTCATGAGAGAGATTTTATGTCCTGTCCAGTATGGATTTCTGTAGTTCATGAATTTGTTTTTGTAACTTCTATATGTTCTTATCATAAATTTTCTGAAATCCTATCTTGTGTTTTTTCTATCTCATCATCTTCATATTCTTGTATTGGAGTGTCATGTTCATTTGGGGGTGACATATTATCTTCCTTGTTCTCATTTCCTCGGTTTCTGTGTTTGTTGCTTGGCATTGTGGAGATATTATTTGACTTTTTCTTCTTTTTTTTTTCCCCCTTACTATGGTGGCTTTTCTTATTATGCTATGACTCTAGATTAAGTGGACTGTCCACTTTTGGTGAATCTCTAGAGGCTTGTAGTGGGTGTGGCCAGAGAGCTCTGTTTAGTTCTTCAAGGTTACAGGTGTGCCAATGGTGATACACCCAGGTTTGGCATGGTAAACCTTCTCTCTCTCTCTCTCTCTCTCTCTCTCTCTCTTTTATTCAGAAGGGAAGTAATTCTGCTCAGCTCAATTCTGCTCTTCTCCTTGATGGCAATCAGTGCCTGAGTGCTAGTCCCAGTGGGTATAATATTTGTCTTCTCTGTCCCAAGGACCACACAAAGGATTTGTGCAGTCCTCAGTGTAAGTTCAGATTCCCCTGCAAAGTCTCCCACTGGGTTGCCAAAGTTACTGAGTTTGTGGCATTTCACACTGAGAGTACTCACATCCCAGGCATACCGTGAGTTCTCCCATACATCCTCAGTTTTTTTTTTTTTTTCACAGTCCCAGTTCATAAGCTCCACACATTCACTAGGTCTTAACCTCCTGTTATTACTCCCCACCAGAGTCAGGTTTTTCTGCTTGGCTGAGGGTGGGCACAGCTCTGAGCTGGCACAGCTGTTACATATGTCCAAAATGGTGCCTGCTTTTTTTCCCCCCACCTTTGTAATGTAAGTGGAGAGAGAGAATTGTGTCCGTACTGGTCTCTTTTATTTATTTAAATTTCTCTCCTCTAGTTAGGCTGGCGAACTTTCCCCCTCGGGGCTTCAAGCCTCATTCCCTCTAAGCTCTTCCTGTTGCTTTCCCTCCAGTGTCTCAGGCTACTGCGGTTTCACCTCACCTCCCTTTCCAGTGCTGGTGCGTAGACTCGGCAGCTGGGGTCCCGAACCATGGGCGCCCATTCCCTCCACATAGGTCCACTGTGCCCCGCTAGTTCCAGAAGAATTTCCTCTGCAGTTTTTTCCCTAACTCTTCTCTGAGACTACAGTATCTCAACTTTTATTAAACTATCTTTTCCAGGACTATCAGTGTGCTCCCTCTGTATTCTGCCATCTTGGACCTCTCTCCGAAATATGCAAAAGATTTAAACAGACAATTTTCTAAGAGAAAATCCAGATGGGAAACAGATGTATGAAAAAATGCTCGGGATTACTAGCCATCAGGAAATTCAATTCAAAACCACACTGAGGTCTCACTTCATCCTAGTTAGAATGACTTTCATACAAAAATCAACAAAATACAAATGCTGGTGAGGATGTGGAGAATAAGGTGCCATAATCCACTGTTGGTGGAGATGCAAACTGGTAAAACCACTAAGGAAGGCAGTTTGGAGATACCTCAGAAATCAGAATATAGCCCTATCATATGACCCAGCCATCCCACTCCTGGGAATTTACCCAAGGGAAATGTAATCAGCAAATAAAAGAGTTACTGCAATCCCATATTTATTGCAGCTCAATTCACAATAGCTAAGATGTGGAATCAACCTAAATGCCTGTCAACTGAAGACTGGATATGTGCTCCATCAAATACTACACAGCAGTAAAAAAAAATTAAATCCATTCATTTGCCACAAAATGAATGAATCTGGAAAACATAGTCCTTGGTTAAATAAGCTAATTCCAAAGGGACAAATACCGTATGTTCTCCATGATCTATGACAACTAACAGTGTACCTAAAACAAAATCTGTTGAAGTGAAATTGACACTTTGCAAGCAATGACTTGAACAGCCCTTGTCTTGACTGTTGAGGAACTTTTTTGTTTGTTTTGTTTTATTTTCCTTCTTAATACCATTAGTTGAACTCTTTACCTATCATAGAATTAATCATGTGTATAAAGTTAATTGAAAATAGAACCCAGTAAAAAATGAGAGTGGGAGTAAGAGATGGAGGAGGAAGTTGGTAACTGTAAAGCAGTATAGTTCTGCATACATTCGTACAGACTTACTTCTAAGGGTACAGCTAAAAACTTGCCATGGGACTTCAAATCCCATTAAACTGGGTGGTAATAATGCCATGTTAAGCAATAAAGAGATCATATTAAGTTAATATAAATATTAAATATTAAATTAATCATATGGGTAGGATTAAGTGTTAAAGAAATCATATAAATAAGGTCAAGTGTCTGGTAATAACAGTAGATAGAATTAAAAAGGAGAGAATGCTCCAACATGGGAAGAAGTTTACATAGCAGACTCATAGCATGACAATTGCTCTAAATAGCACTCTGACATCAGAATCAGCCTGTAAGGCATTCTGGTCTAGCTGAAAATCTCATGAGAGCTTTTCAGGCATGGAAAGCCAAGATACTGTGGCCAAAAAAAGTCCTACATTAATGATCTCTGTGAGTGAGACCCCGATGGGAAGAAGTGGCCATCAAAGAAGGATGTAGTTTTCTCTGAAGGGAGGAGAGAACTTTCACTTTGTTTATGGCCTTGTCTAAATACTTATGGAGACTGTGGACTCAAAATGCTTCCATAGCCTTGGCAGCTCATGTCAAGAGCCTTTGATGATCACTGACATCATACATAAGAGTGTTAATTATTAAATCAACAACAGAGTCACTCTGTAATTACTCCCCAAGTAACGCCTCTGTCCTCAATGAGTTGAACTATGAGAATTAACTGTAAAACTGTTCTCAAGCAGTTTTTATATTTTGTGTGTGTGTTGTGTGTGTGCAAATTGTTGAGATCTTTACTACAAATAGAGTTAGTCATCTGTCTATGAGGTTAATTGAAAGCAAATCTTAATGGAGAATGGGACGGGGAATAGGAGAGGGTGGAGGAAGTTGGGTGGGATTGGGGTGGGAGGATGGATATGTTGGGATTAATCACTGTATTCTTAAAGTTGTACTTATGAAAGCTGTACTAATTAAATAAAATCTTTCTTTTAAAAAGGTAACATTTGCCAAATCCAAACAAACAAACAAAACAAAAAAAAGCTGCTGGTGGAGCAGTGCATGGCTACTTCTTCCTACCTTGACTTGGGAACATGGTGACTCCCAGTTGGCAGATGCCTGATCCTTGTCACCAGCCACAGAAGCATGTTTGTCCTCTTTCCTTGCTGTCCCAGAATCTGTTCTATCATTTCTCCACTTTAAATTTCTTTCAGTCAGTCTCCTTGAAACGTGGTCCTTCCTTTGTTTTTCTTATATTTTTCTGCAGCTGGGGTCAGTACAACTTCTCACTACTCAGCCATCTTGGATTTCCCCTAGCTCCCACATTCATATAAAAATAATTTCAGTTTTGTTTTTCCTTACTGTGAAACGTTGCAAATAGAAGTATTTTTGAATTTCTGAGAGGCCTGTCACTTCATTCTGTGAAAAGCTCAATTGACAATGCAATTGTCAATTTAGTAAAGTTGGAATGATGTCTATAATGCTCATTTTTTTCTAGTTCCACATAAAATATCTTTTCATGTTTTTATCACTTGCTACTCCCATGCTAGCTATCAGCTTATGTTTCATGGTGCATTCCGTAGGTTGAGCCACAGCCAAAATAACTGTGAAATGTTTGATTTCTAGAGGAAGATGGAGATTTTAAGAATAATCTCAAGCTTATAAGTTATGAACCTGAGCCATCAAAGAGAAACATTGTTCAGAACACTCAAAACAACACTGGAAGGAGTGGGAGAGGGTGGAGGAGAAAGGGAGAAGTAAAAGGTGTGAGATGAAAGAACAATATTTATGTGCTAATACTAATCCCAGCGTTTTATTAAGAATTCCAATCCCAGCCATGTATAAATGGACTAGTCCAGTGTTTCTCAAAATTTATTGTCTGTACTCTTCACCTGGAATCTTTTCAACACCACGATTCTGACTGAATAGTACAGGGTTAGTGACTGAGATGGTGCCTTTCTAACGAATTTCCTTAAGCTGCTGATCTATGGATAAATCAGAGTTGAGATCTGTAGTTCTGAACATTATAACTTGTGTAAGTAAGACTTGGGAAAATTGAAAAGCTTTTGATTCTTAGGCTACTCCTCTGAACACTTAAGTTAGAATTTCTGTTGCTGAGACTCAGGCTTCATTGTTTCTCAGATCTCCCCCTAGGACCTACCAATGTGCAGCTGGACTTGAGAAACCACTGCTCAGAAGATGATTGTCCCTCATCATTGGCAGGAGCTGGTGGACTCACGCCAATGGTGCTTTAGAATCACTCATAAACTGAAAGTCAGATTACTTCATGACAATAGACTGCAGCTGAAAAAACAAAACGTGCACCACATTATTTAAATAAAAAACTGGTACACATAGGATATGTTTGGCTTCACAGATTCTCAGAAATGTTATTGTTTCTGTCCCTGTATAATTTTGCTATTGAGTTCCTATGTATATTTTGGGAATAGTTGTTGAAATATGAAAAATAAGCCATTAAGTTTCTCCCTATATGAGTCCGGAGTTATTGGAAGGATGATTTCTTCACTTGGACTTGTCTGATCTTGGGGATGGCAGGATTTCAGGGAACAGAGCCTTGAGTGTTGGTGCAAACTTATCCTGTTTCACTTCCTGTAAAGTGAGTTTCTTCTTCTTATAGTCTTGCTGAGAACCAAGATTGGCCCTTATGTACCACATTAACAGAAAAGTGTAGACCTTACTTTTAATCTGTCAGTGATTCTTAGAATTGCTTTCCATTGCTCAAACAAACTGCATTGGTTAGTCTGAGCCTGGAGAAGGAGTCTATTAAAAAGAATAATAGGGAGTTCAAAGGGCAGTTGGATAGCCAAAGTACCAGATGAATTTAAACCATAGTGTAGAATTGTCTAAAGGGAAATTACTGCTGCTGCTAGACATTAGACTTTTCCCTGATGCTATTTTGCATGAGAAACTCCACACTGTAGCCACTTGGGTCTGAAAGCTGGGAACTGTCCCATCTGCACCTTTAGTAGAAAATGGATCTGTCTGCTTCCTCACATTGCTCATTCAGGTATCCTCCTGGAAATTGTGCTTGAGTTTCAGAATTGCTTCTAACTGAAGGGATATGCTATTTTAGCAAGGCAAGATGTAAGTGGTGGGAAATTCTTCAGACATAGGAAGGGTCATCAAAACATTCTAGGGCAGTAGGGAAACATGTTAATAATCTGTTGCCCTTCACAGAACGCTCTGTCTTTAGTTCCTGTCAGTAGAGATAGTACTAATTTCATTCCACTCCAGTAAGCATTTATTCAGGGTTCATTGCATACTCAAGATGTAAACAAGGTGAAGATAAATTGTTTGGTGTATAAGGGTTTTCAATTTGTTAAGAACAGTTTCACATGAATTGTTTTAATCCAGTGTTACAAAATATAGTGGATGTGTGTGCAGAGGCAAGAGGGAGAAAATAATACACCATTTCAAAGCTCATTTGACATTATTTAAATCAGATATAATGAAACACTAATGTGTAAATTGTTTTATAGTTGTGTTTTGCCAAATGCTACGTAGGCTCTTCAAGGGAAAGTATCTTTGTATCTCAAAAAATAGTTGTTGACTTTTTTTTTTTTACTTCTTTGTTTAAAAAAGGCAGGGAGACAGAGACTAATAGAGAAGGAAAGTTCCCATCTGTTGATTCACTCCCCAGATGCCTGAAACAGCTAAAGCTGAGCCAGGACTTAAGCTGGGAGCCAGGAATTTAATCCAGGTCTCTTCTCTGTGTTGCAGGAACTCAATTATTTGAGACGCTGTTGCTGCCTCCCAGGATCTGCATTAGCAGGAAACCAGAGATAGGACATGAACCTAGACATTCCACCATAGTATGTAAACATCTTAAACAGCATCTTAACTGCTAAGTCAAGTGTTAGCTCCTCTTTCTATTTTAAATTTTTCGTATATTTTACTGTATCAAGCAAATATCTAGTTACATGGTAAGTGTTCAAATTTTTCTTGAATTGAATTATTTTGTATAATTATAGTTAGAGCATCACAGAATATATGCAGTCCTATTTTGTAATTATATTGTGGGAGATAATACTATTTTAATTAAACTTACTACTTGATCATCATAATCAATCATATTTAAAGTTGTTGGGTTGGCAAGTGAAAATTTTAATATTCTTACAGTTTTTAAGAGATAATTCAAGTTAAAGCTGGGATAGATGTAAAAATAAATGCTACAAATTGTCATTAAATGTTATCATGCTATCAGTCACCCCAATCTTTATTATTATCATTATTATCCCATATTTAAAGAACACCTTTTCATTTTCAGGTTTGAGTAGGTGACGAGTTAGTTCATAAATAAAGAATAAAATGTCTCTTACAGGTTGCCTAAGATTTCCATAGGTTAAGAAATAATTATATATCTATAGGCAAAGTCACAGACTCAGGAGAAAAACAAGTTTGTAAAACAGTAAGCTTTCAAGGAATTAAAACTCACTGGAGATAACTTAAGAAAAGGAATAATTTTTTAAAAAAAGAAAAGGAATAATTTATTAAAAGGATGCATAGTATCCTATATTATCCTAGGATAGAAAACAGAGACTGAAGAACAAACTAAATCTAGGATGGGAAATCTAACAAGGATTCAGGGAGTCCACTTGTGCTCATCTCTGCTTTTCAAATGTCTATACAAGTGTCTGGCAGTTTTACTCTTAAATGATGTCCATGTTTAACATTTGATGTTTAATATTGAAAGTAGCACTTGTCCTTCAGAATGCCTTCATATCTTCTTTGCTTTCAACAGCTTTGTCTTGGTCAGTGATTTGACATCTAAGGTATGAATTCCTATTACTATCCTTTGTTCATCCTTCCTTGTACTAGTACATCTCAGAAAGCAATTGCTTCTCTTTTTTCAACTTTTAGTGGCATTGTATGCCTTTCACTGTAGCTCTAGACTGCATTTACATAGTGTAAATCTAATATTCCCTTACAGTCATGCCGTAGCTTGATGATGTAGTCCCTTTGCCAATAATAACAATTTAGCTCATTTCCCAAACTCTTTTCAAGCTAACACATTCATTTTAAAATTAATTACAAAATAAACAGGATTTTTTTAAAAAGAAAAATGTTCAAACACATATGAAGAACATGCTAATCAGCACCCTATGTGTAACCACATGCTTGGGAAATTCAGTTTTAGTAGCAAAACATATTCATTTATGTTCATAAAAAAGTATACATATGCATACCATTTATTTTTTTCAGATTTTCCAACTTAAAAAATGGGTATAGCTCTCATTTAGCTTTTTAAACTGAAAAACATTCCAGAGAAATGTTGTACTTAAACATAATTAATCATTACTACAGGATGACTATTTCGGTGACTTCTAACATTTTTACAATGCAAAATGATCTTGCAACCTCTGTATATACATATCCACATATTATGGATTTTTAAAGTTATTTGAGAGAGCACATGAGAGAAATAAAGATATGCAGACAGACGGACAGCTCCCATCCACTGGTTCATTCTACCAAATTCCTGCAATAGCCAGGACTGGGCCAGGTTGAAGATGGAGGCTGGGAACTCAATTCAGGGAACTCACTATATGGGCCATCACTTGCTGCTTCCCAGGGTCTTCATTAACAGGAAACAAGGTCAGGACTTGGAGCTGGATATTGAAGCCAGGTATCTAATGTAGTATACAGGTGTCTTAACTGGTATCGTAACAGGCCAAATTATTGTCTCTATTATGGTATTTTAATAGAATTTTGGGTTTACTGGATATGACATATTTGATTGTTGTTAACAATTACTCAACACCATTAATGCTATCACCGTAAGGGAATTATGCATCCTTACTCTTGCTATGTGACTTAATGTTTCCTTCTCAAAATTATAGACATACATTGTTCATATATATACTTATCATCTTAAGTTCTTCAAGATCTATATTAACGTATTTTTCTTCATGTTTAATATTGGTAATTCACATTTTTAAAAAGATTTATTCAATTTATTTATTTATTTGAAAGCTGGAGTTACAGAGAGGGCTGGACCAGGCTGAAGCTGGGAGCCAGGAGCTTCTTCCTGATCTCCCACATGGGTTCAGGGGCTGAAGCACTTGGGCCATCTTTTGTTGCTTTCCAAGGTGCATTAGTAGGGAGCTGGATCAAAAGTGGAGCAGCTGGAACTCAAACCAGCACCATATAGGATGCTGGCAGTGCAGGCTGCAGCTTTACCTACTATGCCACAGTACCAGCCCTGATAGTTCACATTTTTCTCTGGTTCTGTTCATTGTTTTATCTATTGGCAGTGGTTTTATTTGGTTTTCCTTGCTTTTATTAAAAAATAAGTTGTGATGATTAATTTTATACGTCAATTTGGCTGGGCCATAATGTCTGCATATGTGGTCAAATATTAATCTGAATGTTTCTTTAAAGCTGTTTTTTGGGTGCGGTTAACATTAGAATTGGTGAGCACTGAGTAAGACAGGTTTCTTTCCATAATGTAGGTGGGCCACATATAATCAGTTGAAGGCTTGAACAAAATCAAGACTAAGAACCCTTGAGAAAGAGGGAATTACATCAGCTGATAGTCTTCAGATCTGAACTGCACCATTGGCTTTCTTTTTATTTATTTATTTATTTATTTGACAGGTAGAGTTAGTGAGAGAGACAGAGAAAGGTCTTCCTTCCGTTGGTTGACCCCCTAAATGGCTGCCACGGCTGGTGTGCTGCGCCAATCCGAAGCCAGGATCTAGGTGCTTCCTCCTGGTTTTCCATGTGGATGCAGGGGCCCAAGCACTTGGGCCATCTTCTACTGCCTTCCCAGGGCACAGCAGAGAGCTGGACTGGAAGAGGAGCAACCGGGACTAGATCAACCTGCAATTACATTATGCTTTGAAGCCCGAGGTAGTGAGTAGTCCATCTTAGTGTTCTTCCTTATCCATAAGCTTTGGGAAGTCTTTGTACTTGGTTTCCTGCTTTAGCCTCAATCTTAGGCAGAACCTGCATATTTGAATCTGGGAAGTGAGACCCTGTCTGTATCCCTAATCCACCTTCCAGAGGCAGTCAAACTACATGTCTTGCATCACTGGGGAGTCTCAAGCAAGGTAATTTTCTTCTTCTTTCCTGGTAGAAGTTGAACTCTGCCTTGTATCAGTGAAGGGTAGTGGGCTCAGGAGATTTTTCTGCCCTTTCCTCAAAAACAGATAACTTTTGCTTCTACTTTTCGTTTGGAAACAATCTCCTTTATTATTTTGGGGTGAGAGAAGAGAATTGCTACTACTGCACAGAAGCAATGGATCTTTGCCTGGATTGCGCTTTAAGAATGTTTGCTCCTGTTCTCCCAGTATCATTCAGCAGAACGGAAGCCAGCAGTATTTTGTACCCATGCCCTAAGTGGTAGCTGATGATAATACAAGAGTATTATCTCCCCATTGAGGGGGTTGGTTCTCCCTGGTTTCCTGCTTGCCCGGGGTTTCCCTATGCGTATCTAGTAAAGAAGCCCACAGAAAAAATTAGGTGCATGAGTGTGAACTATCCTCTGGCTAGGGTTCTAAATGATTCTAAATTGTCTAATCACTAGCTCACATGTGGCCTTTAGGAATTTCTGGTTTTAGATTATTTATTCTCATTTACTTTCATGATAGGCGCCTTTTCCTCCTGTGCTCTAACAAAGCTGAAAGAGTTCATGTGCCTAGAGTTTCTTCAGAAGGACTGAGTGTGCTTAGAAGTTCAGTTCAGTTTATTGCCTTGTTCCTTGATGTCTCTGATGAGTTCCAGAAAAGTAATGGCATGTTTTGTTGTAGATTATTTTTCATGTGATGTATTCTTGAGACTTTTACATTCTAAGAAGAAGTAAACTCACTGCAGTTGTATTTTATTTAAACAGTATATTATCTTTTAAAAAATTAAGAAAAGAATTATCATTAACATTTACCCACATATCTATCATTTTCAGTGCTTTTCATTTCTTCTTGTTTGAATTGCCATCTGGTATCATTGCTGTTTTGTCCTGGGAACTTCTTTTAGCTCTTTTTCTGAAGCAAATCTGTTGGCAAATTAAGTTTGTCAAATTTTGTACATTTGAAAATGATTTATTTTGCATATATTTTTGAAAGTTATTTCATCAGATACTGAATTCTATCTTGACAGCTTCTTTTTCATTTCAGGCTGCTAAAGATGTGATTTCATTGTATTCAAGAATCATTTTTTAAAAGTAGAAATTATTTATTATTTTCATCATCTTAAATATTGTTCTTTTTCCTGTCTTATGGTATAAGGAGTGCTTTTCTTTTTATTTATTTTGCTTGAGGTTCACTGAGTCTTTGGCTTACTCATCTTTTTTAAAAAAATATTTTTGTTTGTTTGAAAGGCAGAGTTACAGAGAATGAGTGAGAGACAGAGAAAGAAAGAGATCTTTCATCTTCTGGTTCACTCTCCAAATGGCCACAGTGTCTGAGCTGAGTTGGACTAAGTTAGAACTCCTTCTATGAGGGGAAGAGGTCCAAGCACTTGGGCCATCTTCCACTGCTTTTCCAGGCACATTAGTAAGGAACTAGATGGAAAGCAGAGCAACAAGGACTTGAACCAGCACTCATGTGGGATGCCGATATCGCAGGCAGAGGCTTAACCTGCTGCACCACAATTCTAGCTCCTCCCATTTTTTAAATTTGGAAAAACGTGACCATTCTTTCTTTCTTTTTTTTAACTTTTATTTAGTAAATATAAATTTCCAAAGTACAGTTTATGGATTACAATGGCTCCCCCCCCTCCATAATTTCCCTCCCACTCGCACCCCTCCCATCTCTCGCTCCCTCTCCCATTCCATTCACATCAAGATTCATTTTCAATTATCTTTATACATAAGATCAATTTAGTGTATATTAAGTAAAGATTTCATCAGTTTGCACCCACACAGACACACAAAGTGTAAAATACTGTTTGAGTACTAGTTATAGCATTACTTCACATTGGACAACACATTAAGGACAGATCCCACATGAGAAGTAAGTACACAGTGACTCCTGTTGTTGACTTAACAATTTGACACTCTTGTTTATGGCGTCAGTAATCTCCCTAGGCTCTAGTAATGAGTTGCCAAGGCTATGGAAGCCTTTTGAGTTCACCGACTTCGATCTTATTCAGACAGGGTCATAGTCAAAGTGGAAGTTCTCTCCTCCCTTCAGAGAAAGGTACTTCCTTCTTTGATGGCCCCGTTCTTTCCACTGGGATCTCATTTGCAGAGATCTTTCATTTAGGTCTTCTTCTTCCTCTTTTTTTTCTCCAGAGTGTCTTGGCTTTCCATGCCTGAAATACTCTCATGGGCTCTTCAGCCAGATCTGAATGCCTTAAGGGCTGATTCTGAGGCCAGAGTGCTCTTTAGGACATCTGCCATTTTTTGAGTCTGCTGTGTATCCCGCTTCCCATGTTGGATCATTCTCTCCCCTTTTTATTATATCAGTGAGTATTAGCAGACATTAGTCTTGTTTGTGTGATCCCTTTGACTTTTCGACCTATCAGTGTGATCAATTGTGAACTGAAATTGATCAGTTGGACTAGTTAGATGGTATTGGTACATGCCACCTTGATGGGATTGTATTGGAATCCCCTGGCACGTTTCTAACTCCACCATTTGGGACAAGTCCGATTGAGCATGTCCCAAATTGTACATCTCCTCCCTCTCTTATTCCCACTCTTATATTTAACAGGGATCACTTTTCCGTTAAAATTTAAACACCTAAGAATAATTGTGTGTTAATTACAGAGTTCAACCAATAGTACTAGAACAAAAAATACTAAAAGGGATAAAGTATTACATTGTACATCAACTGTCAGGACAAGGACTGATCAAGTCACTGTTTCTCATAGTGTCCATTTCACTTCAACAGGTTTCCCCTTTGGTGCTCAGTTAGTTGTCACCAATCAGGGAGAACATATGATATTTGTCCCTTTGGAAATGGCTTAATTCACTCAGCATAATGTTTTCCAGATTCCTCCATCTTGTTGCAAATGACCGGGTTTCATTGTTTTTGACTGCTGTATAGTATTCTATAGAGTACATGTCCCATAATTTCTTTATCCAGTCTACTGTTGATGGGCATTTGGGTTGGTTCCAGGTCTTAGCTATTGTGAATTGAGCTGCAAAAAACACTGAGGTGCAGACAGCTTGTTGTTTCCCAATTTAATTTCCTTGGGGTAAATTCCAAGGAGTGGGATGGCTGGGTTGAATGGTAGGGTTATATTCAGGTTTCTGAGGAATCTCCAGACTGACTTCCATAGTGGCTTAACCAGTTTGCATTCCCACCAACAGTGGGTTAGTGTCCCTTTTTCCCCACATCCTCTCCAGCATCTATTGTTGGTAGATTTCTGAATGTGAGCCATTCTCACGGGGGTGAGGTGAAACCTCATTGTGGTTTTGATTTGCATTTCCCTGATTGCTAGTGATCCTGAACATTTTTTCATGTGTCTGTTGGCCCTTTGGATTTCCTCTTTTGAAAAATGTCTATTGAGGTCCTTGGCCCATCTCTTAAGTAGGTTGTTTGTTTTGATGTTGTGGAGTTTCTTGATTTCTTTGTAGATTCTGGTTATCAACCCTTTATCTGTCGGTTGCCTCTTCACTTTCCTGACTGTTTCTTTTGCAGTACAGAAACTTCTCAATTTGATGCAATCCCAAATGTTAATTTTGGCTTTGACTGCCTGTGCTTCCGGGGTCTTTTCTAAGAAGTCTTTGCTGGTACCTATATCTTGCAGGGTTTCTCCAATGCTCTCTAATAATTTGATGGTGTCGGGTCGTAGATTTAAGTCTTTAATCCATATTAAGTGAATTTTTGTGTAAGGTGAAAGGTAGGGGTCTTGCTTCATGATTCTGCTCGTGGAAATCCAATTTTTCCAGCACCATTTATTGAATAGACTGTCCTTACTCCAGAGATTGGTTTTGGATCCTTGATCAAATATGAGTTGGCTGTAGATGTTTGGATTGATTTCTGGTGTTTCAATTCTGTTCCATTGGTCTATCCATCTGTTTCTATACCAGTACCATGCTGTTTTGATAACATCTGCCCTGTAGTATGTCCTGAAATCTGGTATTGTGATGCCGCCAGCTTTGTTTTTGTTGTACAAGATTGCTTTAGCTATTCGCGGTTTCCTGTGTCTCCGTATGAATTTCAGAATCATTTTTTCCAGATCTGAAAAGAAGGTCTTTGGTATTTTGATTGGTATTGCATTGAATCTATAAATTGCTTTTGGGAGAATGGACATTTTGATGATGATTCTTCCAATCCATGAGCATGGAAGATTTTTCCATTTTTTGGTATCCTCTTCTATTTCTTTCTTTAAGGTTTTGTAATTTTCATCGTAGAAATCTTTAACGTCCTTGGTTAAGTTTATTCCAAGGTATTTGATTGTTTTTGTAGCTATTGTGAATGGGATTGATCTTAGAAGTTCTTCGTCAGCCATGGCATTGTCTGTGTATACAAAGGCTGTTGATTTTTGTGCATTGATTTTATATCCTGCTACTTTGCCAAACTCTTCTGTGAGTGCCAGTAGTCTCTTAGTAGAGTCCTTTGGATCCCTTAAAGAATCATATCATCTGCAAAGAGGGATAGTTTGAGTTTTTCCTTCCCAATTTTTATCCCTTTAATTTCTTTTCTTTTTCTTGCATAATGGCTATGGCTAAAACTTCCAGAACTATGTTAAATAGCAGTGGTGAGAGTGGGCATCCCTGTCTGGAATCAGATCTCAGTGTAAATGCTTCCAATTTTTCCCCATTCAATAGGATGTTGGCTGTGGGTTTTTCATAAATTGCTTTGATTGTATTGAGGAATGTTCCTTCCATACCCAGTTTGCTTAGAGTTTTCATCATGAAAGGGTGTTGTATTTTATCAAATGCTTTCTTGGCGTCTGTTGAGATAATCATATGGTTTTTCTTCTGCAGTCTGTTAATGTGGTGTATCACATTGCTTGATTTACGAATGTTGAACCATGCCTGCATACCAGCGATAAATCCCACTTGGTCTGGGTGGATGATCTTTCTGATGTATTGTTGCATTCTATTAGCCAGAACTTTATTGAGGATTTTTGCATCTATGTTCATCAGGGATATTGGTCTGTAATTCTCTTTCAATGCTGCATCTTTTTCCAGCTTAGGGATTAAGGTGATGCTGGCTTCATAGGAAGAATTGGGAGGATTCCCTCTTTTTCGATTGTTCTGAATAGTTTGAGAAGAATTGCAGTTAGTTCTTCTTTAAATGTCTGGTAGAATTCAGCAGTGAATCCATCTGGTCCTGGGCTTTTTTTTGTTGTTGTTGTTGGGAGGGCCTTTATTACTGTTTCAATTTCTGTCTCAGTTATGGGTCTGTTTAGGTTTTCCATGTCTTCCTGGTTCAATTTATGTAGGTTGCATGTGTCCAGGAATCTATCCATTTCTGATATATTCCCCTGTTTGCTGGCATGCAAGTCCTTGTAGTAATTTCTGATGATTCTTTTTATTTCTGTGGTATCTGTTGTTACGTTTCCTTTTTCATCTCTGATTTTATTGATTTGGGTCTTTTCCTTTTTTTTAGTTAGTTGGGCCAATGGGGTGTCAATTTTGTTTATTTTTTCAAAAAACCAGCTCCTCGTTTGACTGAACCCTAAAAAATGGTGGCTGAGGGACTAAGACCTTAGTAGTTATTCATGTGCTGCACATTTCTTGCCCCCTTTGGTTAGAAACTACGCGTGTGATTGTGTCCAGTGGACTGTGAAAATAAATGATGCTTGCTAATTATGGATATGATAATGAATAGTCAATCCTTTGGAATCATTTAGGTGCATATTCTGCTGCCCCACAGTAACCCAGGATGCATAGTTGTGATGGAAAGAAACTGAATCCCTGAGTTACTGTATGATAAGAGATGCTTTGAAATGCTTCCTAACAAATATCAGGAGGTGATAAGTAAACTGGTATGCTAAGGCTCTGATACTTGGAGATTTCTTTGCTGTTGTAGAATAGGCTATTCCATTTTAACTCACATATTGTAAGGTAAGATAAGCACTGTTTTGAATTGCCATTCTGATAAAGTTGCATAAAATTATTCACTGCAAATCCTCTTTGCTCTAAAAGTGATACTACTGGATTTTTTGTTTTTAAATTATAAATCATTTACTATAGGGCAGATTATTGAAAGGGAAACTTAAAGTCAAATTGTTAGACATTTCTGCCAGTTGAAGAATGACTTGGGATGAAGATAAAGTATGTTAGAAATTATAGGTTAGTGAAGAAATGTGATTCCATTAAAAAGCAAGATTTATGAACAATATTTCATTGGCACATCTATTCCATAAAATGAGGTTTTCTCAAGATCTGAGGGTCATTTAGGATGGAGGCAGTTTCAAGTCATTTAAAATTGATTTAAATGTTCTCTATTATTTCAGTGATGCTCAACATATGCTATAGAGAAGTTTTATGTGAAAGCTTAATAGTTTATTATTATTTGGTATATCTATTGCCCCAAATCTGAAAGTTACAAATTTAAGAGATCTCAGTGCTTTTGAATATAGAAAAACTTATGTATTTTAATCAGCCTATAAGTGTACAATTAGATACAGAAAGTTAATATTTTTCTCTGCATAATAATTTTTATTCTCCATTTTCTTTGTTCTCTCCCTCTTTCTGAAACTTCCTCCCATCCCCCATTTTCTTTTATTTTCCTCTGATTCCAGAAGAATTTGTTCTTGGTTTTCATAGCCACTGGAAATGAAGGTCATATAAAATACTTTAAAGAATTTAAAAGATCTATAAATCCATTTAATATTCTCTATGTCCTCTGAAAACATTTTACATTAAAACAATATGAGAGGTATATTATGGATTCTCTTGCAGCTCATCACACTATTATTATTTCTGTGATTTTTGTTTTGTTCACAGAAGAATTTAATTATTCAGGACTTGCTTGATTGACTTGTGTTCTCTTATAGTGCTAAGATCAATTTCCCACACATTATGTAAAAAAACTTACTGCAGTCTGTAGAAATATTTAGAACAAACTAGAAGATAATCTTTTAAGATTTATTCTTTAGCAAACACTGTGACTAAATTTTCACAGAAACTATTTTTTTAAGATTTATTTATTTATTTGAAAGGCATTTTTACAGAGAGGCAGAAGCTGAGGCAGAGAGAAAAAAGTCTTCCATCTGCTGGTTCACTCCCCAGATGGCCACAATGGCTGGAGCTGGGCCGATCTGAAGCCAGGAGCCAGGATCCTCCTCTGGCTCTCCCACACCAGTGAAGGGCCCCAGGACTTGGGCCATCTTCTTCTCTTTTCCCAGGCCATAGCAGAGAGCTGGATTGGAAATGGAGCAGCTGGGACTTCAACCGGCACCCATATGGAATGCCGGCACTGCAGGGGTCGGCTTTACCAGAAACTATTATTATAATTTTTAATATCCTGATAAATAGTGAGAGTTTAATGAAGAAAGAAGTTACGACAGTTGTGGCAAGGGAAAAGTTAACTGTTATGACCAAATACAATTTCATACCAGAATTCAACACTTCTAAATTCCTCTATTTGGGATGTTTTGCCTTCTCCCAGTGTACACCTAATTGTGGTCATACGGATGAGAACCAGTGATGATGGTATAGATTATTAGTCCTAAAGTTAGTCTTCAACATAAAGTTCAGATATACTTCCTTTTCCTTGAAAGAGTGAACAAGACTTTGTTTAGAATGACGGAAGAAGTTCAATAGAAGGATCTCTCTCTCTCCCTCTCTCTCAATCTCTCATATGTAAATACATATTCAATTTTGCCTACTATATTATTCTGAGTAACAACACTTCAAGGTCAACAAAAAGACCTTGATTCTGGATATCAATGTGTAAGCACAGAGTTTTTTATCAGAACATAGTCAATCTCACTCCTGCCTATGTCTTCATATATGAAGCATCTTTGATTAAATGTGACAAAGGCATCTTATTTCAACATGTTCAAATCCAAAATCTTGATTTCTCTTAGAATCATCAGCAAATATATCTGTTTACCAATCAACCAAACATAGAAATCTTGATAATTTTTTCAGGCCTTCTGACTCAGAATCACACTGTCTGTCCAGTTGTGCATGTCAGAGATACCAGAACCTAATGCTAACATTTCTTTTACTGCTTGTATTTCTTGAATCAATCATCTTTGCATCTTCTATGTTTCCACAACAATCTGCCTCGTCTCTTACCTTGGTTAACTGAAGGGCATGAGTGCAAATAACTCCCGATGCCTCCAGGACCAGCCTGTTTTTCTTCTGAGGTCATTGGCTTCTCTTACAACCCCAGCCCAAGACATACCAGAGGAGAGTCAAAGTGTTTGGCCTCTCTGACCACTGTGGGACTCTGTGGCAGTTTTTGGGCTGGAGCTCTCTGCTGGGCTGACTTTGTTAGAGCTCATAGCAGTCCGAATCTCTTCCTATCCAATCCTCTTTCCTGCTTGATATCTTTACAGGTTTCCCACTTATATTGAAGTCTGAAATTTTCCTTGTTACAGCTCCTACACCTTTTTACCAGGCAAAAACTTTATCCTTAATAAATCCCACACAGTTCTAACTCAGTCTCAGCATCTGCTTCTTACAGGACTGAACCAACACACTTCTGAACTATTCTGCTGTTTTCCACTGTTGCTCTATGACAAATTTCTGAATGCAGGCAAAACACCTTTTTTTCAGTCTTCTTATGACTCAGTGGTCAAAACCTTTTATTAGCTTCCATTGTTTAAAAGACAGGTATCAAAGTCATTAACATGAAATGTCAAACCCTATTGATTCTGGATCAGCCTCTCATTCTAGCTTTATTCTACCCTATATTCCACATTGGCTTTTCTGTAGTTTCTTTAATGTCCCCCTTTTTTTCTGTACAGTTGTATCTGCATGCACAATCTTTTTTTTTTTTTTTTTTTTTTTTTGACCGGCAGAGTTAGACAGTGAGAGAGAGAGAGACAGAGAGAAAGGTATTCCTTTTTCCATTGGTTCACCCCCCAAGTGGCTGCTACGGCCGGCGCGTTGCAACTGGCACGCTGCGCGGATCCAAAGCCAGGAGCCAGGTACTTATCCTGGTCTCCCATGCAGGTTCAGGGCCCAGGCACTTGGGCCATCCTCCACTGCACTCCCGGGCCACAGCAGAGAGCTGGACTGGAAGAGGAGCAACTGGGACAGAATCCGGCGCCCCAACCGGGACTAGAACCCGGGGTGCTGGCAGATTAGTCTAGTGAGCCGTGGCGCCAGCCCTTTTCTTGTCTTTTTAACTTCCCATTAGTCTTTTTTTTTTACTCTCTTTTTTCAACTTTTATTTAATAAATATAAATTTCCAAAGTAAAACTTTTGAATTATAGCAATTTTTCCCCCAAAACCTCCCTCCCACCTGCAACCATCCCATCTCCCACTCCCTCTCCCATCCCATTCTTCATCAAGATTCATTTTCAATTCTCTTTATATACAGGAAATCAACTTAGTATTCACTAAGTAAAGATTTCAACAGACTGTACCCACACAGACACACAAAGTATAGAGTACTTTTTGAGGATCATTCTCTCCTTTTTAATACTATCAACTATTATTTGCAGACACTGGTCTTATTTATGTAATCCCTTTGACACTTAACTATCTTTTTGATCAATTATGTACTTAAACTGATCACTTTAACAAGTAAGATGGCATCGGTACATGCCACCTTGATGGGATTGAATTGGAATCCCCTGGCAAGTTTCTAGCTCTACCATTAGGGGTAAGTCCAAGTGAGCATGTGCCGAACTGTACATCTCTTCCCTCTCTTATTCCCACTCTTATATTTAACAGGGATCACTTTTCAGTTAATTTTAAATGCCTAAGAATAATTGTGTGTTAATTAAAGAGTTCAACCAATGGTATTAAGTAGAACAAAAAAATACTAAAAGGAATAAAATTGTAAGTTGTTCCTCGACAGTCAGGACAAGGGCTGATTAAGACATTGTTTCTCAAAAGTGTCCATTTCACTTTAACAGGTTTCCTTTTAGGTGCTGAGTTAGTTGTCACCAATCAGGGAGAACATAGAACATATGATATTTGCCCCTTTGGGACTGGCTTATTTCACTCAGCATTATGTTTTCTAGATTCCTCCATTTTGTTGCAAATGACCAGATTTCTTTCTTTCTTTTTTTTTAACTGCTGTGTAGTATAGAGGAAATCCAAATGGCCAACAGACACATGGAAATATGTTCAGGGGCCGGCGCTGTAGCACAGCGGGTTAAAGCCCTGACCTAAAGAGCCAGCATTCCACATGGGCACCGGTTCTAGTCCCGGCTGCTCCTCTTCTGATCCAGCTCTCTGCTATGGCCTGGGAAAGCAGTAGAGAATGGCCCAAGTCCTTAGGCCTGCACCCGCGCAGGAGACCTGGAGGAAGCTCCTGGCTCCTGGCTTCGGATCGACACAGCTCCGGCTGTTGCGGCCATCTGGGGAGTGAACCAGCAGATGGAAGACCTCTCTCTCTGTCTCTACCTCTCTCTGTAACTCTGACTTTCAAATAAATAAAATAAATCTTAAAAAAAAGAAAATATGTTTAGGATCACTAGACATCAGGGAAATGTAAATCAAAACTGCAATGAGGTTTCACCTCATCCCAGTTAGAATGGGTCACATACAGAAATCTACCAACAACAGATGCTGGCGAGGATGTAGAGAAAAAGGGACACTAATCCACTCTTTGTGGGAATGTGAACTGGAAAATTCACTATGGAAGTCAGTATGGAGATTGTTCAGAAACCTGAATATAGCCCTTCCATACAACCCAGCCATCCCACTCCTTAGAATTTACCCAAAGGAAATTAAATTGGCAAATAAAAGAGCTGTCTGCACCTCAATGTTTATTGCAGCTCAATTCACAATAGCTAAGACCTGGAATCAACCTAAATGCCCATCAACAGAAGACTGGATAGAGAAATTATGGGATATGCACTCTATAGAATACTATACAGCAGTAAAAAAAAAAAAACCTTCCCATTAATCTTTCAAGATGCAATGTAAATATTTCTTCCTAAGAGAAATTTTATTTGCATCACAGACTGTATCATGCCTTCTTGAATTATACTGTCTTAGTAATCTACATCTTTCAAACATATAACTTATCATTGTCATAATTTAATGTTTATTTATGATGCTTTAATTCAAAATAATTTCCCCAATAGACTGAGAAGGACAGCATCTATACTTTTGCCTACAAATGTCTTCACAATGACTAAAACAGTGAGCAACATGTAGTACCCACCAAGAATTTTTATTAAATAAATGAAGAAAATATTTGGAAGATTACCCTTTATTCAAAATGTATCTATTCCAAAATTTGATCTTTTTTTATTTAGTAAATATAAATTTCCAAAGTACAGCCCATGGATTACAATGGCTCCCCCCCCCATAATTTCCCTCCTACTCGCACCCCTCCCATCTCCCACTCCCTCTCCCATTCCATTCACATCAAGATTCATTTTCAATTATCTTTATATACTTAAGATCAATTTAGTATATATTAAGTAAAGATTTCATCAGTTTGCACCCACACAGACACACAAAGTGTAAAATACTGTTTGAGTACTAGTTGTAGCATTACTTCACATTGGACAACACATTAAGGACAGATCCCACATGAGAAGTAAGTACACGGCCAGCGCCGTGGCTCAATAGGCTAATCCTCCTCTTTGCAGTGCCGGTACCCCGGGTTCTAGTCCCGGTCAGGGCACCAGATTCTGTCCCAGTTGCCCCTCTTCCAGGCCAGCTTTCTGCTATGGCCCGGGAATGCAGTGGAGGATGGCCCAAGTGCTTGGCACCGCATGGGAGACCAGGAGAAGCACCTGGCTCCTGCCTTTGGATCAGCACGATGCGCCGGCCATGGTGGCCATTGGAGGGTGAACCAATGGCAAAAGGAAGACCTCTCTCTCTCTCACTGTCCACTCTGCTTGTCAAAGATAAAAAAAAAGAAGTAAGTACACAGTGACTCCTGTTGTTAACTTAACAATTTGACACTCTTGTTTATAGCGTCAGTAATCTCCCTAGGCTCTAGTCATGAGTTGCCAAGGCTATGGAAGCCTTTTGAGTTCACCCCCTTCAATCTTATTCCGACAGGGTCATAGTCAAAGTGGAAGTTCTCTCCTCCCTTCAGAGAAAGGTACCTCCTTCTTTGATGGCCCCGTTCTTTCCACTGGGATCTCATTTGCAGAGATCTTTCATTTAGGTCTTCTTCTTCCTCTTTTTTTTGCCAGAGTGTCTTGGCTTTCCATGCCTGAAATACTCTCATGGGCTCTTCAGCCATATCCGAATGCCTTAAGGGCTGATTCTGAGGCCAGAGTGCTCTTTAGGACATCTGCCATTCTTTGAGTCTGCTGTGTATCCCGCTTCCCATGATGATTGTTTTCTCCCTTTTTGATTCTATCAGTGAGTATTAGCAGACACTAGTCTTGTTTGTGTGATCCCTTTGACTCTTGGACCTATCAGTGTGATCAATTGTGAACAGAAATTGATCAGTTGGACTAGTTAGATGGTATTGGTACATGCCACCTTGATGGGATTGTATTGGAATCCCCTGGCACGTTTCTAACTCCACCATTTGCGGCAAGTCCGATTTGGCATGTCCCAAATTGTACATCTCCTCCCTCTCTTATTCCCACTCTGTTAAATATAACAGGTATCACTTTTCAGTTAAAATTTTATCTTAAATAGGCCTTTGTATGTTACAAACTTTTTATCACTGCCAGTGGATTAAAATTGATTTTCATAGGAGCTAAATTAGCACAATGAAAATTTGAGGAACTTCTATTTAAAATGTTATTTGCCCTTTTATGTCATTTTGGTATTTGGAGGGTTAGTAATATAGAATCCAGAAATTCCAAACATTATTAAAAACATGTAGGCATAGAAGACAGTGAGAAGTTATTATTTTATGGAAAGTGCACTTGGAAATCCATTCTGTATTTGTGTTTGAGGATGAACTTGAATATAGTTTAGACTGACTTAGGAATGGTATGTAGATTTGTTTTGAAAATATTCTTTGGTGATTCTTTCTCTGGATCTTTCAAAAAACTGTTCAGTATGGTGTTGGATCCACCGATTAAGAACATGGACTCTGGAGTCAGCATGCCTGGGCTGGATTTTTTTTTTTGTCTCTCATGCACTGGTCATGTAACTATGAGAAAAGTAACACTTTATTTTAACTCAATTTCATTATCTGTATATAGGGATAAGAGGTCCTTCTTTATAGGGTTTTATTAATATTAAATGAAGAACTGCAATTAAACTCTTAGCTTGATACCTGGTGCATAGTGTTAAAAATCCTCTACTGTTATCAATGTTATGTTTACTTATTAATATTATTATTAATTAGATGTCTAATCAGAATGTGCCATTCTTGGGTATAAATATTTTCCATTCTGAGTTTTTTAGTTCAGCCTCTACATGTAAAAGAGGACATGTGGTATTTGTCTTTTTGTGGCTTATTTCCCTCAACATGATGTCCTCCATTTCCATCCATTGCTAGAGGCTGGAAGAAGTGGGAGGGATAAAGGGAGTTTGGATGGAAAAAATAGGGGAAGCTGCTGTGGTTCATTATTCGTGACAAATATGAGATGTTAATATGGAATTGGTTGAGGGGTATATGGGAGCACATTGTATTGCTACCTCACTTTTTAAATTTAAAAGTAATTTGAAAAGGGGTAAATGAATTAAAAAGAAATATTTTTTAATCTGTGTGCTATTTATAATTTTTTCATGACTGATGGGAAGCAGGAAACTATATAGCACCATGCATAGTGCAGAGATAATATAGTGTCATCTGTGGTCAGGCTGTCCTGTGATACCAACAAGCCAGTGGCCTCAGGCCCATCTGTTAACCTCTGATGATTCAGTCTTTTCATGCATGGAGTGGAGATAATAACAGTTCTCATTTCAGAGGGCTTTGGAAGCATTAAATAAATTAATGAATGTAACATCCACAGAATAATGCCACGCATATGAAAATGTTTGCCATTGGTAAGTCTTGACTTCCCAATGAGTTTAAAGAAATTTAAAGGTATAGATCGGCAAAGAATCTTGTTTTTCACAAAGTACCTACTTTTGTGCTGGGCACATAGGAAATGTGCAATATATAAATGCTTGTTAGCTGATTCCTATTAATATGTACCACCAAAGCTTGATTATAAATATGAAATTATCTATATTTGAAAATCTTTCTGGGGAGAGGCAAGATGGCGGAATAGGAAGGGAGCACACTGATAGTCCGGGGAGAGACAGTTTAATAAAAGTGGAGATACTGCAGGTTCAAGGAAGAGTAGGTGAGGAAACAGCAGAAGAAACTCTTCTGGAACGCGTGATTCACAGTGGACCTGCGTGGAGAGCGTGGGAGCCCACAGTTCGGGACACCAGCGGCAGACTCAACACACCAGCGCTGGAACGTGAGGTGAGCCGAACCTCAATAACCCGAGACACCGGCAGGCAAGCGGAGAGAGGAGACTAGAGGGAACGACCCCCCCCGGGGGGGGGTAACTTCACCAGGCTAACTGGAAGAGAGAGAGAGAGAGAGAAAAAAAAAAAAGGTGACTGGTACGGACACGGGTTTCTCTCTCTCCGCTCACCTCTCAAGGGCGAGCAAGACAAAGAGCAGGCGCCATCTTGGACATACGTCATAAGCAGAGTGACCTCAGGTCTGCACCGGCCCTGAGCCTAGCAGAAAAACCTGACTCTGGGCAGGGCGAATTAACAGGAGATTAGGAGCTAGTAAATTTGTGGTGCTACTGAACTGAGACTGTGAAAAAAGAGACGGTGGGGGAGAGAACTCACGGAATTCACGTGAGCACTCTCCAGAGACGTTACAATTCCGTAACTTTGGCAACCCAGTGGGAGACTGAAGGAGAATTTGAGCCCACCCTGAGGGCCGAACAGATTCCCTGTGTGGTCCTTGGGAAAGAGCTTCTGATCTCTGGCTCCTGTGGGTATATCATTTGCCTGCTAACTACCTCCAACTTCGTTCAGCTGTGCGGAATTACTTCCCTTTTGAATCAAAAAAAAAAAAAAAAAAAAAAAAAAAGAAAGAGAGAGAGAGAGATTTACCATGCCTAACCTGGGAGTGTCACCGTTGGCACACCAAACAAAGCTCTCAGGCCACACCCATCTCAAGCCCTAAGGCTCCATCAAAAACAGATAGTCCACTTAATCTAGAGTCATAGTATAACAAGAAAAAGCACCACAGTGAAGAAACCAAATATCTCCAATATGCCAAATAACAAACGCAAAAACCGAGGTAATAAAAACAAGGAAGTCACCATGAAGCCCTCAAATGAAAAAGACACCCCAATTCAAGATTATGAAGATGATGACATAGAAGAAATGCAAGAAGCAGACCTCAAAAAATTGATAAGAACATTAAGAAGTTCTCAAAAACAAATTCTTGAACTACAGAAATCCTTAATGGACAAGATAGAAAATCTCTCTCGTGAAAATGAAATATTAAGGAGGAATCAAAATGAAACGAAACAACTAGTACAACAGGAAACTGTGATAGTGACTGAAGTGAAGAATTCAATAGATCAAATGAAAAACACAATAGAGAGCCCTACAAACAGAATGGGTGAAGCAGAAGAGAGAGTATCGGACTTAGAAGACAGAGAACAGGAAAGGATACAGTCAGACCAAAGAAAAGAAGAGGAAATTAGAAATCTAAAACATATTGTCGGGAATCTTCAGGATACTATTAAAAAACCCAACATTCGGGTTCTAGGAGTTCCTGAAGGCATGGAGAGGGAGAAAGGATTAGAAGGCCTTTTTAGTGAGATATTAGCAGAAAATTTCCCAGGTTTGGAGAAGGACAGGGAAATCCTAGTACAGGAAGCTCACAGAACCCCTAATAAACACGACCAAAAGAGATCCTCACCACGACACGTTGTAATTAAACTCTCCACAGTGAAACATAAAGAAAAGATCCTAAAATGTGCAAGAGAGAAACGTCAGATTACTCTCAGAGGATCTCCAATCAGACTCACAGCTGACTTCTCATCAGAAACCCTACAAGCTAGGAGGGAATGGTGAGATATAGCCCAGGTACTAAGAGAGAAAAACTGCCAGCCCAGAATATTATATCCTGCAAAGCTATCATTTGTGAATGAAGGTGAAATAAAGACTTTTCATAGCAAACAGAAATTGAAAGAATTTGTTGCCACTCGTCCAGCCCTGCAAAAGATGCTTAAAGATGTGTTACACACAGAAACACAGAAACACGGTCATCAATATGAAAGAAGGTAAAGGAAGGAAAGCTCACAGCAAAAGATCACAGGAATTCAAAGCATATATTAGAACTTATCTTTGGCAAATGGCAGGGCAAAGTTACCACTTATCATTAGTCACATTGAACGTTAATGGCCTGAACTGCCCAGTTAAAAGACACAGATTGGCTGAATGGCTTAAGGAACAAAACCCATCTATTTGCTGCTTACAAGAAACACATCTTTCCAACAAAGATCCATACAGACTGAAAGTGAAAGGCTGGAAAAAGATATACCATGCCAACAGAAATGAAAAAAGAGCAGGCGTAGCCATCTTAATATCAGACAACATAAACTTTACCACAAAAACTGTTAAGAGAGACAAAGAGGGACACTATATAATGATTAAGGGATCAATACAACAAGAAGATATAACAATTATCAATGTATATGCACCTAACTACAGGGCACCGGTTTATCTAAAAGATTTGTTAAGGGACTTAAAGGAAGACTGAGACTCCATTACAATAGTACTGGGGGACTTCAATACTCCACTCTCAGAAATAGACAGATCAACAGGACAGAAGATCAACAAGGATACAGTAGATTTAAATGACACTATAGCCCAAATGGATCTAACAGATATCTATAGAACTTTCAATCCTACAGCTAAAGATTTTACATTCTTCTCAGCAGTACATGGAACCTTCTCTAGGATTGACCACATACTAGGCCATAAAGCAAGTCTCAGCAAATTCAAAAGAATTAGAATCATACCATGCAGCTTCTCAGACCATAAAGGAATGAAGTTGGAAATTAGCAACTCAGGAATCCCTAGAGCATACACAAACACATGGAGATTGAACAACATGCTCCTGAATGAACAAAGGGTCATAGAAGAAATTAATAGAGAAATGAAAAATTTTCTGGAAGTAAATGAGGATAACAGCACAACATACCAAAACTTATGGGATGCAGAAAAAGCAGTGTTAAGAGGAAAGTTTATATCAATGAGTGCCTACATCAAGAAATTGGAAAGGCACCAAATAGATGAGCTTTCAATTCACCTCAAGGATCTAGAAAACCTACAGCAAACCAGACCCAAATCTAGTAGGAGAAGAGAAACAATTAAAATCAGAGAAGAAATCAACAGGATTGAATCCAAAAAAACATTACAAAAAAAATCAGCCAAACGAGGAGCTGGTTTTTTGAAAAAATAAACAAAATTGACACCCCATTGGCCCAACTAACTAAAAAAAGAAGAGAAAAGACCCAAATCAATAAAATCAGAGGTGAAAAAGGAAACGTAACAACAGACACCACAGAAATAAAATGAGTCATCAGAAATTACTATGAGGACTTGTATGCCAGCAAACAGGGAAACCTATCAGAAATGGGTAGATTCCTGGACACATGAAACCTACATAAATTGAACCAGGAACACATCGAAAACCTAAACAGACCTATAACTGAGACAGAAATTGAAACAGTAATAAAGGCCCTCCCAACAAAGAAAAGCCCAGGACCAGATGGATTCACTGCTGAATTCTACCAGACATTTAAAGAGCTGACTCCAATTCTTCTCAAACTATTCAGAACAATCGAAAAAGAGGGAGTCCTCCCAAATTCTTTCTATGAAGCCAGCATCACCTTAATTCCTAAGCCGGAAAAAGATGCAGCATTGAAAGAGAATTACAGACCAATATCCCTGATGAACATAGATGCAAAAATCCTCAATAAAATTCTGGCCAATAGAATGCAACAACACATCAGAAAGATCATCCACCTAGACCAAGTGTGATTTATCCCTGGTATGCAGGGATGGTTTAATGTGCGCAAGACAATCAATGTGATTCACCACATTAACAGACTGCAGAAGAAAAACCATATGATTATCTCAGTAGACGCCGAGAAAGCATTTGATAAAATACAACACCTTTTCATGATGAAAACTAAAAGCCAACTGGGTTTGGAAGGAACATTCCTCAATACAATCAAAGCAATTTATGAAAAACCCACGGCCAACATCCTATTGAATGGGGGAAAGTTGGAAGCATTTCCACTGAGATCTGATTCCAGACAGGGATGCCCACTCTCACCACTGCTATTCAATATAGTTCTGGAAGTTTTAGCCAGAGCTATTAGGCAAGAAAAAGAAATTAAAGTGATAAAAATTGGGAAGGAAGAACTCAAAATATCCCTCTTTGCCGATGATATGATTCTTTATTTAGGGGACCCAAAGAACTCAAGTAAGAGACTATTGGAACTCATAGAAGAGTTTGTCAAAGTAGCAGGATATAAAATCAATGCACAAAATCAACAGCCTTTGTATACACAGACAATGCCACAGCTGAGGAAGAACTTCCAAGATCAATCCCATTCACAATAGCTACAAAAACAATCAAATACCTTGGAATAAACTTAACCAAGGATGTTAAGGATCTCTACGATGAAAATTACAAAACCTTAAAGAAAGAAATGGAAGAGGATACCAAGAAATGGAAAAATCTTCCATGCTCATGGATTGGAAGAATCATCATCAAAATGTCCATTCTCCCAAAAGCAATTTATAGATTCAATGCAATACCAATCAAAATACCAAAGACCTTCTTCTCAGATCTGGAAAAAATGGTGCTGAAATTTATATGGGGACACAGGAAACCGCAAATAGCTAAAGCAATCTTGTACAGCAAAAACAAAGGTGGAGGCATCACAATACCAGATTTCAGGAAATACTACAGGGCAGTTGTAATCAAAACAGCATGGTACTGGTATAGAAACAGATGGATAGACCAATGGAACAGAACTGAAACACCAGAAATCAATCCAAACATCTACAGCCAACTCATATTTGATCAAGGATCCAAAACCAATCTCTGGAGTAAGGACAGTCTATTCAATAAATGGTGCTGGGAAAATTGGATTTCCATGTGCAGAATCATGAAGCAAGACCCCTACCTTTCACCTTACACAAAAATCCACTCAACATGGATTAAAGCCTTAAATTGATGACCTGACACCATCAAATTATTAGAGAGCATTGGAAAAACCCTGCAAGATATAGGTACCGGCAATGTCTTCTTGGAGAAGCCCCTGGAAGCACAGGCAGTCAAAGCCAAAATTAACATTTGGGATTGCATCAAATTGAGAAGTTTCTGTACTGCAAAAGAAACAGTGAGGAAAGTGAAGAGACAACCGACAGAATGGGAAAATATATTTGCAAACTATGCAACTGATAAAGGGTTGATAACCAGAATCTACAAAGTGTGGGGAGCAACCGGACTAGACTGAGTTACTGGAATTAAGACTTATTCTATGCATCTGCTCTCCCACAATATGGCGCTGGGAGAGAAGTAAACAGCTTCCGCACAGCTGCCTCCAGTTCAACCAATTAACTGTAGGACTTGCTCCTGATTGGAGAGCAGCGTACTCGGCGTGTGGGCAGCCGAGTTGGGATTGGCGGAGGAGGACTATAAAGGAGGAGAGAGACGGCATGCACCGGGAACATCTATGGGGAACATCTAAGGGAACCCGTGCAGCCCCCGAGAGAACCGGCCGGTGGTGTGCCGCTCCCCTGCGGAAGTGGGGAATGCGGCCAGGGGGAACTGCCCTTCCACGGAGGTGGAAGGGATAGTAGCCAACCCGGGAAGAACCAGCAGCAAACCCGGGGAGGGCCGAGCAGATGAAAGAACAGCGCAGGGTTTAGTGTCGTTCCTCCACGAAGAGGGGGAGCGACATAATGGTGCCGTGACTCGGATATGAAGCCTAGGCAGGGCTTAGTGTCGTTCCTCCACGAAGAGGGGGAGCGACATAATGGTGCCGTGACTCAGATAGGAAGCCTAGGCAGGATCCTGTGTCGTTCCTCCACGAAGAGGGGGAGCGACATAATGGTGCCGTGACTCGGATAGGAAACCTAGCTCGGATAGGAAACCCAGGACGGATAGGAAACTTAGGAGGGAAGAAACGGGAAGAACTGGGAAAATACCGGAGAGAGAGACTAGCAAACAGCCTAGGGAAAAGCCGGACGAAAAGGGTGCCAGAAGAAGCTATTGAAAGCCTAGGCATAGACTCAGATACGGACTACGGGGGGAAGCTGGGAGAAATCTCTAAGGTCGAAAGCGAAAGTGAAAGCTAGAACAAACAGACTCGGATGCGGACTGTGGGGAGAGGCCAGGAGAAATGAGGGAGGAGTATTGTTGGAGGAAAGCTTGGGGAAACATACCGGGTAGAGAAAAATGTTAGGGAAATTGAAGCCGCGGGGGGCAGGCCGAGGCGGAAACGAAAGCCACTTTGGGATTCTCAAGTTAGCCCGGGAATAGGGGGCGAAAAGTTGAAACCAGAAGCTGAAACATAAGCCAGATTGGGATCCGTCTGATTAGCCCGGGGAGCAAAGGACGGGAAGCCAGATCGTGGGGCGGAGACATAAGCTGGGTTGAATTCGCCAGGCTAGCCCGGGGAACTTAGATTGAATGCTAGTGGCAGACACGTAAGCTACGCTGTGTGACTCGTGGAGGCTGCCGCGCGCAGACAGAGCGTGCGGGGCTCAAGTACATAGGGAACGCGGGGCTGGCGCGAGGCCGTGGTTCAGACGCGAAAGGGTTAAGTGCGAGACCGCGGAGTGTGCGCGCAAAGCCGAGCCGCGCAGATGAGAGAGGCGCGGGCTGAAGCGGCGCAGAGCCGGGAACCCGCCGGCGGGGCGAGGCGCCGGGAAGCTGCAGGGATAAGAGAAATAGAAGTTTAGAAGCAAAGTGAGAGAAATAGGAATGCTGGAAGATAGAAGTAAAATAGGAGAAATAGGAATGCCTGGAGATAGAGAAATAGAGAAATAGAAAGACCTCCCTACAACACTGCAATGTGAGAACTTGGATTCAGTCTGCCTGATTAAGTGAGGCAATGAGTACGATGAGCACCTGCGGCGGCTAGCAGCTTATGCGCCGCAGGTCACCGAAGACAGGCACGAATTAACATCAGTAAGGCCTCCCCACAAAAAGGCAATGAGAAGGCTTGGATTCGGTTTGCCTGATAGGGCTTGTAAGCCCCTGCAGGCTCGACCAGAGCATGCGCTGCAGGGCACCGAACACAGGCACGCATCAGCGCCTAAAAACCTCCTCACAACATGGCGAAGAGAGGACCAGGATTCGGTTTGCCTGATTGATAGGACTTGTAAGAGCCTGTGGCAACTCTAGCAAGTAGAGCAGAGTGTGTGCCGCAGGACACCGAAGACAGGCGCGTATCAACGCCAAAAAATAAAAAGAAAGGGGGATCTGTGGGGAGCAACCGGACTAGACTGAGTTACTGGAATTAAGACTTATTCTATGCATCTGCTCTCCCACAATATGGCGCTGGGAGAGAAGTAAACAGCTTCTGCACAGCTGCCTCCAGTTCAACCAATTAACTGTAGGACTTGCTCCTGATTGGAGAGCAGCGTACTCGGCGTGTGGGCAGCCGAGTTGGGATTGGCGGAGGAGGACTATAAAGGAGGAGAGAGACGGCATGCACCGGGAACATCTATGGGGAACATCTAAGGGAACCCGTGCAGCCCCCGAGAGAACCGGCCGGCGGTGTGCCGCTCCCCTGCGGAAGTGGGGAATGCGGCCAGGGGGAACTGCCCTTCCACGGAGGTGGAAGGGATAGTAGCCAACCCGGGAAGAACCAGCAGCAAACCCGGGGAGGGCCGAGCAGATGAAAGAACAGCGCAGGGTTTAGTGTCGTTCCTCCACGAAGAGGGGGAGCGACACAAAGAAATCAAGAAACTCCACAAGATCAGAACAAACAACCCTCTTAAGAGATGGGCCAAGGACCTCAATAGACATTTTTCAAAAGAGGAAATCCAAAGGGCCAACAGACACACGAAAAAATGTTCAAGATCACTAGCAATCAGGGAAATGCAAATCAAAACCACAATGAGGTTCCACCTCACCCCCGTGAGAATGGCTCACATTCAGAAATCTACCAACAATAGATGCTGGAGAGGATGTGGGGAAAAAGGGACACTAACCCACTGTTGGTGGGAATGCAAATTGGTTACGCCACTATGGAAGTCAGTTTGGAGATTCCTCAGAAACCTGAATATAACCCTACCATTCAACCCAGCCATCCCACTCCTTGGAATTTACCCAAAGGAAATTAAATTGGCAAACAAAAAAGCAGTTCTGCACATTAATGTTTATTGCAGCTCAATTCACAGTAGTTAAGACCTGGAACCAACCCAAATGCCCATCAACAGTAGACTGGATAAAGAAATTATGGGACATGTACTCTATAGAATACTATACAGCAGTCAAAAACAACAAAACCCAGTCATTTGCAACAAGATGGAGGAATTTGGAAAACATCATGCTGAGTGAATTAAGCCATTTCCAAAGGGACAAATATCATATGTTCTCCCTGATTGGCGACAACTAACTGAGCACCAAAGGGGAAAGTTGTTGATGTGAAATGGACACTATGAGAAACAGTGACTTGATCAGTCCTTGTTCTGACTGTTGATGTACAATGTAATACTTTATCCCTTTTAGTATTTTTTGTTCTAGTACTATTGGTTGAACTCTGTAATTAACACACAATTATTCTTAGGTGTTTAAATTTTAACTGAAAAGTGATCCCTGTTAGGAATTTGGAAAACATTATGCTGAGTGAAATAAGCCATTCCCAAAGGGACAAATACCACTTGATCTCCTTGATAGGTGACAACTAACTGAGCACCAAAAAGGAAACCTGTTAAAGTGAAATGAACACTATGAGAAACGGTGACTTGATCAGCCCTCACCCTGACTGTTGATGAGCACCTTAATATGTTATCCCTCTTAGTATTTTTGTTTGTTTGTTCTACTTAATACTTTTGGTTGAATACTGTAATCAATACACAATTCTTCTTAAGTGCTGAAACTTAACTGAAAAGTGATCACTGTTAAATATAAGAGTGGGAATAAGAGAGGGAAGAGATGTGCAATTCGGGACATGCTCAAGCTGACTTACCTCAACGGTAGAGTTAGAAACATACCAGGGGATTCCAATTCAATCCCATCGAGGTGGCATGTACCAATGCCATCTCACTAGTCCCAGTGATCAATTTCTGTTCACAATTGATCGTAATGATAGGACTAAGAACCAAAGGGATCACATAAACAAGAATAGTGTCTGCAAATACTAGCTGATAGAATAAAAAAGGAGAGAACGATCCAACATGGGAAGTGAGATACACAGCAGACCCATAGAATGGCAAATGTCCTAAACAGCACTCTGGCCTCATAATCAGTCCTTAAGGCATGCAGATCTGGCTGAAATGCCCATGAGAGTATTTCAGGCATGGAAAGCCAAGACACTCTGGGGGAATAAAAAAAAAACCTAAATCAAAGATCTCCATGAGTGAGATCCCAGTGGAAAGAATGGGTCATCAAAGAAGGAGGTACATTTCTCTGAAGGGAGAGAACTTCCACTTTGACCATGGCCTTGTCTAAATATGATCAGAGTCAGTGAACTCAGGGGGCTTCCATAGCCTTGGCAACTCATGACAAGAGCCTAGGTTGATTACTGAGGCCATAAACAAGAGTGTCAATTTGTTAAGTCAACAACAGGAGTCACTGTTCACTTACTCCTCATGTAGGATCTTTGTCCTTAGTGTGCTGTACATTGAGATTTAATGCTATAACTAGTACTCAAACAGTATTTTTCACTTTATGTTTCTGTGTGGGAGCAAACTGTTGAAATCTTTACTTAATGTATGCTAAACTGATCTTCTGTATATAAAGAGAATCGAAAATGGATCTTGATGTGAATGGAAGGGGAGAGGGAGTGGATAAGGGGAGGGTTTCGGGTTGGAGGGACATTATGGGGGGGAAGCCATTGTAATCCATATTCTGTACTTTGGAAATTTATATTCATTAAATAAAAGTTAAAAAAAAATCTTTTTAACTGAATCTAGATTTGAATCCTATGAAATATAGCACCCAGTTCTAAATTATCAGCTCTTTTGGAGTATGTGACATGGCTTTGATGGTATAATTTTAATGGGAGAGGTTACTGATATAGTCCAGGAGAAGACAGTTTAATAAAAGTGGAGATAGTGTAGTCTCAGGGAAGAGTTAGGGAAAAAATGGCAGATGCAAATCTTCCGTAACTAGAGGGACATAGTGGATCTACATGGAGGGCACAGGTGCCCATGCTCAGGACTCTAGCTGCTGAAAGCCTCCACAGCAGTGCGGGAAAGTGAGGTGAGATGAAACCGCAGTAGCCCAAGACACTGGCAAAAAAGCAGCAGGAAGAGCCTAGAGGGAACAAGACTTGAAACCCCATGGGGAAAGTACACCAGCATAATTAGAGGAGGGAAAAAATGAAAGAGATGGTACAGACACGATTCTTTCTTTCCACTCACCTTACAAAGGCATACCAGTCAATAGAGTAGGCACCATTTTGGACATACCTAACAGCTGCACCAGCTCAGGGCTGCGTCTGGCAATCACCCAAGCAGATAAACCTGAATCTGTTGGATTCAGGAGTAATAACAGGTGGCTGAGACCTATTAACTGTGTAGAGCTTCTGAACCAGGATTGTGAAAAACAAAACAAAACAAAAACTGAGAGTGTATGGGAGAACTCACAGTGTGGCTGAGATTTTGAGTAGTCTTGGTGGCAGATACTACAAGCCCAGGCGGCCCTGGCTACCCAGTGAGAGACACTGAGGGGAATCTGAGCTTGCACTGAGAACTGCACAGTTACTTTGTGTGGTCCTTGGGACAGAGAAGACAGTTATTATACCCACTGGGGCTAGCGCTCAGGCACAGATCACCATCGAGGAGAAGAGCTCAGCTGAGTGGAATTACTTCCATTATGATTAAAAAAAAAAAAAAAAAAAGAGAGAGATTTACCATGCCAAACCTGGGTGTGTCACCTTAGTCACACCCTTAACCCTGAAGAACTAAACAGAGCTCTCTGGCCACACCCACCATAAGCCTCTAAAGATTCACTGAAAGCAGATAGTTCACTTCTCTACAGAGTCATAGTACAACAACAAAAAAAAAGCCACCACAGCAGAAAAAAAGAAGAAACCAATGAGTATCTCTACAAACGCTGAACAACAAATGCAACAACCCAAGAAACAAGAATAAAGAAGAGAACTATGATGCTCCCAAAAGTACATGACACTTCAATACAAGATTATGATGAGATAGAAGAAATGCAACAAATGAACTCAATGAAAAAGAGAATGTAACAACAGATACCACAGAAATAAAATGAGTCATCAGAAATTACTACAAAGAATTGCATACCAACAAACTGAAAATCTATCAGAAATGGATAGATTCCTGGACACATGCAAACTATCTAAATTGAACCAGGAAGACATAGAAAACCTAAACAGACCCATACCAAGTCAGAAATTGAGTCAGTAATTAAGACCCACCCACCAAAGAAAAGCCCAGGACCAGATGGATTCACTGCTGAATTCTACCAGACATTTAAAGAACTAACTCCAATTCTCAAACTATACCAAACAATTGAAAGAGAGGGAATCCTCCCAATTTCTTTCTATGAGGCCAGCATCACCTTAATTCCTAAACCTGAAAAAGATGCAGCTGAGAAAGAGAATTACAAACCAATTTCCCTGATGAACATAGATGTAAAAATCCTCAATATTATTGTGGCCAATAGAATGTAACAACACATCAGAAAGTTCATCCAACCAGACCAAGTGGAATTCATCCCTGGTATGCAGGGATGGTTAAACATTTGCAAATCAATCAATGTGATACACGACATTAACAAACTCCAGAAGAAAAACCATATGATTATCTAAATAGATGCAGAGAAAGCATTTGATAAAATATAACACCCTTTCATGATGAAAACTCTAAGCAAACTGGGTATGGAAGGAAAATTCCTCAACACAATCAAAGAAATTTTTTGACAAACCCACAGCAAGCATCCTATTGAATGGGGAAAATTTGGAAGCATTTCCACTGAGATCCAGTACCATACAGGGATGCCCACTCTCACCACTGCTATTTAATGTATTACTAGAAGTTTTAGCCAGAGCCATTATGCAAGAAAAAGAAATTAAAGGGATACAAATTGGGAAGGAAGAACTCAAACTATCCCTCTTTGCAGATGATATGATTCTGTATTTAGGGGATCCAAAGAGCTCTACCAAAGAGACTTTTGGAATTTGTAGAAGAGTTTGTCAAAGTAGCAGGATATAAAATCAATGCACAAAAATCAACAGCCTTTGTATACACAGATAATGCCACGGCTGAGAAAGAACTTCCAAGATCAATCCAATTCACAATAGCTCTAAAAACAATCAAATACCTTTGAATAAACTTAACCAAGGACATTAAAGATCGCTCCGATGAAAATTACAAAACCTTAAAGGAAGAAATAGAAGAGGATACCATAAAACGGAAAAATCTTCCATGCTCATAGACTGGAAGAATCATCATCAAAATGTCCATTCTTTCAAAGCAATTTATAGATTCAGTGTGATACCAATCAAAATACCGAAGACCTTCTTCTCAGATCTGGAAAAAATGATGCTGAAATTCATATGGTGACACAGGAAACCTCGAATAGCTAAAGCAATCTTGTACAACAAAAACAAAGCCAGAGGCATTACAATGCCAGATTTCAAGACATACTACAGGGCAGTAATAATCCAAACAGCATGGTACTGGTACAGAAACAGATGGATAGACCAATGGGACAGAATAGAAACACCAGAAATCAATCCAAAATCCACAACCAACTTATATTTGATCAAGGATCCAAAACCAATCTCTGGAGCAAGGTTTATCCTACTAATGGTGCTGGGAAAACTGGATTTCCCCATGCAGAGATATGAAGCAAGACCTCTACCTTACACCTTACATGAAAATCAGCTCAACATGGATTAAAGATCTAAATCTACGACCTGACACCATCAAATTATTGGAGAACATTGGAGAAACCTGGTAAGATATAGGCACAGGGAAAGATTTGTTGTAAAAGTTCCCAGAGGCACAGGCAGTCAATGCTAGAATTAACAATTGGGATTACATCAAGTTGAAAATTTTGTGCTGCAAAAGAAACAGGAAAGTGAAGAGGCAACTGACAGAATGGGAAAAAATATTTGCAAACTATGCAACTGATAAAGGCTTAATAACCAGAATCTACAAGAGATCAAGAAACTCCACAAAAACAAAACAAACAACCCACTTAAGAGATGGGGCAAGGACCTAAATACACATTTTTCAAAAGAGGAAATCCAAATCATTAACAGACATATGAAAGAATGATCAGGATCACTAGCCATCAGGGAAATGCAAATTACAACTGCAATGTGGTTTCACTTCACCCCGGTTAGAATGGCTTACATACAAAAATCAACTCACAACAGATGCTGGCGAGTATGTGGGGAAAATGGAAAACACTAACCCACTGTTGATGGGAATGCAAACTGGTAAATCCACTATGGAAGACAGTTTGGAGATTCTTCAGAAACCTGAATATAGCCCTACCATATGACCCACTCCTCGGAATTTACCCAAGGGAAATTATATTGGCAAATAAAAATGCTATCTGCACCTCAATGTTTATTGCAGCTCAATTCACAATAGCTAAGACATTGAATCAATCTAAATGCCCATCAATAGTAGACTGGATAAAGAAATTTTAGGATTTGTACTCTATCGAATACTATACAGCAGTAAAATAAATTAAATCCAGTTATTTGCAACAAAATAGAGGAATCTGGAAAACATCATGCTGAGTGAAATAAGGGACAAATATCATATGTTCTCCCTGATATGTGACAACTAACTCAGCACCTTAAAGGAAACCTGTTGAAGTGAAATGGACACTATGAGAAACAATGACTTGATCAGTCCTTGTCCTGACTGTTGAGGAACAGCTTACTATTTTATTCTTTTTAGTAGTATTTTTTTGTTCTACTTAATACCATTGGTTGAACTCTTTAATTAACACACAGTTATTAGGTGTTTAACTTTAACTGGCATGGAATGCCAAGACATTGAGGCAAAATTCGACCTAAATGAAAGGTCTCTGTGAGTGAGATCCCAGCAGAAAGAATGGGCCATCAAAGAAGGAGGTACCTTACTCTGAAGAGAGGAGAGAACTTCCACTTTGATTATGGCCCTAAATAAGTTAGGAGTTTGTTAACTCAAGAGGCTTCCGTAGCTTTGGCATTTCATGATAAGAGCCTTGGGTGATTACTGACATCATAAATAAGAGTGTGAATTGTTTAATCAACAGGAGTCACTGTGCACTTACTTCTCCTGTTGGATATCTGTCCTTAATGTGTTGTACTATGCAAATTTATAGTAAAACTAGTCTTCAAACAATACATTATAGTTTGTGTTTCTGTGTGGGTGCAAACTGTTGAAATCTTTAGTTAGTATATACTAACTTGATCTTCTGTATAAAATATAATTAAAAATGAATCTTAATGAAGAATGGCATGGCAGAAAGGAGTAGGAGATGGGATGGTTTGCACGTGGGAGGGTAGTTATGGGGGGGAAATCCGCTATTATCCAAAAGTTGTACTTTCAACATTTATATTTATTAAATAAAATTAAAAAAAACTTTATTGGGAGGACTTTTGCATTCTCCAGTAATAGCTGAAATGTCAGCAGCATACACATACTCAGATTTTGTTCTCCTTTCTCGAACTTACTTCTAGTTTAGAAATCACATTTCAAATTAGTGGTATTTACTCATGCCTGACTATATTTATATTATAAGTGAAGGAAATAATAAGCTTTAGGAAAAGAACTGAAATTTCTTGATAGCCTTTAAACAAAACTGCAATCTATGTTTTTGGGAAGTCTCATTCAAAATCTCATATAATTAGGATGCAAGCTTCAATTTCCAAAAATAATCCTAAGTGACTGATTGAAGAATGTCTATTTGAAGACTTCATAATAATTTGAAATTATAGTTTACTTAATATTGGCTCCTTTAACAAGCAGTGATTACTAGCTTAAGTTTTAAATCCTATACAGCTGTTTCCTCACATTCTGTTTATGATTTGAGTCAGCAAACTCACTTTCATAACTTCTTGAAAATTCTGAAATGTTGTATATGTATGTTTGCACATAATATGTGTACTTGAAATTTACATTTTTAACTCAAAAATAATGAGCAGTCACCTATATTGTTGCGATAAAAGAGAAAGCCATTATTAAAGCACATTTCCCTGCAAAGATAAAAAATATGAGTGCTTAGATGTAATACAAAAATGTATATGATGGAGAATCTTATCACCCTAATTGCCTCCCAAAGTTGCTAAATTGTTATTTACCATTATGACATAGAAGGCAGTGTATACTTGTATAATAGCTAAGACTTGTGATTGCAGAATTAAGCAAACTTGGGTTAAAAGGGTTAAAATCAACTAAAGGGGGCCAGCGCCATGGTTCAGTAGGTGCGCTGGTTCTAGTCCTGGCTGCTCCTCTTCCAATCCAGCTCTTTGCTGTTCCCTGGGAAGGCAATGGAGGATGACCCATGTGTTTGGGCCCCTGTACCCACTTGGGAGACCATTAGGAGGCTCCTGGCTCCTGGCGTCAGATTGGCATAGTTCCAGCTGTGCAACTATTTGGAGAGTAAACCAATGGACAGAAGACCTTTCTCTCTGTCTCTATCTTTCACTGTTGGTAATTCTACCTCTCAAATAAACAAATAAAATCTTAAAAAAATCTTAACTCCAGCACTTTCTGCTTTTGTGATTTGATGCAATTTAGTTAGTAACTGTGTCTCAGATTTCTTATCTGGAAGTGAGGATATACTAAGGCCTTCTTCATATAAATATAGTAGAGCTGAAATGAGACAATGCATGTGAAAAACAGCCTACTACTTGAAATATACAATTAAAATTATTAATATTTTATTGTATTTTAGAAAAGAGATTTTCCATCTTTTTGTAGAGTGATGATTGGGTTTAATAATATGAATCTTCAGGGGTCCTCTAATTTTGCTCTTCATTTCCTTTCTCCTTCCATTTCACTAAATTATTTGTAGGAATAGTATATATAGAGATGATGGACTAAGTGATTCAGACAAAATAGAATTTGCTTGTCTTTCATGTAAAAATGAAGAGGTAGATTTATGGTCTAAGGCAGTTGCCATTCCTGTTCAGTGAGGTTATTGAGAACTGAGTTTCCTTTCATTTTCTTGTCTTCTAAGATGATGCCTTCCCTGGAAGACATGACAGGAGCAGGCTCCCTAGCACCTTGTATCTTCTACCCTTTGGGACAGGCAAAGCAGCTTAATCTCTGAGGTTTGGCTAGAAGTGCTATATTTCATTTCTATCTGCATGCTATTGATCAGAATGTAGATGCATCTGTACACATGAGGTAGGATGCAACACATGGTCACTAGGTTGGTGGTCCTTTCCCGACAGAACATGTAGGGACTCTATTTACTAAAGTTAATAGGACAGTTAGCAGTTCCTGTCAATATCATTTCATATAGTACAAAAGTTCTATTGGACTAAGAGCTAAGACAATGGGAATATATCTTGATTTAGTTCAAAGTAATCATGAGACCTTGAGTGTCTGAGCTTCACAGTTCTACTTTTTGTAGATTTTGCTGCCTTCTCTGTTCTTCTCTCTCTCCCTCCCTCCCTCCTTTCCTTCTTTCTTATTTTCTTTCTTGCTTTATTTCAATTTTTTTTTATATTTATCTGAAAGACATAGTAAAAAGAGAAAGCAGGAGAGACAGAGTTATCTTCCTGGATAGAAAAATGAAACAAAAGAGAAACACCAGAAATCAGTCCAACCATCTACAACCAAGTTATATTTGACAAAGGAGCTTAAACCATTCCCTAAAACAAAGACAGTCTCTTCAACAAATGATGCTGGGAAAACTGGATTTCTACATGCAGAAATATGAAGCAAGACCCATACCTTACACTTTACACAAAAATCCACTCAAAATGGATTAAAGACCTAAATCTATGACCCAATACCATCAAATTACTAGACAGCATTGAGAAAACCCTTCAAGACATTGGCCTAGGCACAGAGTTTCTGGAAATTACCCCAGAGGCGCAAGCAATAAAAGCTAAGATTAACAAGTGGGATTGCATCAAATTGAGAAGCTTCTGTACAGCAAAAGAAACAGTAAAGTAAACAGGCAACCAACAGAATGGGGGAAATTATTTGCAAGCCCTGCAACTGATAAAGCACTAATAACCGGAATATATAAAGTGTTCAAAAAACTCAACAATAGCAAAGCAAACAACCCAGTCAAGAAATGGGCAAAGAACTTAAATAGACATTTCTTGAAAATGGAAATCCAAATGGCCTATAACACATGAAAAAATGCTCAGGATCACTAGCCATCAGGGAGATGCAAATCAAAACCATAATGAGGTTTCACCTCACTCCAGTTAGAATGGCTTTCATGCAGAAATTAACAAATAACAAATGCTGGTGAGGATGTGGGAAGAAAGGTACCGTGATCCACTGTTGGTGGGAATGCAAACTGGTAAAGCCACTATGAATGAAATTTTGGAGATACCTCAGAAATCTGAATATAGCCCTACCATATGACCCATCCATCCCACTCTTTGGAATTTGCCCAAAGGAAATGAAATTAGCAAATAAAAGAGACATCTGCAGCTTTATGTTTATTGCCCCTCAATTCGCAATAGCCAAGACATGGAATCAACCTAAATTCCCTTCAACAAAAGACTGGATAAAGAAATTATGGGATAGGTACCCAATGGAATACTACACAGCAGTTAAAAGAAAATGAAAATCCGGTCATTTACAGCTAAACAGATGAATCTGGAAAATATCATCCATGGTTAAATAAGCCAGTCCCAAAGGGACAAATATCATATATTCTCCCTGATATGTGCCAAGTAACAGAGCACCTAAAAGGAAACATGTAGAAGTGAAATAGACACTATCAGAAACAATTACTTCAACAGCCCTTGTCTTGACTGTCAAGGAACACTTTATTATTTCACTTTATCTATTTTTATTCTTTTTTCTTCTTTAATTAATACCATTGGTTGATCTCCTTACTTAACATAGAATTAATCATAGATGTATTAAGTCAATTGAAAATAGATTCCAGTTAAAAATAAGAGTGGGAATGAGAGAGGGAAGAGCTATATGGATCAGCACACATTCCCACAGACTTACCCCTAAGGGTGAAGCTAAAAACTTGCCATGTGACTCCAAATCCCATTTATCTCAGTGGCACTAATCCCATCTTATGTGATAAAGTGATCATATTAAGTATGGAATTGATAATATACATAGGCTCATTAGCGAAAGGGATCACACAAATAAGATCAAGTGCCTGGTAATAACAATAGATAGAATTACAAAGGAGAGAAAGTTCCAACATGGGAGGCAGTCCACACAGCAGACTCATAGAATGACAAACACCCTAAACAGCACTCTGACCTCAGAATCAGCCCCTAAGGCCTGACTGAAAACACAAAATACCATGAGAGCATTTCAGGCATGGGAAGCCAAGACACAGTGGCAAAAATGGTTCTGCATGAAGGATCTCTGTGAGTGAGACCCAGTGGAAAGAGGGGTTCATCAAAGAAGGATGTGCTTTTCTCTGAAGGGAGGAGAGAACTTCCACTTTGCATATGGCCCTGTCTAAAAACCGACAGAGTTTGTGAACTCAAGACTTCCATAGCCTTGACAGCTCATGTCAAGAGCCTCGGGCGACCACTGACATCATAAATAATAGTGTCAGTTGTCAAATCAGTAACAGGAGTCACTGTGCACTTGCTCCCCATGCTAGACCTCTTTCTGTAATGAGTTGTACTATGAGAATTAACAAAAAAAACTTGCCTTCATTCTGTACTTTATACTTTGTGTGTCTGTGTGGGAGCAAATAATTGAAATGTCTCTTTAGTAAAGAGTTGGTCTTCTATATATAAAGTCAATTAAAAATGAATTTTAATGGAAAGCAGAATGGGAGAGGAAGTGGGAGGTGGGATGGGAGCATGGGTGGGAGGGCGGGAATGGTGGGAAGAAACACTATATCCCTAAAAGCTGTACATATGAAAATTTGTATTCATTAAATAAAAACCTTCAAAAAAGAGAGAAAGTTATCTTCCATGTGCTGGTTGGTGTCCAGATGGCCACAATGGCCAGAGTTGGGCCAGGCTGAAGTCAGGAGCCAGGAGCTTCACCTGGGTCTCCCACACGAGTGGTGAAAGGCCCACAGACTTGGGCCATCTTTTGGTTGTTTATCAGGGAGCTGGATTGGAAGTGGATCAGCCATGACTCGAACCAGTGCCTGTATGGGATGCTGGCATTGCAAGTAGATTTTTAACTGGCTACATCACAACTCTGGCCCTGCACTGCATTACTTTTTCACTGCCTAGGATACTCCATAATCCCTTGTCACAGGAAGTAATAATAAATAACATTTAAAAGCCCTCGATATGTGTTGGACTCTAAACTTATTGTTTTACATTTTAACTCATTTAATATTTTCAACAACCTTTGAGGTAGTAACTATTATCTTCACTTCATAGACAAAAACTGAAACATGGAAAAGTTAATTAACTCATCCACTTGGAATTTGATCAGGCTTCCTAACTCCAGAACTCAGGTGTTTGTAAGTACCAACTTGTTTCATCTATTAGTGAAAATGTTACATATGTTTCTTGTTTTACTGTAGCAACTGACCTCAAACTTAGTGGCTTAAAAACAGCATACACTTATTATATATTGCCTGGAGGTTCCAGGCAAGAATCTGTTTATTCATTTTGTTTTGTTTTGTTTTTGTTTGTTTTTTGCCTTTCCAGCTTTTAGAGCCTGTGTGAAGTTTTTTGCTGTGGCCTCCAGCCAGCAATTTCATCACTCCTAACTTTGCTTCCACCTGTGAGTTAGTCTTCTCTCACTCTCCCTTCTTTCTTCCTCTTTCACTTGCTGGGATCCTGTGATTATATTTAAGATCCATCCAGATACTCCAGGATATTCTTGCAGTTCAAAATTTGCAAAGTCCCTGTTGTTATGAATGTAATATATGGGGAGAAGGAGGATTAAGATGCTGGAGTAGGGAGGGAGTTTACCACTCTAGTCTAGAGAAGATAGTTTTAAAAAAAGGGGAGAAAGGGAGAAAATGGCAGAGGAAACTCCACACATTAGAGGGACACAATGGACCTACTTGAAAGGTGTAAGCATGCTCAAATCAGGATCCCAGAAGCCGAGAGCCTCCATACCAGCTTTGGAGAGAGGTGAGACCAGACTTCAGAAGCCCAAGCCACTGGCAATAAATCTTTAGGAAAAACCTGGAGGGAATCTGGCTTGGAGCCCTGTGGGGGATAGTGTACCTGCCAAACTAGAGGAGGAAAAAAAGGGGGGGCATTTCTTTCTCCCTGAATACCCTCCAATGGCATCCTATTACAAGCTAATACAGAGCAGGTGCCATATTGGACATATGTAACAGCTGCACCAGCTCATGTCTGCACCCAGCAAGCAGCCAAGCAGAGACTCCTGAGTCTGTTGGGGAGGACTGATGGGGGTAGGGGACTGGTGCTCATGACTGTGGGAGGCTCGTGTGCCAGGACTGTGAAAAAACTGAGACTGTGGGACTTTGAAAACACTGAGCCTGTGTGGGATGGCTCAGGGTATGGCTGGGACTTTGGGCAGTGACAGTGGGAAGTTCCACACACTCAGGGCTCCCTGGTTCCCTGTTTAGAGACATTGCTGGTTAATTGCTTACACTGAGGACTGCATAGATCCTTTGTGTGTCCCTTGTGGTAGTGCAGACAAATATTGTAGCCACTGGGTCTATCACCAAGGTACTAGTATCCTTTGAGGAGAGGAAATGAGCTGAATCTATGCCAACAGAAGAAAAGCCTCCCCTCTGATTAAAAATGAGAGAGAGAGATTTTTAATGCCAAACTTGGGTGTCACCTAAACGTTCCCTTCACCTTGGAGCACTGAATGGAACTCCTTGCTCACACCCAACACATACTTACAGGTATTCCCTGAATGCAGACATTCCACTAATCCACACAGACATAGCCAAAGATAAAAGCCACCTCCGCAAAAAAATGAAGTATCTCCATAAATGCCTAATAATAAAGACACCAATTCAAGAAAGAAGAAAAAGGAACACAGCATAACGCCCCCAAAAGAATACAACACTTCAGTACCAAATAGTTACAATGAAAGAGTTTGAAAAAATGGAAGAAATAGAATTCAAAAAATTGATCACAAGATTACATAGAAGTAATATGAAGCAAATACACAAACTAATGAAATCTGTAGATGACATGAAGGAAAATTTCTCCCATGAAATTGAGATCTTAAAGAGAAAGCTAAAAGAATCTAGAAAAACAACAAACCAAACCCAATACTTGTAGGAGAAAAGAGATAATTAAAATTAGAGAAGAAATAAATAAAATTGAAACAAAACAGATAAAAAGATCAGCAAAACAAAGAGCTTGTTTTTTGAAAAAATAAACAAAATTGACACACTGTTGGCCAAACTAACTCAAAAAAGGAGAGGGAAGACCCAAATAAATGAAATTAGAGATGAAGAAGGAAATGTAACAGCAGACACCACAGAAATAAAAAGAATCATCAGAAATTGCTACAAAGAGATGAATGCCAACAAAGCAAGAATTCTCGAAGAAATGGATAGATTCCTAGACACATACAACCCACCTAAATTGTGCCATGAAGATTTAGAAAACCCATAAACAAGACAAAAATTGAATCAGTAATAAAGACTATCCCAACAGAGAAGCCCAGGACCAGATGGATTCACTGCTGAAATCTACCAGACATTTAAAAAAGAACTAACTTAAACTCTTCTCAAGCTATTCAAAGAAATTGAAAGGGAGAGAATCCTCCCAAATTCTTTCTATGAACCCAGCATCACTTTAATTCAAATGCAACATACAAAGTGAACTACCAACTAATTTCTCTGATAAAGGTAGGTGCAAAAAATCCTCAACAAATTCCAGCCAACTGAATCCAACAACACATCAGAAAGAGCATTCACCTGGACCAAATGGGATTTATCAATGGTATCTAGGGCTGGTTTGCAATTCACAATCAATATGATACATCAAATTAACAAACTGAAGAAAAACCATATGATTTTCTCAATAGATGCAGAGAAAGCATTTGATAAAATACAACATCCTTTCATGATGAAAACTATAAGCAAATTGGATATAGAAGGAACATTCTTCAACACAACAGGTAATTTTTCAAACCCAATGCCAGAAACCTAGTTAACAGGGAAAAGCTGGAAGCATTGCCCCTAAGATCTGGAACCAGACAAGGATGCCTACTGTCACCATTGTTATTCAATATAGTCCTGGAAATTTTAGCCAGAGCCATTAGGCAAGAATAAGAAATCAAAGGGATACAAATTGGGAAGCAGGAAGTCAAATTATCTCTATTCACAGATGACATGATTCTATATATGGGATCCAAAACACTCCACCAAGACTATTGGGTCTCAAAGAAGAGTTTGGAAAATGGCAGTATATAAAATCGACACACAAAAATCAATAGCCTTCATATACACAAATAATGCCTTGGCTGAGAAAACCTTCTAAGATCAATCTCATTCACAATACCTATAAAAAAAATCAAATACCTTGGAATAAATTTACCAAGGATGTCAAAGATCTCTATGATGAGAATTACAAAACACTAAGGAAAGAAATAGAAAAAGAGACAAAAAAAAACCTGGAAAAATCTTCCATGTTAATGGATTGGAAGAATCAATATCATCAAAATGTCCATACTCCCAAAATCAATTTACAGACTCAATACAATACCAATCAAAATACCAGGGACATTCCTCTCAGATACAGAAAAAAATGATGCTGAAATTCATTTGGAAAGACAAGAGACCCCAAATAGCTAAAGCGATCTTATACAACAAAAGCAAAGCCAGAGGCATTACAATACTAGATTTCAACATTCTATAGGGCAGTGATAATCAAAACAACCTGGTACTATTACAAAAACAGATAGATAAACCAATGAAACAGTAGAAAAGCCAGAGATCAATCCATGCATCTACAACCAGCTTGTATTTGACAAAGGAGCTGAAATCAATTCCTGGAGCAAGGACAGTCTCTTCAACAAATGATGCTGGGAAAACTGGATTTACACACACAGAGGTATGAAGCAAGACAGCTACCTTACACCTTGCACAATAATCCACTCCAAATGTATGACCAAATCTATGACCTAACACCATCAAATTACTAGAGAACATTGGTGAAACTCTGCAAGATATTGGCATAGTCAAAAAATTCTTGGAAAAGATCCCAGAGACATAAGCAATCAAAGCCAAAATTCACAAATGGGATTACATCAAATTGAGAAGCTTCTGTACTACAAAACTAACACTCAGGAAAGTGAAGAGGCAACTGACAGAATGGGAAAAATTATTTGCAAACTATCTATTTTCAATAAACTTAATGATAATATAGTTAGCCCTGCCCTAAATAAAAGAGTTCAATAGATAATGTAAATAGAAAAAAATAGAAATAAAAACACTACTCCTCAGTGAACATGAGGGTACAGATAACTCTCTCATGTACTGATTTCTTTTGGTTTGGGTAAATTCCCAGGAGTGGAATGGCAGGATCATGTTGTGGGTCTATATTCAGATTTCTGAGATATCTACACACTGTCTTCCACAGTGGCTGTACCAGTTTACATTCCCACCAACAGTGGACCAGGGTATCTTTTTCCCCACTTCCTCCCCAGTATTTGTCATTTGTTGATTTCTGTATGAGAGCTATTCTAACTTGAGTGATATGAAGCCTCATGGGGTTTTGATTTGCATTTCCCTAATAGCTAGTGATCCTGAGCATTTTCCCAAGTGTCTGTTGGCTATTTGAATGTCCTCTCTTGAAAAATGCCTGTTCAACTCCTTTGCCCATATCTTAACTGCATTGTTTGTTTTGATGTTGAACTTTCTGAACTCTTTATGGATTCTGGATGTTATCCCTTTATCAGTTGCATAGTTTGCAAATATTTTCTCCCATTCCATCAATTGTCTCTTCACTTTGCTGAGTGTTTCTTTTGCAGTGCAGAAGCTTCTTAGCTTGATGTAATCCCATTTGTCAATTTTGACTTTGATTGCTGTGCTTCTAGGAGTTTTCCAAGAAGTCTTTGCCTATGTCAATGTCTTGCAGAGTTTCCCCAGTATTCTCTGGTAATTTGATGATGTTGGGTCATAGATTTAGTCTTTGAATCATTTTGAGTGGATTTTTGTGTAAAATGTATGGTGTGGGGGGTCTAGTTTCATACTTCTGCACAGGCAGACTCAGTTCCACATAACCATGTGTTGAAGAGATTGTCCTTGCTTCAGGGATTGATTTTAGCTCCTCTGTCAAAGATAAATTGATTGTAGATGCCTTGATTGATTTCTGGAGTTTGTATTCTTTTGATTGGTCTATAAGTCTATTTTTGTGCCAGCACCAGGCTGTTTTGATATAACTGCCCTGTAGTATGTATTGAAATCAGGTATTGTGATGCCTCCAGCTTTGTATTTGTTTTATTGTGGTATAAGATTGCCTTAGCTATTCGGGGTCTCTTGTGTTTCCTCACCATCACATGTGGTTGCCCAGCCACCTCTCAGCTGGGCTCAAAGTCAGTGGGGACTTCGGATTGTTCCCTCCACTAGAATCTCTGGATCACACACATACATGAGAGCCACTGGCTGAGTGCTGCTACCTGCCTGCCACGCCTACTGGTGCTGCCATGAAGGAATTCTGTATCAGCCAGTTGCTGTGCATGTGCACAAAGTCTTCCTCAGCTGCCACTCAAACCCAAAATGGCCCCTCCCTTCACAGCCAGGCAGTAGGCACTGTTGTGAAGTGGGGTAAGATAATGTGCCTGCTCTATTTCTACTGGGTGTAAAGGCAACTGATAGCAACCAGCAGCCCCCAGGGCTCTAGTATGGACTCACACCATGCTGTCCCTCCAGCTGTGTCACCACAGGTTGCTGCAGTCCAGCCTCACCTCCTTCTCCAAACTGCTGCCTGCTCTGGCTCTGGAGTGCTGCAGCTGTTTTTGTGTCAAGCTGCCTGTCTGTACCCTCTACACAGGTCCATGGCATTCCTCTTTCTCTTGTAGGACCTCCAGTGTGGTTTTCTCTCCAATTCTCCCCTCAGAGTGGACTTCCTACAGTTCTTCCCTTACTGTTTATCTTTAGTCTAGCACACCGTGTCACTCCCTAATCCACCATCTTGGAATCTTCGTAAGTCTTTCCATATCATTTACATTTATCTAAACTCAATTCACTCATCAGATTTCAATGTAATATAGAAGACTTTAGGTCATCTTTCCTCTTTTGAATTATCAGACACTTGCCCATCTTTTATTAAATTTCATACACTTTGCTTATTTAAACAGTAAATTTTAATATCATTGAGGAAAAGATTATATTGATTTCTGCATTCTGTATATGTTAAAGAAACATTCTTAACTTCATGAATCTGTAAAATGGGAAAGTTGGACCAGAGCAATGATTTTCAAAGAAGTATAGGAGATTTGGTTGTAGAAGCTTAGGTTTTTGTAACTGTTTAAAGCATTACATTAAATGCTATGAAAATTCTTATAAAAATTGAAAATCTATTTTTAAAATTCAAATATGGATGAAGGATATGATTTTGTTTATCATTGTTATGCATTGCAGCAGATACCAGTATGTTCTTTGAAGCAAACTCCTTGGGTTTGAATCCATCCTCACCAGTCAAAACTTACTAAACTACTCAACCTATTTGCTCTTCATATTGTTCCACTCAAAAGCTGAGAAATAACAAAGGCTACATCACATGGTACTTTATAATGCACACAGAAAAGTTCATGTAGTTGATTATTAGCCACCAGTATTATTTCTCAAAAATGACCATAGCTTTAAGATTGAGAAGTACAAAAGTAGATAATGTTCACCCTAACCACAACTCTACAGTTTTCATCATTTAAGCACTAGCATACTTGGCTTAATCTGCACAATCTTACAGATTTACATACAAAGAGAAAGTATATGAAAGGATAAATATTTCATCTTTATTATTATGAATTTCTTAGGCAACATATATTTTTGAGATTTACTTGTTTTTGGTATTTACTGATTTTAGTTTTTTCAGTTTGTGGCATTAAGCTGTAGAAGTGAGGCAGGTCTTTAAAATGATTATTTGGGAAAATTCTTCTTCTATTGCTTGTTTTGTAGTTTAGATGAAAAATTATAGTACTAATAATTCTTGCATCTGTGTGTGTGTATAGTCTATTCATGAAATTCAGACAAAAATGTGTTAAATACTTAAAATGGGGTGTTATACTGTATAAGATGCTTATACTTGAGAAGATTACTTTCTTTGTAGGCTTTCTAGTTTACTTTGAGTGAACGGTTTCGTTTTTGTAATTTCTGAGTCTGAAACAGAATGCAAAAACCACATGAGAATGGATAATGTAAGAAGAGGTATAAAAGTATTTGTTTATACTCTAAAAACATGCCAATGTATTTTACCTGAGCATTGTTCTATAAATAGTAAGTCATTTGTTAAAGATTTCCATTTTAAGATCAGGATTGTCAATCAAAGATATGAAGATATTGCTTGCACATTCACACTATAATATGAGATCATTGTTTTAGTCTGAGTCTATTAGAACTAACTGTAACTTACATAGTTAGAATACATAAAAATTCTTACATTCCCGGTAATCATTGTGGTGTGAAACAGTGAATCCTTGGCATTCACATGTAATATAAACATGCATAAATTTTTCAAAATTAATAAATATTTACATTGTTTTTTTCACTAAATCAAGATAAGACATGGTCTCTGTAAATATTACTTTGTGATTAAAATATCCAAAATATACTTATACACTGTAAATTGCTAATCCTTTTGGACTATACTGACTTCTTTCCTGATGCTTTTATTCCCATTAGGTGTTATTAGATTATAAATATGTAATTAGTTTTAGTTTTTAATACTACGTCAATCAGAATTTTCTAAGAGTAACTTACTGAAGGGTCAGACTCACAGTAATTTCTGAATTTTTCAAACCACAAACTGCCAAGTGAAAATGACTTACCCAAATCATCAGGTATACTTTAACCTAGAGTCTTTACTGATATTATTACTGGTAGGTATATGTAAACGCTGTGGTTTTTCTTTCAGTTCACTGGCAAAGTCTGCTGAAACCAGGAAAATAGTTTATTTTATAAATAAATGTGTTTGAGATACAGCTAAGTCAAAGGAAATATACAGGACATAGTAAAAGTTATTATAGTTTGTGAGTATAATCACAATTTTTTTAACATCCAACTATAGTTATTTATTAAAAAGCATACAACTCAGGCCGGCACTGTGGTACAGTGGGTTAACGCCCTGGCCTGAAGCACTAGCATCCCATATGGGCATCGGTTTGAGACTTGGCTGCTCCAGTTCCAATCCGGTTCTCTGTTAATGGCCTTGGAAAGCAGTAGAAGATGGCCCAAGCCCTTGGGCCCCTGCACCCGCGTGAGAGACCCAGAAGAAGCTCCTGGCTCTTGGCTTTGGAACGGCTCAGCTCCGGCCATTGCAGCCAATTGGGGAGTGAACCAGCGGATGGAAGATCTCTCTCCCTCTCCTCTCTCTGTGTAGCTCTGACTTTCAAATAAATAAATCAATCTTAAAAAAAAATAGCTTACAACTGAATGTGTAGCTTTGGTTCTCAACTTTGGTCACACATTAGACTCACCTGAGGATCATAGATTAAAAACAACTCATTAGCAGTATAATTTCTGGTTGTAATTTTTAAGATCTCCTGAGATGGTTCCAGTGCTAGCAGTTTTGAGATTCCCTAAGGACAATATTTATTTTCTACTTGTGAATATATATACCATTTGTACATTCTTGTATAAATGTATGAATACATATATACATGTTTATATACATGGATATAGAACATTATCCTTTAATTTTACATATATGAATTTTACTATGATAATAAAATCTGTTATTACAAGCCTAACCTTTAAGGAGCTAAGTTTCAACCTTTGCTATCAATATTCTTAATGCAGTTCCTATTTGAACCTCACAGCACTCATATGAAGTATTTTTGTCTTCATTTTAGTTATGAGCAAACTGAGGAACAATAGGCCAACTTACAGCAAGTTGTAGAGTCAGTATTTAAATACAATCCTTCTGAAGTCGCATTCTGTGCTGCTAATCATTTTGCCACATCTATGTTTAGTAGTAATTTTTATTTATTATTAATTAAGTGGCCATAAGTGGGAAGAATTAGATGATAGCTAAGACAGAGATATTTGTTGCTATTTATGTTTTTACTTGATAAAAGAAAGCTAATTTACTAAAATTACTGTTTCAATTTTTTTTAATGCAATGTATCATTTAAAGGATTAAGTTCAACTAATGGGCAATCTCAGAGATTATCTGAAAAGTTCTAACAAATATGGAAATTTCTTGTAGATTCTTGTTTGGGAAATAAAGGCTGATACTTCAAATTGTTTACTGTAGAGTTCTTTTCTTTTCTTTTTTTTTTTTTTCTTTTTAATAGTTAGGATAAGTTCTGTGAGGCCTGTAGATGGCAGCAACTTCCCGTTATTGGACATCAGCTCATGCTAAGTGCTTTTGGCTGGAGCACTGACTGCAATTAGATGTAGGACCGCAATCTGTGGTGGTTGTATACTAAGATACACTACTGGAGGTGTATTTTCTATTTCATTTTCCAAAAGCAATTTTGTGTTATTGTTTTTGAAATGCTATCCCTTCCCCTTTATTTGAATAAGGATTGAACCACATTTGTCTGGATCAGAAAGGACAAGCTGAACCAAAGGCAGGCATACTCAACAAAAGCAATATTAGGGAGCATTTTGTTATCATTCTTTGACATTGCATTTAGGCAGTCACATGCTTTTTCTAAATATAGTAACCTGCATGATTTATGTGGAATTCCAAAAGCAATGAACCAGTAAATTTACCAATAGTTCTAGCAAATTTGCTTCACGGATCCCGCATCCAATGATTGCCTTCTGCTGTTGGCATTTTCTGCCTAATATACCATGTAATATGGTTCAAATAGAGAGTTTTATTTTGTCAAATGATTCACTGGAGAGGCTAGTGAAGCTTTTTGCTATGCTTTAGACAAATTGAAACCACTGATGGTTCAGGTGGCATTGCTTTTGATGGCTTTATTAGAGTTGTCAAAGAAAAAAAGTCATCTGTACTATTATTGCCCTTCAAATAAATTTACTTAGATATCTTGGATGCGCCTTTTCTTTATGACGAATTACACAGAAGAATTAAGATTGCTGTAATTGAGATAACTTACTGTGATAAATGTCATTCTTTGGATTAACTGTTATAGATGAAAAAGGATGTCTTCACTAATATGTTTTTAAAATTTTATTTATTAATATGTTTTTGTTTAATTAGAACTTTAGCTCTCCAGGGCTCAAACATTTGGAAACATCCCAGCACTGCTTGAGTTTAAAGAAATAGAAATATTTTGTGTCTATGACCCTCCGTGGGTTGCCCTCTGAATGCTAGTCAGATATGTTTTGGTGTAACTGTATTACCCAGGCTGGTTTCTGACATGTGCTCTTTTATTTGTCGTGGGCCAGATTCCAGATAAATATTTTTGGAAGCAGAGTACCTGGTTCAAAAGTTGATAAGTCCAATAAATATTCATGTTTACTAGACCCAATGAGAGATGAGATGAGCCAGAAACCCTTGTTTATGGGAGTTAATTTTCTTTATGTAATTGGCCCTAAACAGAAGATAAGAGCTAATGAGCTCCAGGGATTTGCCCCATAATTAGTTTTCCACTGTCATGAGTAGGATGCCTTTACAATTCTGACACTTAAGGACAAGAGAAGCATTTGCTTTCTGTTGATTCAGTGAAAGAGTTTTTTTGTTTAACCTTCTCCAGAGATATGATGAACACTGCAAAATCATTTTATACTAAGATGTTTAATGGAATAACTTTATTTTATGATGGAATTATCATTCAACTGTTTTTAAAATTGTTTAAAATGGAAGACTGGGGCTGGTGGTGTGGAACAGTAGGTTAAGTCGCCACTTCGGATGCTAATATTTCATACTGAAGTGCTGGGAACGGAGTCTGCCTCTGCTTCCAGTCCAGCTTCTTGCCAACATATGTGGGAAGGCAGTGAATCATGGGTCAAGAATTTGAGTTTCTACCACCAATGTGAAAGACCAAGATGGAGTTCTTGGCTTCTGGCTTTGGCCTGGCCAAGTCTAGTACCTGCAGGCATTTGGGGAGCGAACTAGTGAATAGAGGATCTGTGAGTGTGTGTGTGTGTGTGTGTGTGTGTCTTTCTCTCTATGCCACTTGCCTTTCAAATAAATAAATAAAACATTTTAAAACATATAATAAAAAAGGTTCTCAAAATAGTCTTCCTCTCATTTACAAAAGGCTTAATGAACCAAGGGAAAATAGCCTCAATTTCTCTTTGTTTTTCTGGTTATGGTCAATAACAGTGTTGAAAATAGTATTGGTCGGTTTTAGTGCCAATAATCAAACTTTCTGTAGACCATTTATTAGAGCCATTGGATATTATTTTCAATTTTGACTAGATATCAGAAACCTGAAATACCTTAACTAATTCATTCAATAAATATTCTGGCATCTAGTTTACGCCAATAATGCAGTTTTGGATAAGAGATGTGGTTCCCATGCCCAAATAATTTATAGTCTTCCACTGGAGAAAGAGATTAAGCAACTAATTTCAGCACAGTTTTAAAATTATAAAGAACTAATCGCAAAGTACCTAAAAATTATATAACCCTGCTGTTTATCCTGAAGAAGCATCGGATGTCATGAAAATATTTAAAAAAGAGTTAACATAATTTGGGATTTCAAAGAATAGTCCCTTAAAGTCTATTTTTAATTTTTTACTTTAAATACTGTAATATCATGACATATAAAATGTTTACTTGTTTTCACTGGTGAATAGAAGCTTTACTTTGCATAGTAGGGTTTTAGGACAAGTCAGAGAGCAAGATATTTAGAAATTAAGAAAATGAAGTTGGCTAATTTTATTAGAACAACACAGTTATATTGGTGCTGTGAGGCTTTTTTTTTTTTTTTCAGACAGAGTGGACAGTGAGAGAGAGAGAGACAGACAGAAAGGTCTTCCTTTGCCGTTGGTTCACCCTCCAATGGCCACCGCGGCTGGCGCACCGCGCTGATCCGATGGCAGGAGCCATGTACTTATCCTGGTCTTCCATGGGGTGCAGGGCCCAGGTACTCGGGCCATCCTCCACTGTACTCACTGGCCACAGCAGAGAGCTGGCCTGGAAGAGGGGCAACTGGGACAGAATCCAGTGCACCGACTGGGACTAGAACCCGGTGTGCCGGCGCCACTAGGTGGAGGATTAGCCTAGTGAGCCGCGGTGCCGGTGCGCTGTGAGTTCTTAACAACAATCTCATATACTTGAGATGACAAAAACCATTTAAATAGAACATATTTGTTTTTAAAATTGTCTTTTTTTTTTTTTTTTTGACAGGCAGAGTGGATAGTGAGAGAGAGACAGAGAGAAAGGTCTTCCTTTGCTGTTGGTTCACCCTCCAATGGCCGCCGAGGCTGGTGCACGGCCAGCGCACCGCGCTGATCCGAAGGCAGGAGCCAGGTGCTTCTCCTGGTCTCCCATGGGGTGCAGGGCCCAAGCACTTGGGCCATCCTCCACTGCACTCCCGGGCCATTAAAATTTTCTTTAACTTTCATTTAAACAAATGAAATTTTCTTCTGAGGTTATTTTGCAAGATAATCCAAAGCATACAAATATGTATATAGATTAAGTTTTCTTGGGAAGGAGTAAGTTAAAAACTTTTCATAAGGAAACGCATGTGGGATTTTAGTGAGTTTATATCTGTAGGAAAAAAGTCAGAAAAATATGTGGTGTCCAACCTTGTATACATATATGTTTATTCACTCTTGTGCAAATTAGATCAGACTTGTAAAACATCAACATGTTATCCTGGAGTACTTGGGAGACAAAAAGGCAATCATAGTTTTTAGATTAAGTTCTCCTAATTTTTAAAATAGAAAAGATAGTGTAACAGTGACAGAATTTGATTTTAAAAAGGAAAAATCTTTTGAAAGCTTAGAGGTTGCTAGAAATATTTGAAAATGTATGTGTGCCTGTGTGTGTATATGTGTATGTGTGTGTGTGTGTGTGTGAGAGAGAGAGAGAGAGAGAGAGAGAATGAAAAAGAGAGAGAGAGAGATCTTAAAATTTAGTAGAAAATAAACTCAAAGGAATAACAATCAAAATGAGAAAATCTGATTCCTGAGGATGTTAAAAAATATACCATCTTTTTGATGCCTGAAATCCCACTCCTAAAATACATGTGAAATGCAGTAATTTTCTATATTTTAGACTTTATATTTTTTGTAAACATTTATACTTTCATATACTCAGTCCTTGTGATTCTCTCAAGTCTTGTCAGTTAACTTTACAAATATTTTCCTTTTGGTCAGTCTTCAGTGATATGTGTTATTTTCTTATTAAGAATTTTGATTTACTTTTATAAAATATAATTCTTTGCAATTTGTTCTGTATTTTATATTAGATAGGTAAATTAATCAAAAAATGTTTAGTTCTCTGTTGAGTTGGACTTCAGTTAAAAATATGGCAAACTTGATCTCAGTCATTTTCATTTTTCTGCAGAAGTTATTTTACCCTAGTCAGCCCTTTATATTCTTGGATTCTGCATTTGTGGATTTAATTAACAGCAGATCAAAAATATTTGGAAAAAATTACATCTGTACTGCACATGCACAGACTTTTTGGTTCTGGTCATCTTTCCCCAAACAATAAAATATAGAAACTATTCACAAAGTTTTTGCATTGTGTTAGGTATTATAAGTATCCAGAGTTGCTTTAAAGCATGCAGAAAGATGTACATAGGTTAAATGCAAATACTGTACCATTTTATATAAGCACTTTGGTGTCTGCAAGGTGTCATGTCACCAGTCCCCCATGGAAACTGAGGGATGACTGTGTTGCCTAATTAAGAATTTGCTTAATTTTATTTTGTGCTCAGTTCCTGGAAATCTCTTCTTCAAAGAAATATTCAAAGAAGTCATTTTCTATCTTACCGACATATTCTGTATACAGATGTTTCCTCAAAATAGCCAAATTTGAGAATATTTTGTGCACTTTAATAATGATGAGTATGTTTTCCTTGATAATTAACACTTGTCTGCTATATTCATGCATGGTGCTACTGATGATATTTAATGCATGAGGCTTATTTGTTTTGTTGAAAAAAATAATCAAGAAAAGATTTACTAAGGCTGTGAACTCATAAAACATTATTATTATTATTATGCAAAGGATAGTGACCATCTGTTCTCTATCTCATGTGAAGCCAGAACATGAGGAAATAAACTTAAATTGCAGTATGAGGTAGTTAGGTTAGAATAATTGAAGAATTTCCTGACAGGGTTGTTAAACACTGAAATGAATCAGGAAGCAAGGTTGTGAAACCTTCTTAGGCTCTTTCTGTTCTCTTATTAGAATGATATACTCCTATCTTTGGCTTGTGGAGGTTTTGCCCATAAGGTTATTAACAGACTTCTGAAAATTTAGTTACTTCTATGATTTCTTAAGACTGTTCTTTCAAATAATGATGTCAGAGGGAGGACTAAAAAAAGAACAATAATTAAAATAATAAGCAAACCTTATTGCATTTTAGTTATAAAATAATCTGTACAAGGAATTTTACAAGTATTTTCTCTTTTGGTTACAGTAATGAATCATGTGGTTCATGCTGCATGGATTCTGTGCATAGGTGCTAAGTATGGATGGTGGCTGACACACACCAGGTAACTCATTGCTACCAATAGATTTATACATTTTCTAAACATACTGACAGTTAGAAGAGTCACCCTTTGAACAGTGACAGTTGTCCCATTTTAAAAAGGACAGAAATATAATTTGGTAGGTGACTTGGTCAGATCATGTTGGATGCCTCAATGATTCTCAAGGAGCTCATTATTTTTATTGCACCATATTGTCTCTAATGATCAGGGGATTATGATCCATCCTAGGCTCAGAGTGTACCTGAAGATGATAGTATTTTCATTCCAACTGGCAGAATGCACTTCTGCAAAAGAATGAACCGGAGTAGCTGTCAGTAGTTGTGACCTAGAAAAGAAACCGGTTTTTTATTGTTCCGAACCTTTGAAGCCCAAATACTTGTATCCATTTCATTTTCATCGTTTTCTTCTCTAAAAGAAACCCCTTGCTTCAGGTTTTCCTAATCGATCATTCCTAGGACTTCCATGAGTTTGCCAGTCTGTATGATAGGGCTTATTTTTTCATTTTATCTTTGTGTGTGTGTGTGTGTGTGTGTGTGTGTGTGTATGTTTGATAGTAAACTTTAGCAATAGGCCTGGCCCTTTATTTCACAACCTTGTAAGCATGCCCAGAGCCTTTACCAATGGGAGATGCAGTAAGTCCAACTAAAGGAAATAATAATGGTGAAAACATGTAAGTTGGCAGTTTGCTAGAATCCCCTGAGCTGAAGAAAGTATAGAATGTTTTCATCTTTTGATAAGGTTTTCGAAAGGCATTCCTTTTCTTTAGCTATGTTTACACTACTGTTACAGCGTCTATGAATTCTAGTCCCAGTTGCATAAATAGGTCGTCCTCAAGGGTGGGAGCAGTGAACAAGAAGGCAGAACTCTGAGTTCCAATTGAGGCTTGCCATTTGAATCACCAAAATAAATTGACATAGACCTCAAAATTGAAACACATTTTCTTCGTGGCTTTGAAGTTGTTTCAAGCACATTTTTTTGAAGAGTAGGAGTCTAAAACAGCATGGCAGTATCTGTAAGGCCAGATATTTCCATGGCTTAAGCAACTCACAGAATATAAATAAAGCATCTTGACAAAATGAGTAAATAACTTACTAACTTTTATGATTATATCTTTGGCTTTCCTAAACTCTTTTTCTTTTATTAAAAAAAAAATGCTAGATTTTTTACAGTCCCATCCATGCAGGCAAATGGCCTTTAATTTCTTTTGGCTTGCAAGAGGGTAATAAAACACAGTGGAAACTTGTTAGGCGTCTATAGTTACACAGCCCTGACAGTTAACAGTGTGAATTTGGGCAAGCTGCATGACCTCCTTTTGCCTGACTATACAATGGGGCCAATAACAATACTTAATTCATAGAACAGTGAGGATTTGAGGAGATAATTCAGATAAGAACATTCACACAGTCCTGTTACACAGGCTACACTTGATGAATATTGTTTCTTGTCCTCTTCTTTCTCTTGCTCCTGATCTCTATTAGTCTTTTTTTTTTCTTTTTCTTTTTGCTATAATGCAATGCCCAAGGCTGAGTAACTTTTACAGAAAAGAGGTTTATTGAGCTTACAGTTCTAAAGGTTCAAGAGCCTACATCTGGCCTTTCTGGCAGAGTCCCAGGGTGGTGCAGGATATCACATGGCAGTAGGCACAGGGCATCTGTGTGTTCAGTCTGCTCTCTCTTTCTCTTTTCTTTAAAATTATGTTATTTTTAAAAAGTTTCTCTCTCTTCTTATAACATTAGCAGTATTCAGTCACGGGGCTCCACCCTGATAACCTTATCTAAGATACCTAATTTGACTCACCTCCTAAAGATTCCACCTCTAAAAACCATAGTCAGATGAAACTTCTACTCTCTTAATACCTCTGCATGGGGATTAAATGAAAAAAAAAAAAAAAGAAAGAACCCTTGGGGAACACACTTAAACTATATCCAAACTGAAGAATTCTTTCTCTTCCTCCCAAGCCATCATAAAACACTATGAGAAGTTAATAAAAGCTTTCAGTTCAGACAATGAGCATTTGTCTATGTACCTTCTGTAAAGTATTACTTTCTTCATGGAAACCTTGACAATTCATCCATGGAACATGGTTAAGAAGATTTTAAGTTAGGTAGGCTCAATTAGGAAGCCTCATTCCAGAAGTCGTATGAATATGAGCAATGGTCTAACTTCTGCGTAAACTTCAGAGGTTCTTCCCATCCGACTCAGCCTTGCTTGTCTGTAGTTCTGATGTTCACTTGGCAAGGGATCTGGCTGTTGATGTGAAGTTTCACCCATTCCTCACACTCTGCTGCTAAGTTCTGTTGCCTATCCAGTCCCTACGCTCTGATAAGAACTCTCTTCCTGTGTAGATTTTTTTTAAACCAGGTTCTGCTCCATTCCATAGTCAACTCACCATTTAGTCACAGAGTTTTTGAATTAGTTATTTTTACTTTCTCTGCTTATTAGTCACTTACATTTCCATTATCTTGCTCCTCCTATGTGCAATTGTTTGTCCTAAACTGCCACCATCATCTCCCTAAATCAGATTCATTTGTCATGGTTCTTGATTCTGCTGGTGTGACACTAATTCTAGCATTTTTCTTTACTCACTGTCAGGTTATGATGACTATCAAAGGTGAGCTCTTGGAAACTACAAAAGTGCAAAATTTTATTAAAAAAATCTAAAAATGATTGTCAGTGATGCCGTATAAATACCAGATGAAGACAGCAGAACAGAGGTAGCTTCATGTTAATGGAATGTCTGTGGCATAGACTTTTACTAGTCATGAGGTAGAAAAGATTCTACAAACTGCTTATTTTAGAACAGCAGAAAGTATATAGAGGACGCATGTTGTGGGGTTGCCTTGTAGCACAGCATGTAAAGCTGCTTCTTGAGATGCTGGCATCCCATGCTGGAGCCCAGTTCATGTTCCACCTGCTCTACTTCTGATCCAGCTCTCTGCTAATAGCCTGGGAAAGGCAGCAGCAGAAGGCCCAGGTGCTTGTGCAGCTGCACCCACGTGGGAGACCTGGATGGAGCTCTTGGCTTCTAGCTTCAGCCTGGCTCAGTGCTGGCCATTGTGGCCATCTGGGGAGTGAACCCCTGGATGGAAGCTCCGTGTGGCTCTTTCTGTCTCTCTGTAACTCTGCCTTTCAAATAAATAATTAAATCTTTTAAAAAAAGAATACTCATTTTGTAAGTTATCAAGTGTTCCTGTAAGTTTGATCAACCTGATAAGAAATAAAGATCAGCAGATGAGGTTGTTTGGTCATGTATGGAGAATATACACTCATTCTAATTTTCCTTTATTAACTAAATATATAGACTACTTCCTAAAGCTGCAAGGAAACATGGGTGAAGAATCCCAGATCCTTCTTTTTTTAACTTTTATTTAATAAATATAAATTTCCAAAGTACAGTTTATGGATTACAATGGCTTCCCCCCCCCCATAACTTCCCTCCCACTCACACCCCTCCCATCTCCCACTCCCTCTCCCATTCCATTCATATCACGATTCATTTTCAATTCTCTTTATATACAGAAGATCAATTTAGCATATATTAAGTAAAGATTTCAACAGTTTGCACCCACACAGAAACACAAAGTGTAAAATACTGTTTGAGTACTAGTTATAGCATTAATTTACATTGAACAAAACATTAAGGACAGAGATCCTACATGAGGAGTAAGTGCACAGTGACTCCTGCTGTTGAGTTAACAAATTGACACTCTTGTTTATGGCATCAGTAATCACCCTAGGCTCTTGTCATGAGTTGCCAAGGTTATGGAAACCTTTTGAATTCACCGACTCCAATCTTATTTAGACAAGGTCGGCGTTAAAGTGGAAGTTCTCTCCTCCCTTCAGAGAAAGGTACCTCCTTCTTTGATGGCCCTGTTCTTTCCACTGGGATCTCACTCACAGAGATCTTTCATTTAGGGTTTGTGTTTTTTTTTTTTTTCCACAATGTCTTGGCTTTCCATGCCTAAAATACTCTCATGGGCTCTTCAGCCAGATCCGAATGCCTTAAGGGCTCATTCTGAGGCCAGAGATCCTTCTTTTAAAGAAACATATAAATAAACTGTTGATTCATAACGTAGAGGATACGGTAAAAATTTTGTACTTTACATATTTAAAAGCCTTTTAGGGGTGGACATTAGTTCTAGGATTAAGATGTCAGTGGGGAACACTGCATCCCAATTGCAAGGCCCGGGTTCTAGTGCTGGCTCTACTCTCAAATCCAGTTTTCTGCTGATGCATATCCTGGGAAGCAGCAGGTGATGGCTCAAGTGCTTGGATTCCTGTCACCCACATGGGAGACTTGGATGGGGTTCACAACTCCTGGCTTGGGTGTTGTAAGCATTTGGGGAATGAAGCAGCAAATGGGAGCTTCTTATGTGGCTGTGTGACTCTGTGCTTCTCAAAGTACAGAAAGTCTTTAAAATTTTGATTAAAAAATAAAGTGAGACTATTTGCATTTCATTGTATGTATTTGTAACTATGCTATATGGTTTATTTTCACTTTTTTTTGACAGGCAGAGTTAGACAGTGAGAGAGAGACAGAGAGAAAAGTCTTCCTTCCGTTGGTTCACCCCCCAAATGGCCGCTACAGCAGGCGTGCTGCGCCAATCCGAAGCCAGGAGCAAGGTGCTTCCTCCTGGTCTCCCATGCGGGTGCAGGGCCCAAGCACTTGGGCCATCCTCCACTGCCTTCCCCGGCCACAGCAGAGAGCTGGGCTGGAAGAGGAACAACTGGGATAGAACCGGTGCCCCAACCGGGACTAGAACCTGGAGTACCAGCGCTGCAGGCGGAGGATTAGCCTAGTGAGCCGCAGGCCAGCCTATAATGGTTTATTTTCAAGACTAACTTTTGAAAATTTTTTTTACTGTGGAATAATTTTAAATTGGATAAAATTGGAAATATAATGCGATTTCTATATATTCATTACCTAGTTTCCTGTTAATATTTTATACAAACATGATACATTTCTCACAACTAAGGAATCAACATTGGAGCCGGCGCCGCGGCTCACTAGGCTAATCCTCCACCTTGCGGCGCCGGCACACCGGGTTCTAGTCCCGGTCGGGGCGCCGGATTCTGTCCTGGTTGCCCCTCTTCCAGGCCAGCTCTCTGCTATGGCCAGGGAGTGCAGTGGAGGATGGCCCAGGTGCTTGGGCCCTGCACCCCATGGGAGACCAGGAAAAGCACCTGGCTCCTGGCTCCTGCCATCGGATCAGCGCGGTGCGCCGGCTGCAGCGGCGGCCATTGGAGGGTGAACCAACGGCAAAGGAAGACCTTTCTCTCTCTGTCTCTCTCTCTCACTGTCCACTCTGCCTGTCAAAAATAAAAAAAATAAAAAAAAAAAAAAAAAGGAATCAACATTGGTATGTTACGAAACTCCAGTAACTGAATGGACATTCTATACAAATTTAACTGGTGTTCTGGCCGGTGCCGTGGCTCAATAGGCTAATCCTCTGCCTTGCAGTGCCGGCACACGGGGTTCTAGTCCCGGTCGGGGTGTCGGATTCTGTCCTGGTTGCCCCTCTTCCAGGCCAGCTCTCTGCTGTGGCCAGGGAGTGCAGTGGAGGATGGCCCAAGTGCTTGGGCCCTGCATGGGCGACCAGGAGAAGCACCTGGCTCCTGCCTTCGGATCAGCGTGATGCGCCAGCCGCAGCGGCGCACCATTGGAGGGTGAACCAACGGCAAAAGGAAGACCTTTCTCTCTGTCTCTCTCTCTCACTGTCCACTCTGCCTGTCAAAAAAATAAAAAAAAAATTAACTGGTTTTCTATTTTTTCTACTCCAGGATTAAATATGGAAATAGAAATTGCACTTAGTTATCTTTCTTTGGTTTCTTGTGGTCTGTAAAATCTTTCCTTATTTTTCATGTCCTTCACAGTTTTGACGTATACAGGTCAGGGATTTTGTTGAAGGTCCCTCATTTTGGATTTGTCTGTTATTTTCTCATGATTAAACTGGGTCTTGGGTAAGAATGCCGCAGAGGTGAAGGCCCATTGTAATCACATCAGAGACCACATGCTACAAACGTGACTTTTCTCTATTGTTAACAAATTTTCAACACATTTATTGTTGACTCTTATTAACAATCCATGAACTGGGCAGCATCCATTCTCCAAATAGAAAGGAGCTCTAACAAGCTACTTAAGGTGGTGAGTTTTATGGGCAGAAAAAAAGTAGAGGAAACCAGGAACAATGAACAAAATGAAGATTGATCGTTTCTACATTACTTTACCTTTCAGGGTATAAACAAAATCATTGGGCTTAATGGGGTTTGATTATATTATCTCTCAATCTCAGAAGGTCAAATTTCCCCGATTTTTCTTATGTTCGAATATTACAAGTTGATCAATTTACATTTCAGTTTACTGATGTGGAAACAGTATGGGCTTGCTGTCTTTTCTTTAACATTGCTGATAATGACATTGATCACATGGCTAAGGTATTGTTTCTCAGGCTACTGTACTGTAAAATCATTTCCCTTCTTCTCACATTTCTGTTCTTTGGAATCAAGTCAGTAATTCACCTACAAACGGCAGAGGATACAGCACTGTTTTGTGTTCATCTATTTCTCTGAATGTAAGGCATAGGCATAGTGTTTTGAGTTTGAAATCATGTAAATTAAATAAAACTGTGGACCTCCTGAGCTTTTATTGAATAATTGTCCCTTGTTTGAGTATGACATTCAGAGTAGAAATAAGCAGTTATTTTCCTGTCCATCATAAATGGGAAATAGAGGGAGATAGGTCAGTTTATTCTGATGTGATGAAATAACTTCATCAGTTCTTATGAAGGAATTTAGCTAGATCCTAAGATACTGACTCAATACAAAGAGTCTTCAAAAATTTGTAAGAAACTGGTTATTTATAGACATAAAAAATCCCATGTGTATATTTCAATTTTTTTCATCAAAAGAAACTTATTTTTAAAAGATGTATTTATTTATTTATTTGAAAGGCAGAGTTACAGAGAGAGAAAGAGAGAGAATCTTCCATTTGCTGATCTACTCCCCAAACGGCCATATTGGCTGGGGCTGAGTTGGGCTGAAGCCAAGGTCAAGAGCTTTTTCTGGGTCTCCCACGTGGGTGACAGGGACCCAAGCACTTTGGCCATCTTCCACTGCTGTCCCAAGCACTTTAGCGGGAGCTGATATGGAAGTGGAGCAGCTGGAAAAAGAATCAGTGCTCATTAGGGATGCCGATGTTGCAGGTGGTTGCTTAACCCACTACACCACACCAACCCCAAAACTTATTTTTCTATTTTTTCATGAACTCTTTGACGTGCCCTCATAAGTCCTACCATCATGTTAGCCATAAACAGACCCATAGCACCATTGTATGATCGGTTTGTAGTAATCTTGGAAAATACAGAAATGGTGTGCCCAAAGGATACAATCTTAGACCTGGAACCAATAGCTGTTGTTTTCCTCAGTGTTATTTAGTGAGCACATTCTATGTGTTGGAACTTTTCAGGTGTTTTTCATGCTTTATCTTATTTTACAAGGAAATTGAAGCTTAAAAATAACTTGTCCATACTAATGGAAGTTGTATCTGAGGTTTAAAATAAACTTTCTCTATTCCAAAGTGCACTCCTTTATACATATATCAAGTATATAATTTTAGAAATTGATCATAATAGCAGAAAGTTTTATAGTGTGGGTTGTTGACAGCTTTAAAATTAATATGATTTTTATAATAATCATGATTGATAGCTGTTTCACTTGAATAAAGTAATTTGGTAGTCATGATATCCAAGATCCAAATAAATTCTAAATATTATTATTTTACCAAAATCCTCCAGCTGGAGAAAATGTCATTACACTAAGAAGCATTCAGCTGAGGGTGATGCTGGAAACAATATTATTTAACTTTTCTCAGAGCGCGCATTTGTGACTAATTTTGTTTTTGTACCAACAGCCAGCATCAGAAAATGTTTAATAGACAAGGTATAGGAGAAATCAAAGTTTTTCTTGAATGTTTTTAAGAGAAATTAATAGTTTTGGCATTTGATTTCTAATTCTCAAAGATACTTAAAATATTACTAAAAGTCATTTTTTATGGAAAAATTAAATTCCTGTTAAACCTCATAAAATAATTTTCCTGGTAACTGAACAAAGAACTGAGTTATGTTCAAATATGAAGGTGAAAAGTCCATTCCCTATACTTATTTGAATAATCTTTAGTAGAACATGAATCAGAATAATTGGTCATATCTTTATTTCTGTGCTTCTTTTCAAATGTTTTTGACATCCAAATTAATCATAAGATCACAATAAAATTTGCTTTTAACGAGACACTTAATAGTCTAGATTTTTAGTGTCTTTTCCTAACTCTGCCCATCTGGGATTTTAAACAGAGAAAGCATCATGCAAAATTTGAAGTAAGTGACATTTTTTCCATCTTTCAATTTATTCCCTCTGTTATAGTTTTTCCTTTGCTTAGAGCACTTTCTATTGTTACTTAAGTCCTCTTGCCAAATGGAAATGATTTAGTTTTTAAAAGCTTGTTGTGATTTAGTTAACTTTCCTTAAGGAGTCTGCATTTTAAGAGAAATTTTTAGGAAACTGAATTAATGTTATAGTTTTATGCACTGCAGTATCTGGCTAGGAAAAATATTTCCGACAACTGTAATGCTAAAAACGTTGGTAATCTATCCAGTTTTGAGATCTGACTATAATTAATCAATATTTAAAAGACTATCTACTTTAACTACAACTAATAAGGAAATTTTAGTCATTAAAAATGTTTATTGATGTGGCCGGAGCTGTGGCGTAGTGGGTAAAGCTGCCGCCTGCAGTGCTGGCATCCCATATAGGCTCCAGTTCAAGTCTCAGCTGCTCCACTTCCAATCTAGCTCTGTGCTATGGTCTAGGAAAGCAGTAGAAGATGGCCCAAGTCCTTGAGCCCTTGCACCCATGTGGGAGACCCAGAAGAAGCTCCTGGCTCCTGGCTTTGGATCAGTGCAGCTCCAGCTGGTGCAGCTAATTGGGGAATGAACCAACAGATGGAAGAATTCTCTTTCTCTCTCTCTGCCTCTCCTCTCTCTCTCTGTAACTCTGTCAAATAAATAAATAAATCTTTAAAAATATTTATTGAACACAAAGATGAAAACATAAGCTTGTTATACATGCCCTTAGATTCATTCTTAACACATTGAGAGGAAAAGCAGTCATTGATAGATATGATGTGCTACACATTTATCTCATTTAAATTTCCTGTATTTTAAAAACAGAATCTTCATTTGTTGGGCAATATACAAGCATATTACAAATGTTACTTTGTTTAATTCTCACAATAAAACTGAAATGTAGGTAGGATTAACCCACCTCTATTTTACAGGTCAGAAAGCTGAGATTCAAATAGGTCAGATTACTTATCTAAGACAAAGACAGTATTAGTATCCATGATTGTATGACTTAGTAGTGCCTGTATAATTTTTCATCTCTGGTACATTGCAGACTGTCACCATCCACCTTTATTCCTGTCTCTACCTCTCTAGAGACTTGTAACCCAATCATGTGATGATTTCATTTGAATGATCAGTCTCACATGAGTGCCTGAAAAATTGAAATGGATAGAATCCAAAAGCAGTCAGTAACATAATTAAGTGTTTATAAACAAACAAATTTGAAAATTTAAAGTGTAAGTACTTATAAATTGTTAGTCAGCTAGTTGAACCTCTCATTGGCAAGAAAATGTACCTGTTTAGTTATATATCATTTTAAAAATAAATTACAAGGATAGAGAAAGCTAAATATCATCCATACAGAAAGGTAAGTACAAAACTTTGTAAGGGTAAATTAGACCTGGTTTCTCTAGAAATTGAAGGTGTGAATAATTAAATGGAACGATGGAATTACCCTGGCTGGGAGTAAGGGACTACATCTCAAACCAAAAGCCAAAAAACAACTCAGGGTTCAAACTCTGGCTTTTTAACAATTTGTTCTCATGAGCAAATTATTCCAAGAGACTGGCATTAGCTTTCAAGGGCACTACACACAGTGACCCAGGTACTTTCCACTAGGTGTTACTTCCTCAATGTTTCACAGATCTCCCAATGCCACACTGGAGACCAAGTGTCTAACATGTGACACTTTGGGAAACCAATCACACCCAAAACATATCACTTCACCTCCGGCTCCCAAAGACTCATGGCCATTTCACAATATAGAATGCATTCATTCAATGTCAACAATCCAAAGTCTTTAACTATTTCAAAAGTTCAAAGTCTAAAAGTCTCATCTGAGATACAAGGCAAACACTTTTCAGCTGTGAGCCTTGTAAAACAAACAGAAAATCAGTCACATATTTCCAAGACACAAGGGCAAGACAGGCACAGGATAAATATTCCTATTCCAAAAAGGAGAAGTACAAAAGTAAAAAAGAGTAATAGACCCAAGCATGATTAAAACCTAGCAGGAAAGATATTGCATCCTAAAGTTTCAAGTCTTCTGCACATTGCACTAAAGGATGGGTCAACCAGGACTTAAGCAGCTCTGCCTTATATGATTTTTTTGGTTACTGCCCATATGACTGCTCTCTGGGGCTGCATGCTGAGGTTGATGGCATTCCCAGGTATTCATTTCACAATGCTTATTCCTCTGCATTTCTGAGGTCCCCACTGCAGCTCTATTCCTACAGCCTCACCAGGAATTGGCCCATTAGAGGCTCTTTTTAGGAGCTCCCATCCTGCACCAAACTTCTGCTTTACCTCCAGGCATTTTTTTTGAAAGGATTATTTTATCTATCTGATTGACTGTCTATCTATCTATCTATTCAGCACAGTGACAGAAAAAAGAGAGTAAGGGAAAGAAGGAGTGAGGGAAAGAGGGAGAGAGAGAGAAAGAGAGAGAGAGAGAGAAAGAGAGAAATCAATCTTCCATCTGCTGGTGTATCCCCCAAATGCCTGCAACAGCTGGGGTTGGGCCAGGCCAAAGCCAGGAACTAGGAACTCCATCCTGGTCTCCCACATGGGTAGCAGGGACACAAGTACTTGGGCCATCATCTGTTGCCTTCACAGGTGTAGTAGCAGGAAGATGAATGAGAAGCCAAGTAGTCAGGGCTTGAACTGGCATTGCTATATAGGATGTAGACTGCTGCACCATGAACCACCCCCCCTCTCAGACTTCATTTGAAATCATCATGGAAGCTACCATGACCCATAGTCTTGCAATCTTCAAGGACCTCCATTAGGTCTCGCACTGTCTCTCATTACCTTACTAGGGACTAAGCTTTCAAGAGATGAAACTTTGGGAACAAACCACATCCAAATCATAGCAGATATAAAGGACTTAATAGAACTCTCCTCTTTACTTTTGTTTATAAGTTAATATTTCCATAATAAAATTAAAAACAAAACAAAAGTAAAAATGTGCCATTTTCACATAGTTCTCATTTATGCAATGTGCAATGCAAAAATAATATTAAGATCATAGGTACATTTAGAAGATCCTAATTCATCAGTGTAATTCATTTCTCCAATCATCTCTTTGTCTTGTCTAGTATCTTTAAACTGATCCTGCTGGTGTTTTATCAAGGAAAGCCTCTGAGGAATAAATTATTCAGGGATAATATTTGGAAAATTTAAACTTTGAATGCATGTGTCATTAAATCAATAGGTTTTTCTGATATGATTTAGTAAACTTAATAAAATCTATGTTAAAAGAATAAGAACATAGAAAAAGCAGAGGAGAATGATCCCAAATAAATGATATGTCAGAAGTGATAATACATACACATTTATCATGTAGGTATTTTAATCATATACACATATGTATATGTATACACTTCTACACATAGTTTTAATTTTCTCCCTCTAAACTATTTTTCTAAACAATAAGCATGCAGCAAATTTCATAAGAGTAAATATTCATACATATTTTAGTTGCATTTTTCCAGGAAGAACACTTAATTGATTTCAAGATACTCTTGATTTTGCATTCCACTTATGTTTAAAATGGCGCACTGAAGTCGGCAAACCAATAGAAAATTGGGGTCTGTTTCTGGTAACAGTTGAAAGTGGATGGGAACTCACTTTAGGTTTGGGTAAGTTTTTTTTTTGGAGACCTTCTACTATTGGAGCAGACATCAGAGTCCTGCCACTTTGATTAATGCATTTAACATTGGATTCATTTATGAACTAGTTACTGGGTATACATGTGGCCAAATATGGTATAGACCCCTTCTGATATTACTAAATTTACAGTATACCAGGAACTATAGATAATAAATCATTTCATTTGTTAGGAGTATCATGAAAGGGAAAGTACAAGTTATAAATAGAATGGATCACAAGGACATGACACAAATCAGCAGTCAAGGAAAGACGCAATGAGGTGGTAGAGTTAAAGCTGAGACTGCAAGATGAACAAGTGTCAAAGCTGTGCCTAAACATGGAGCAACTGGGATAATTGAGATCAGTATTTCAAGTTTCTGTAAGGAAGGGAGAACATAATAAGTATAGAAAGCAGAAAAATTAGGAGAATATAATGATGCAGAGGCAGGCAGAACTTTGATCATCCTATGATTTAGAGTCCTCATCAAGATTTTTTTTAACCTTATCCTCTTATCCTAAGGAAAATCGGAAGTTAAGGAGTTACTTACATCCAATATGTATGGAATTGGGATAAAATAATCAATTCAGAGGATATTGTAGAAATGTGGGTGACAAATCCTGTTAACTTGGACTAGGTTTGGGGCAGTGGTGATGGAGAGAAATAGAGAAACGGAAGCAAAAATGACAATATTTGTTGAGAGTTTAGGTGTCTTTTATAGTCAAAGCAATTCTTTCTGATCATGATTTAGGAAAGGACTTAAAAATCAAAGATGTTACTATGTATTAAAGAAGGAAAATGTTTCTTAGAGAACAGGACTCTGAGCACCTTAAGGTTAAGTAGGCAAATAATTTTATGACTAGTATTCAACTTAACTAATTCTTATCATATATAAAATTAATGAAGAATATGTTGTAGCCAGATCTGCCTTACATGGAGGTGGATTGAGAGCCTATGCAGTAGTTTTGACAAATGTCAGAATTTACAGATGATGCAAAATACTGCCTTTTTGCTGACTCCCATGCCTCTAGCTCCACTGTCAGGCCTTTAGTTTGTAATAATTTATAGTGTCCTTTAATCACCATGTGGTTAATGTGTTAATGTACTGCCACATCTACGTAAAGTTGTTAAAATATTATATTCTTTGAGAGGATGTTACACATTAAATATCATCCTACTGGTAATGAATAAATTATCTATTATCTGTAATTACTTGTTACAAATCTTGGGACAGGTCATGGGAAAAATAGTTCATTTTGATTTGTCAGAGAACAATAGAAACTTCAGAAATTAGAGTTAGTGTGATGACATGGTGGGGGATGCTGAAGTAGGCAATGGGAAAGCAATATCCCAGGATTTGCAGGGTGAAGTTTTAAGAAAATGTGGGTTGGGTAAAAATGATGAATTCCGCTTTACTTTGGCTTTTTAGCTGTGTGAGCAAATCAGTTTCATATGTTGTTTAAACTAGTTTGAGTTAGTTTTTGTATTACTTGTAACTGAACTTATTTGAATTAATACCTAAGGATAGTATTAGAGATTCAGACCTGTAGACAGTTTTCTTAGAAGGAGTGATATTTGGAGAAGTGAGATATGACACATCTCAATTTAACCAATGACTGGCAAAATTACAATATTTTTCAGATCACTGACTCCTTCTGTGTATTTTCAATTGCCTACAAACTGATTCTTAAAGCTAAGTTTCTTTATTTCCTTTTAACTTATAAAGATCGATTCCATATCTTGTATCATTCTATTGCCCATAACAATGCTATAAAATGGCTATTATTATTTTAGCTTTACAGACAAAAAGAGCTAAGTGGAATTTTCCAAGATGATAAATCTATCAAGTGGCTTAAGAACAAGAACTTAAAATGGTATTTTCTGAATCAAATCCTTTTTTATTTCTGCTAGCCCAAGCAGAACTAGATTTCATCAAACATAAAATTGATTGACAGATCTGAGTTCAGTAGTTACTGGAAACCATGCAAATGCCATCATTGTATTAGTACTTTGCAATGTCTCCTGGGACTATCACACATAAATGATGCTTATGAAAAAAATATGTACTCACCTATCTGTGTCCTACCTTTAACACTTGATAATAGCATTACATTTTACCCATGATTCACATAAGTGGATTCTGTCTGATTTCTGCATAATAATCCTTCTCTTTAATTAATTCTTCATGTTCAGAAAACTTCCTTGATAATATGCATTCTCCAGTCCCTACTACTAAATAAACACATTTCAAACTTCCAAATATTGCAAGTGATGATTTTAAAATAATAGCAATTAATGCTGATCAATGCAATTATGTAGGTATCATTATTATGGTTGTTATATAGACGGGGAGATCAAGGTTTAATGAAGTTGAATGACTTTCCCTAAGTGCTATGATTTTTATAGGATATGGCTCCAAACCATGCAAATGTTTAAAACTTAAATCCCAAAGTCTAATATTAATGATAGTAGGAAGGTGGAACTTAATCCAGTTATGACATTTAGGAGGTGGGACTAGTAGAAAGTTCATAACATCGGGAGCATGCTCTTGGAAGCTAAGTCTCATGACAGGGATGATTATAAAAGCCCGAGCTGTGCCTAGCTGCTCTTTTCCTCTGCTTCCTGGATTGCCATGTGATCCTTCCTCCACATACCATTGTCATCCTCCAGCCTCAAAGGCTCACACTATGAACCTTTGAAACCGTGAGCCAAAATAAACTTTTTTCATTCTATGTTATTTGCCTTAGATATTTCTTTATTTTTTAGAAGCTTTTTATAATGACTACAAATTTCATATGTATAGCTTTTAGGAATATAGTGGTTCTTCCCCCCATTCCTGCCCTCCTACCCCCACTCCCATCCCTCCTCCTACTCCCTCTTCCATACCATTCTTCATTAAGGTTTGTTTTTAGTTGACTTTATATACAGAAGACTAACTCTATGCTAAGTAAAGATTTTAATAGTTTACATCCACACAGACACACAAAGTATATAGTACAGTTTGAAGACAAGTTTTACCATTAATTCTCATAGTACAACTCATTGAGGACAGAGGTCCTCCATGGAGAGTAAGTGCACAATGACTCCTGTTGTTGATTTAATAATAAAAATCTCATTTTTGACGTTAGTGACCACCTGAGGTTCTTGTCATGAGCTGCCAAGGTCATGGAAGCCTTTTGAGTCCACAAAATCTGTCAGTATTTAAATAGCGTCATATGCAAAGTAGAAGTTCTCTCCTCCCTTCAGAAAAAAGTACATCCTTCTTTAATGGCCCCTTCTTTCCACTGGGGTATCATTCACAGAGGTCCTTCATGCAGAACAGTTTTTGCCAATGTCTTGGCTTTCCATACCTGATAAGCTCTCCTGGAATTTTCAGCCAGATCCAAATACATTAGAGGCTGATTCTGAGGTCAGAATGCTGTTTAGGGCGTTTGTCATTCTATGAGTCTGCTGTGTGGACTGCTTCCCATGTTGGAACTTTCTCTCCTTTTTAATTTTTTCTATTGTTATTACCAGACTCTTGGTCTTATTTATGTGATCCTTTTGACACTTAATCCTATCTATATGATCAATTAATTCCACACTTAATATGATCACTTTATCACATAATAGTGGATTAGTACTAGCCAGCTTAATGGGATTTGGAGTCCCATTTGCCTTAGGTTTTTCATATTAGTTATGAAAAGCTGGCTAAGCCACACATTTACTAAGTGACAGAGCTAGGATATTATCTCAAGTATGTCACATTGTAAAGAACGTGCACTTAGGTAGGCTACAGTAGTAATGCTCACTGTTCAAATTAGGATAACTTTGGATGTGAGAAGTGCTTAAAAATTAGTATATTATAATTGTATAAAATTAGTATATTATAATTGATCTAGATGAGCTGTAAACTGTTGTTTCTCAGTTAAATTGTCTTATAATGAAAGTTTTTATAGTAAATAGAAAGCTCTAGAAGAAAATTGCTTAGGAACCTAACAAAAGCAATGAGTCTTAAAAAAATATTTTTTTTTTCCTGTACTGTCAGTGTCAAGTGTCCTGGCATTAAACATTTTTGATTTGCTATTTTATTCTATTTAAAATATTGTTGTAGTGATTCACATATTTGTACAAATATTATAGCTCCTGTATTTTTATTTAATTTGAGTTCATCTATAATAAAGAATTGAACCAACCAAAACACATTGGTATGATTATATTTAAATATATCTAATATTTAAAAATAATCCAGTTGATTAACTTTCTTTATATTGATGAACAACTGATATGTTCATTTGAATTTGGAGTCAGTAATAATGCCTTAATATCAGGTTTCTGACTTTTTTAGCTATTAGGATTATTTGCTTTTAATGTCTTTATTGCTGTTTGAAATCAACAGAATTTATATTTCTCACATTTAAACATTCTCAAATCACTTTTAAAATAATAAAACTAATTAATGTTAAAACTCTTTGATTATTGACCTAAGAATTAAAAGGATAATGCAATCATCATTCACATTCCATATTAATATTTGTATTGATTTCAGTGTCCTAACTGGGTAACAAAAATTACCAATGCTAGCATAATTTACTAGTTAATTTAAATTAGAACTTGTGCAGTTCCAACTATGGTTTAAGGAACAGAACAAAACTATCTCCCTTTAAAAATATGAAGGCTTTTATATAGGTTATAGTAAAAGAATCTAAAGGGAAATAAGATTAGGAAGAAAAGATGGCCTCTGGCATTATATTAAAACAGAAAATATAGATCATAGCTTTATCTTTGTTTCACTAAAAAGGGTACATAAATATGTCCCTAAACTTTGCAGTCAAAAATCCAGCTATCAGAAAGGCTATAAGCAAAATAAAAGCCACAGGTCATAAGGAACACAACTCTTCCTATACTCAAAGTAGAAAAAAATTTCTTCCTATGAAGAAAACTTCTTATATGATCGTGTTATCAATTGATAATACCAGATAACATTATTTTTCTTTCTAAATTAGTAGTTTCAACACTGGAAACCTTGAACTTTCCCTGAAATTTTTTTTTTTTGTACAGGCAAAGTTAGACAGTGAGAGAGACAGAGAAAAAGGTCTTCCTTCCATTGGTTCACTCCCCTGAAGGCCGCTACAGCTGGTGCTTCGACGATCTGAAGCCAGGATCCAGGTGCTTCTCCTGGTCTCCCATGCAAGTGCAGGGCCCAAGCACTTGGGCCATCATCCACTGCCTTCCTGGGCCACAGCAGAGAGATGGACTGGAAGAGAAGCAACTGGGACAGAATCAGGCACCCCAATCAGGACTATAACCTGGGGTGCCAGCACCACAGGCGGAGGATTAGCCAACTGAGCCGTGGCGCTGGCCTTTCCCTGAATTTTTTAAAACTCCTCTTAATTATCTTGCTAGTGTACTGTTAGTATAATGATTTGATGTTTGCTATATTCTTCCTGTATCGTACATAAAAATGTGCATAGATTATAATTTAAAGTAAGTACGAAATTTCATCAGATTTATACAAAAGTACTTTTGAACATATGTTGTTTTTAAATGTTGACTTTATTTCTTCCCCACCTTGGTATTCTTTTTTTTTACATAAATTTCCCTTCAGTCTTCATTCCTATCATAGACAGTATTTTTCTTATGTCAATAACATTGAGATTAAAAAGTCTGGTTCAGATTTCAGGACATACTACAGGGCAGTTATAATCAAAACAGCATGGTACTGGTACAGAAACAGATGGATAGACCAATGGAACAGAATAGAAGCACCAGAAATCAATCCAAACATCTACAGCCAACTTATATTTGATCAAGGATCTAAAACCAACTCCTGGAGCAAGAACAGTCTACTCAACAAATGGTGCTGGAAAAACTGGATTTCCATGTGCAGAAGCATGAAGCAAGACCCATACCTTACACCTTACACAAAAATCCACAAACATGGATTAGGGATCTAAATTCACGACCCAACACCATCAAATTATTAGAGAACATCAGAGAAACCCTACAAGATGCAGGCACAGGCAAAGATTCTTGGATAAGACCCCAGAAGCACAGGCAGTCAAAGCCAAAATTAACAATTGGGATTACATCAAATTGAGAAGTTTCTGTACTGCAAAAGCAACAGTCAGGAAAGTGAAGAGGCAACCAACAGAATGAGAAAAAATATTTGCACACTATGCGACTGATAAAGGCTTAATAACCAGAATCTACAAAGAGATCAAGAAACTCCACAACAACAAAACAAACAAACCACTTAAGAGATGGGCCAAGGACTTCAATAGACATTTTTCAAAAGAGGAAATCCAAATGGCCAACAGACGCATGAAAAAATGTTCAAGATCACTAGCAATCAGGGAAATGCAAATCAAAACCACAATGAGGTTTCACCTCACCCTGGTTAGAATGGCTCACATTCAGAAATGTACCAACAACAAATGCTGGCAAGGATGTGGGGAAAAAGGGACGCTAACCCACTGCTGGTGGGAATGCAAACTGGTTAAGCCACTATGGAAGTCAGTCTGGAGATTCCTCAGAAACCGGATATAACCCTACCATACAACCCAGCCATACCACTCCTTGGAATTTACCCAAAGGAAATTAAATTGGCAAACAAACAAGCTGTCTGCACCTCAATGTTTATTGCAGCTCCATTCACAATAGCTAAGACCTGGAATCAACCCAAATGCCCATCAACAGTAGACTGGATAAAGAAATTATGGGACATGTACTCTGTAGAATACTATACAGCAGTCAAAAACAATGAAATCTGGTAATTTGCAACAAAATGGAGGAATCTGGAAAATATCATGCTGAGTGAATTAAGCCAGTCCAAAAGGGACAAATATCATATGCTCTCCCTAATCGGTGACAACTAACCAGGCACCAAAGGGGAAACCTGTTGAAGTGAAATGGACACTATGAGAAACGGTGACTCGATCAGCCCTTGTCCTGACTGTCAAGGGACAACTTACTACTTTATTCCTTTTAGTATTTTTTTGTTCTACTTAATACCATTGGTTGAACTCTTCAATTAACACATAACTATTTTTATGTGTTGAAATTTAACTGAAAAGTGATCCCTGTTAAATATGAGTGGGAATAAGAGAGGGAGGAGATGTACAGTTCAGCACATGCTCAATCGGACTTAGCCATAATGGGAGAGCTAGAAACATGCCAGGGAATTCCAATTCAATCCCATCAAGGTGGCATGCATCAATCCATCTCACTAGTCAAAGTGATCAATTTCAGTTCACAATTGATCATAATGATAGGATTAATAGTCACAGGGATCACATAAACAAGACTAATACATGTCTGCTAATGCAAACTGAGAATTAAAAAGGAGAGAAAGATCCAACATGGGAAGCGGGATACACAGCAGACTCATAGAATAGCAGATGTCCTAAACAGCATTCTGGCCTCAGAATCAGCCCTTAAGGCATGTGGATCTGGCTGAAAAGCCCATGAGAGTGTTTCAGGCATGGACAGCCAAGGAACTGTGGCCAAAAAAAAAATGACCTATATGAAAGATCTCTGCAAGTGAGATCCCAGTGGAAAGAATGGGCCATCAAAGAAGGAGGTACCTTTCTCCAAAGGGAGGATAGAACTTCCACTTTGATGCCAACCTTGTCTAAATATAATCAGAGTTGAAGAACTCAAGGGGCTTCCATAGCCTTGGCAGCTCATGACAAGAGCCTCGGGTGATTACTGACATCATAAATAAGAGTGTCAAATTATTAAATCAACAACAGGAGTCACTGTGCACTTACTCCCCATGTAGGATCTCTGTCCTTAATGTGTTGTAATATATGAATTAATGGCATAACAAGTACTCAAATAGTACTTTTTGCTTTGTGTTTCTGTGTGGGTGCACACTGTTGAAATCTTTACTTAATATATACTAAATTGATCTTCTGTGTATAAAGGTAATTGAAAATGAATCTTGATGTGAATGCTAAGGGAGAGGGAGTGGGAGATGGGATGGTTGCGGGTGGGAGGGAGGTTATGGGGGGAAAAAGCTGTTATAATTAAAAAATTGTATTTTAGAAATTTAAATTTATTATATTAAAGTTTAAAAAAAGTCTCAGGGAGATTTGTTACATTGCAAATAATGGTCAGAGGAACTAATTGGAAGGGAATCAGCCTGTGGATCTTGAATTTGTCAGTGTGACATAGACTGTCCTGTGTGTTACCTCTGTGAATGAGAGAATGATATATAATTAACTTTTTTTTTTTGGACAGGCAGAGTGGCTAGTGAAAGAGAGACAGAGACAGAGAGAAAGGTCTTCCTTTGCCGTTGGTTCACTCTCCAATGGCCGCCACGGCTGGCGCGCTGTGGCTGACATACCATGCTGATCTGAAGGCAGGAGCCAGGTGCTCTCCCGGTCTCCCATGGGGTGCAGGGCCCAAGCACTTGGGCCATCCTCCACTGCCTTCCTGGGCCATAGCATAGAGCTGGCCTGGAAAACGGCAACCGGGAAAGAATCCGGTGCCCCGGCCCGGACTAGAACCTGGTGTGCCGGCGCCGCTAGGTGGAGGATTAGCCTAGTGAGCCACGGTGCCGACCAATATATAATTAACTTTTAAAATGCATTATAAAATCAAGATAAGCAGTCTTAAAAATGACATGAAACACAAGTTGAATTGGAGAATGGGCAATCAGATGATAAATTTGAAATAGATCTTTAGGCTGAGATATAAAGTCTCTAATAAATATCATTCTGTCCTCCTCTGTGTTTGGAGCTAATTAAAGTGTAAAGTAAGTTCTGATACATGAATATTTCTTAAAAGTATAAATTTGAGAGTGTACTTTGACCTGTGGGCAGACTCAGGACTCCAAAAATGTGACACAATGATGTAAACTATAAACTCTCCATGGCTTTGGTAGGTTTGCTTAGCAGTAAAAAGTATGTGACCTGACAAGAGAATGCTCTAAGAAATAGGATCCAAAATAATTGAGTTATACACAATAGAAAATTCAAGATAATACAGGGGGTTGGCGATGTGGTGTAGCGCATTAGGCTATGTCCTGCAGTGCCAGCATCCCATGTTGGTGCTGGTTCGGATTCTGGCTGCTCAACTTCCAATCCAGCTTCATACTAGTGCACCTGGGAAGCAACTGAAAATGGCACAGTTCCCTGAGCCCCTGTACCCATGTGGGAGATCCAGAGGAGACTCCTGGCTCATGGCTTTGGCCTGGCCCAGTTCTGGCTCTTGAGGCCATTTGAGGAGTGAACCAGTGGATGGAAGATCTCGATCTCTCTCTTTTTCTGTGTGTCTCCTTCTATCTCTTTCTAACTCTGCCTTTCAAATTACTAAATCAGTCAATCGTTATTTTAAGAAAGAGTTTAAAAATAATACATATTCAGATAAATAGCAATTTATTTTGCTTTCACATAAAAGAACTCTGCATGAAGATTGAACCAGGCTGATATTGTGATGCTGTGGTCATTAGAAGGTTTGGCACCATTGCTTACTAACTTTGTGACCCTGAAAAATTGCTTCTTGTTATGAATATCTGTTTCCTCATATAGAAAATATGTATGGTGATGGCTGCATCATAAAGATATGTTTTAAAGATTTATTGATTTTTTTATTTATTTGAAAGAATTACAGAGAGAGGGAGAGAGAGAGAAAGAGAGAGAGAGAGAGAGAGAGAGAGAGAGAGAGGTCTTCCATTTGCTGGTTCACTCTTCAATGGCCACAATAGCTGAAGCTGAACTGCTTCGAAGTCAGAAACCAGGAGCTTCTTCCAGGTCTCCCATGTGCATGCAGAGGCCCAAGGACTTGGGCCATTTTCTACTGGTTTCCCAGGCTACAGCAGAGAGCTGGATCAGAGAGGAGCAGCCAGGACTAGAACTGGCACCAATATGGGATGCTGGCGATTCAGGCCCGGGCTTTAACCTGCTATGCCACAGCACCAGCCATAGATATTGTTAAAAGAAAACAAGGTAATCATGATTATATTATTTGACTTTCAGAATTATAGACAAAAGGAAGAAAACAAGAAGGCTCTAGATTTAAAAAAGTAAAAAAATAAAAACGCAAAGGTGAAAGTAAAGGACAGAAAACAAATCAGCAGTTGCCAGGGACTATTGATGGGGTGGGATTTACTGAGAAAGGCTACAGGGAAGGTTTCTGGAGTGACGGGACTATATCCATTTTGATTTTAGTGGTAATTATGCAACTGTGTATGTGCATCAAAGCTTGCAGAACTGTATATTTGAAAGGGTGAATTACTCCAAGGAAATGATAAATTGAATTTAAAAATGGGGAAAACATAGTCTATCCATATCATGATAACCTTGAAAATTCCATTGAATAATAGACATATTTTAATGCATATATAAGTTGCAGATAGATACACTTTGGACAGTTAAACATTTTGACTTTTGATGTGGAAATAAACAATTCACTGGGAAAATAGCCACAAATTTTTATATCTGAAGAAACTTTATAAATAATATAGACAAGTCACATTAAAACTAAGAAACATGAGGCCTATCGATATCAGGAAAGGATCAGAAAAGGATACAAGGCTATTTCTTTGAATGCAAAATGATGTTTGAAATCATGTTTTCTAACTTGTAGCCCTATGTTTTCTGCCACATTTTAATTTCTTGTTACACTTCAAAAGTTGCCCTTTATAAAATTAAAAAATACTAGTATAATAATTGCTAGGTACAGAAATAGAGTATTAAAACATAAAGCAGTATTGGGAAATACGTGTAAATAAAATGAGAGACAAATTTGAAATTGATGTAGAATCTACTGTGCTCACATGAACACCACAGTAGCTGGGTCAATTTAACTGTGTGATCTGGAGCCCAAAGTTACTGAAGAATTTCTGTAGTGTGGGTATAAAAATTCTTTATCAGATTTCAAAAGACCAGCGTACTATTTCAGTTTCACCACAAATCAGTTCTCTGATCTTAGGTAAATTGTACTCTTGAGCTGTTAAATCCCTTAACTGGCTTGTACTAGATCAACGTCTAGAAACATCAATTAGGAATCCCTTATTAAAAATGAAATCTCAGACTGAACCATAACACATTAAAAGTTGAAATAAAACTTCTCCATTTGAAGTAGGATGAAGAGACCCTGGTTCTTCCTACTCAGCTGCCTCACCCTCACCCCCTCCCACTGCAGGCACACCCTAAGCTACTTCTCTGGAGTTGTAGGATTCCAGAAACCTAGTTTAAAATCCTCTTGAAAAGATCAGCTTTGAGATTGTTTATCTTTGATGATATTCTGATTTGTGAAAGGAATGATGGAAAAAGTAGTCTTTTTCTTAGCTATGAGCAAGATTAGAAGTTATAGATATTATTGATTCAATTTTGCATTGTTTTGATGAAAATCTAATCTTCTTCTTTCCTAAAAAAAATTAAGGGACAAAAGTGAAGAATGATCTTTTGGTTTACCATAAACTGAACTTGTAGAAAAGAGTTGTAGTACCTATGGCTGTTAGTTTGTGTGGGGTGTTGCCAAATGATCAATCTCAAGTGAGAGCTACTCAATGGAAAGCTTTATTGTGAAAAAGTAAAAGAGACACTAGGAAGCTGTTGCTTCCTAAGGAAATTGTCTGGATGAGAAGCAGTTTGCCAAGGCTTTTATATGTTAGGGTCATGGGAGAGTCTAGAATAGTCCAGGATGTTGAAAAGAGAAGGACAAAAGGCCCTTCCTGCTTGAGATATGCATCCAGAATGTAGAAATGGAGGAGCACAAGGATCTTGCCTGCTCAAGCAATATAAATCTTCCTACATTTTATGTTTAAAACTCCGATTCAGACTACTTACTGCAACTTTCCTTGGTTGACTGAGGGTCTGGCCCACTACCAGTACTACATTGCAACATAAGCCTTCCTGGAACATCCTCTGGAAAACAAACCAGAGGATTAAACTGTTGAAGATCCTCTGCCCCTGTTTATGTGCTCCTCTCTTGCCTACATCCTATGGTTGTTGTTACAGTGCCAGTGCCTGCAGCAACACTGTCACGGTAAGTCTTATACTTCTGGCATTGTTCCAGTGGGAGAGATTGACAGGATTTATCAAATATCAGGAAATTTGGTGGTTATCAGTGAAATGAGGATACTGCCTGATTGTCCTCAGTCAGTTGCATTCAGAAAATAGCAGATGAACTCACAAATACATATAATTTACTGATAATCAAAATGGCAGAAATAATACTCTATGCAAGAACACAGGGAAGAAAAACTGTAAATTATGTTGATAGTATAATGAAATATTGAAAATCAAGTGAAATAGGGCAAAAGCCTAGATAACTCAAGATTGTTTAAATACTATCCCAAACTTGCTTTGTTGATTCAAAAAAGAAAAATTACTGACTCCATAATAGCATTTTGCTGTATACATGAACAAAAGTGTAACCAACAGCAATGTTTCAACACATATGAAACGTAGAAATGAGGCTCAGAGAGTTCCAGTTGGAATAGTTGTCTATACTTTGGGGACACAAGTGAGAGGATATGATAAAAAGACTTGAAAATACAATGGCATAAATAAAATTAGAGTTTATTCTAACAAAATTGGGCGAGGATGCTGAATCATTCAGATTCTATCTGTATTTTTTTCTTTGCCTTTCCCTGTGGTTATCCTTAATAGCCTTATAGACACTGGCTCACTATCAAGTTTACTCTGTAGGCTGTTAAATGTGGGAAAGAGAACTAGAAAACAAGTATTTTTTCTTCTCAATGAGGGAGTCAGCTTTAGGAGTAGCAGTTAAGATGTCATTTGGGACACCTGCATCCTATACCAGAATACCTGAGTTCAAGTCCTGACTGTACTTCCAGCTCTACTCGGATAATTTGTACCCTAGGAGACAGCAGGTGATAGCTCAAGTATTTGAGTCCTTGCTACTCATGTGGGAGACCAGAAGGAACCCCAGGTTCCTGGTTTGGGACTTGCCCTGCCCTGGGTTTTGTGGGCATTTTGGGAGTAAACTAGGGAATAGAAGGTCTCTGTTTCTCTGTGTCTCTCTGCCTTTCAAATAAATAAAAGAATTATTTAAAAATTGTGAAGAAGAGGTGCTGAATTTGTATGCATTACTCCTGTTCATATATTAACAAGAAACAAATCACATGGTCATCCAAAGCTTCAAGAAAAACTGTGAAATATGGTCTGCCTACATTTTGAGGAAAGTGTTCCTAAAAGTAAAGAGGAAAGACTAACCAAACTGGCAGGCAAATTTCTCTGTTGCTTCATGGTAACCCATTTATGCAATGAAGTTCATTTTGCAATGCAGGATATGTTTTTATAATAGTTTAATGGATTCAGTGAGGGGCTTTGAGCTGAGGATGAAATGAAAGAGGTATTTGTGAGATGGAGGCTAGTTTACTGTCTTACTGTTAGATGATTACTAAATATGCAGGGCAACGGAATCTTGATGCTGATGTAATTTAGTTTTAGAGTCCTTTTGAGTCACATTCAGAATGTGGGATTTACTTCCATTGGAATTATGTTGTATCCTGGTAGATTAGGGAGCAGATGGCTTAGTTCTTGAAGAATCTGACAAGGAAGGCCAAAAAATTTGCTTTTATTTTCATCAGACTTCTCTGAAGGGACAGTAATCTTGCAAACACATGTTACATTACTTCTTGCAGTTTTTATTCTGATCAACTATCCATCCATCCTTTTTGAGGAGATGACAGGAAAAAATCTAATCCCCATGTTATCACAATTTGTCCATAGCAATACTTCTCAATGCTATTGATTTGGGGTTAGAAGCCTAGAGGCTGTACATTTGGCTTGACCTAACATAGTGTGTCACTTGAACAACTTGCTCCAAGCTTCTGACATCATTTATTTTGTAGTATAGATAATAATACATATTTAGTCTAGGAGAAATTTTGGTAAATGAAATAAACTGAGCATATCGAAAGTCCTGAGAGTTAAGTGTAATAATTTATATGTGGAATTTACTCACTTCTTTATGATTTGATCTACAAGAAGTGATAAATGCTACTAATGCACCACTACCATGAAATCCCTGCATCAAATCCCTTAGTAGACTCCTACAGAGTCACAATGTTTACGTTTCAAAGTTCATGTCCTGACTTTGCCTATGGAGATTTTGTTTAGAGTTTAGAAAATTTTTGCAGCTGTGGTGAACCTATGGCTTGCTGGGGAACATCAACATGAAACAATTGATCACTCATCCAAAAATAAGAATTCCAACAGAACACGGTGGTAGATGCTGAAAGAATGTGCTGACATCAAATCAGAACAATGTAGGTACAATATTTCTGCTGATGTGGAATGTTTTTGAAAATAAATTCTTTGTGTTTAGGAATATTTTTCTTTGCTTTTTTGTTAAACATATGAATTCTGTTTTCCTAAGTAAAAATAAATCTTATTTCTACAGGGTTGTTTATCCTACTATTTGTTTCCTATATGAAATTATTTTGTGGAATAACATGGTATGCTGATCTGAAATTTACATATAGGATTTTAAGATCAAAGTTCTGCTTCAAAAATTAGAAAGAGTAGTTCTGTTTTTTTCCTGTTCATGCTATTTTTGACAAATTTTTATATATTTTTAAAGAACAAAATGGTGTTTTGAAATACATGTGCATTGTAGATTAACTACATTGAGCTAATTTACATATACATCATTTAACACATTTATATTTTTGTGGTGAGAATATTTAAAATCTACTCAGCAATTTTCAAGAAAATAGTACATTGTTATTAACTATAATAATAATATTCTGCAATAGTTGTCTTGGTATTATTCCTCATAACTGATCTAATGCTTTGTCTTGTCCCAAACAAATGTATGCAACTAGAAAATTGAAAATATCTTCATCAGATCCCATATGTAGATATTACTTTAGATCTTGAAATGAATCATTCTTTTTTTATCTATTTGACAGATAGAGTTAGACAGTGAGGGAGAGACAGAGGAGCACCGGCCCCAAAGCATTCATATTTTTAAGGTATGATATTGTAACATCATCTTATTAAGGAATTCAAAACAAAGTTTGTTTATTGACATACTTCTCAGATTTTGTATTGTTTCTTTCATAGTGAAAATGAATAGACAACCAAGTTGATCAGTCTTGATGAGAGTAGGCCAGGGGTAGCCCAGCCTTTGATTTTTTTTTTTTCCAGGTGGTTGGAATTATTTAGGCACAGGGTGGCTTATAAGTGAACACATCATTTTCACATATGTTATAATCATTTCAGAAATTATATGGGCTTTGAGTCACTTTGTAGAAGCAGAGGAAACAGAACAAGTAGTCAAATGAATATTGTTTAGATGATCCTGGCTCTTTGCAGTTAGTTGAAGTGGCACACTATAGAAACATGAATTATTACAACGTTCTTTTGAAGCTTTGTAGCCTAGTCCTATCCCCTGTGAGTTGAATGGTTTTGGTTTTTTTCCACAAAGTTTTTGTTAAACGACAGTAATACTAAATCTTTAATGTCAAGGACTTAACATTTTAGAGGTGGCATAGAAAATACTAGTTTAATTATAAGGATGAACTCTGACAGCTCTGTGCATCTTTCAAGTTTAGGAAGTTAAAGAGGTCTAAGACTTATAGTTGCCTCATTAGAGAGGATCAAGGCCTGAAATCCTATAATTTGTCCTGAATGTCTTGATTTTGTCATATAAATGGCAGTGGCCTTTGTTAAGGCTTGTTTAATGATTCAATCATTAAAAAATAATTATGATTTTGAAGTGTTCTTGTGTAAATTCAGAAGAGTAGAGGCATATTAAAAGGAACTACCCTGTAGTTATTATTATTCATTTAGTATTGCATATTTCTTCAATTGAAGAGAGTTGATTTCTCGAAGATACAAAAGTATTTTATTTCATTATCCAGGTTTGAGTTATTGCAGTTATCAGCTTGGTAATATTTTATTTACCACAATTTAACCAAGAGCCTCACAGAAATAGTTTGAATTTGCTTAACACTCTAGAATGGACTTTCTTTCTTTAAAGTTACAGAACTTTGAGCTTCTTGCCATGTGTGGGCCTCAGAGACAATAAGCATTGTAATCTAATCTTTTTTCTTCCTAGTGTTTCTTTGGTGAAGAATCCAAAGTTCTAGTACCAGGACCCTTATCAGATTCAGTGGGCCACACTATCATTTAACAATGAATGTGAGTCTCGCATGAAGCATAGAGAATAGCAACCTGGAAAACCCTAGCTATCTATTTTCAAAATGGTGTTTTTTTTTTCCTTAAGTCTGAATGACTATATGGTGATTTCTGTATTGACAGGAATGGTCTTTTAGTTGTGCATGTTGGAAAGGGAATTAGTGGATTCTGAAACTTGTGAAATACGTTTCTTAAACTTGTAAGTTAATCTTGAATAGCAATTGCTATTTGGATTTTGAATGTCTTAAAGTCTTTATTGAAACATGAAACTTTAATGCTTCAATCGTTTTTTGGCTGATAATTTGATATTTTTATTTTTATTTCTTAAGTTAAATCTTGGGTATTCCATCAAGCCTCATGGCTTGGAGCTGTTGTTCTAGAACATAGTTTATTCCGTTTAAATTAAAAATACCATATGTGCTTTCCCTTTATTTGGTACAACTTGGTTTAGGATATTGAAATAATTACATCTTTATAATTAATACTATTAATATTAGGAAATTATGGTTATAGTAGAAGTGCAAAGACAAATGCATACATATTTTATTTATTTTTGGAATTTTTTTCTGACATAAAAGAGCAATGACAGTGCATAATAGACTGTTTATACAGAATGAACATTTCATCAAGAGACTTAAGATAAAAAAAAGCCTCCTGAGAAAACTTGGGCTTTATGATATGACAGAAATGTGCCAAACCAATGAAATAACAGCCATGCACATATAAAATCTGAATGTTTAAGCAGGCATTATCACAGTTGGTAAAATTACCATAGCTGAAATGATTACAAAGGATTATAGGCAGTCCAGAGAAATGAAATTTAAATGAAAGGAATATAAACATTAGACTTTAGTCCTGTGGTTCTTAGTATAAGCCAAAACAGTAATCAGTTGAAATTGTGGAACTATTGTGGGGAAAAATCATTTTTCTAAAATGTGTTTTCCTCAGTACAAGCCCTAGAATAATATATATTCTTTCAAAAGAGAACATGCCTAACAACAGAGAATTGTTGACTATATAATACTTTATTGATGCACATTTATTTTACACCGGACAACATTTGAGGTTTTTTTCAGGTAATGAGAAAAATATTTATTTATTTATTCATTTATTTTGAAAGGGAGAGACAGAGACAGAGGTAGATGCAGAGAGACTGAGAGACAAAAACCAGAGAGATAGCATGCAAGTGAGCAATATCTCCTGTCATTCTGCTTACTCCCAAATTATCCACAACAACTACGGTTGGGACAGGCCTAAGCCAGGAGCTGGGAATTCAATCTGGGTCTCTTGTGTGGATGGCAGGGATCCAGTTACTGAAGTCATCACCCCTGCATTCCACGGTCTGCATTAGCAAGAAGTTGAAATTGGGAGCCAGAGTCAGGACACTAACCCAGGTACTTTAATATGGAAGGCAAGATTGATAAGTGGTGCCAAATGCCTGTCCTAGAGATACTTTTATAATTTGTATTTCAAAATAACAGGAGTCTGCAAATAAGTAGAAGGCTAACCCACCTAATTTTAAGTTTAGAAAACATCAAAGAGTCTTTTACATATTAAGAAATAAAAACACTAAAATTTATGATTTTTAAAGCATTTATATTATATCTAGAAATAGCTGCAATTGCAATGGAATTATGTTTCTTATTTTCCAGGCACATTAGCAGGGAGCTGGATGTATCCTTTTTTTTTTTTTTATTAAGTGCCTCTCACTTTCCAAAAGATCAAAGTTATTTGGATTTCTATCATTTCTAGTCTCCAGATATACATGAAAACAGACTAAGTAAATAGTGTAATAGTGTTAAGAAGATTTAAGGATAGAAATGAGGATTAAAGAAGGTGTAAAGGCATGGGAAATCAGAAACTTAAATGCCAGGTCAAGATGTGGACCATTCATTCCCCTTTGGTTGAAAAATACTTCTTAAAATTGTATTCAAGGGGCCAGTGCTTTGGCATGGAGGGTTAGGTCAACATCTGTGGTGCCAGCATCCCATGTTGGCACTGGTTCAAGACCTGGCTGCTCCACTTTCTAACCAGCTCCCTGCTAATGCATCTGGGAAGCCAGTGCAAGATGGTTCAAGTGCTCAGGCCCTTTCGCCCATGTGGGAGACCCAGATGGAGCTCCTGGCTCCTGCCTTCCATCTAGCCTGGTGCTGGGTGTTGCATATCCTCCCTCTCCCTTTCTGTAACTCTGCCTTTCAGATAAATAAATAAGTCTTTTAAAAAATTGCATTCAAGTCAAATATTAGGTGTAATGAATTTGTAGGAATTGAGTGACTACAACTTTGTTTTGAATTGGATCAGAAATGGGATAAAAGAAAAATTAAAAGTCTGAGTTTGATTTCTATGGGAAACAGTTCTTACTCTGAGATCCAAATTGGACTCAACAAGAAAAATAAGTATACATTTTAATTCTCATTTATATTAGCAAAACTTGAAAAAATCTCCAGTTGCTAGAAAAAAATGCAAAGCAAAGAAAGAATTCCAAGTTTCATAAATTTTGAAACTGATATTCTAATTGATCAAATTTCTCTAAAATGTGCTATTTAGAGAGAATCAAACCCAAGCAAATTCTTACAAAATAATAGGTAAAACATGGCCAAAGAAGTGAGTGCTATTGAGAATACAGTACAAGGCAAAAAACCATTAAAAATGTGAAACCTCAAAGAAGGCAAGCCACATTAGAAAAGAAAAATGATTCCAAGCCACAAATAGCATGTTCAAGAGGAAAGTCTCAAAAGTCCAGTGGGAGCGATGAATTAAAAAATGGTGAATTTTTCTGCACAGATTTTTCAGTTATATAAAAACAATGACCCATATAACTGTTAGAATATTATTGTAATTTCTCCATTGCTCTAAAACTTCCACCTGGACTTACAGCTAATGAAATTATTATTTCAGGAAAAGCCTCACTTTCAGTAGTAAGAATAATAAGATACTTAAAAATAAATAAATTTTGGCACCCTAATTTTGACAGCTTTGGTTTTAGTATATCCTTTTGGGTTTGTTCCAAATGTATTTTTTTAAAAAAAGAAACTAATGAGGTCTTTCAGAAGCCATCTTTACTGCTTAGACTTATATTCTAAGTCACCCACTTTGTGCTCTGCATTCTATACTTTGTCCCAAGTAATACAAGCCAGGAAAAAGGACAAGGAATCAAAGGATTTGTGAGAAAAGTATATACAAAAAGAGAAAAAAACCTGGTTACCTTAATCACACTGTTTTATAAAATTATAAGATTTATCTTATAAGATTTAGTATGATGTTTTTAATTACTTGCTAATTTCTGCTTTTCTCTTTGAACCATGGATTTTTAAAAATTATAAATTTTTTATATTTTGATATAAACATTATATTTAAAGAATAAGATCTGTAGCATATCTCCATTTAAAAAATTTTGACATAAGAAAATGTTCTTTGTTATAATGCATAGAGATAGTATGTATTTATCATGAACTTTTAAAGTTCCCTTGTATATTATATTTTCTATCAGTTAATTTGATTAATTAAATAATTATAAGCTAATGATATTATTTTTATGCCTCTGGCCCTAAATTTCACTTTGTTTTATACTACTTATTTAATAATTCATATCTAAAATTAAATATCTAAAATTTAATTTTGTTTGCATTACCCATTTCTTTATTTTCAGGGTTTTTTTGGTGATTATTTTGGGTATAATTTTTGAAAACAACGAAAGAGTGCTTTAAAACAGTTTATCTGACTTTTTATAGAAATTAGCACTTTGTATAGATAAATAGCTGAAATACTTACTCATTTTGTTCTTCACTTTTTTTGTTTCCATATTTTAACCTTTTCCAAATTTAATCAGCTTTCCATTTATTCCTTTTCCTTTGTGGATATTTAGCAGTTCATACGCCTCCATTTTGCTGGTGTTAGTAATGCATTTTAGTCTTAACTACATAAAAGGCTGATGATTTGTCAATTATTGAGGATACATCCTGAACAAGAGAATTAAGATTATTGCTGTCATGAACATTTTATTCTCAATAGGAGAAGATGGATATTCAACAACCAATAATTAAGTAATAATCACATAAGAAAGAAAATGTTAAACATTTTATAGGTAATTTATATAGGAAATTAAAATAGCAAGTGACTGGGAGTTTACTTAGAAATGCATTCTGGGCCAGCGCCGCGGCTCACTAAGCTAATCCTCCGCCTTGCAGCACCGGCATACCGGGTTCTAGTCCCGGTCGGGGCACCGGATTCTGTCCCGGTTGCCCCTCTTCCAGGCCAGCTCTCTGCTGTGGCCCGGGAGTGCAGTGGAAGATGGCCCAAGTACTTGCGCCCTGCACCCCATGGGAGACCAGGGTAAGTACCTGGCTCCTGCCATCGGATCAGCGCGGTGCTCCAGCTGCAAGGGCGCCGGCTGCGGCAGCCATCAGAGGGTGAACCAACAGCAAAGGAAGACCTTTCTCTCTGTCTCTCTCTCTCTCACTGTCCACTCTGCCTGTCAAAAAAATTAAAAAAAAAAAAAAAAAAGAAATGCATTCTGGGTTATGCTGTTTTCTATGTCCTGGTTTCTAAGATCCTATGCCCTCTCCTTGAAGAGGAGGAAAACAATGATACAACCTCCATCTTCTCAGAATTCCCAAAGTTTTTTCTTTTACATTTTCAAATAAGGTCAAACACACACACATACACACACACACTTTTTGTTTTGTTCTCATTTTAACTAGTGTCCATATGGAACTTGCATTGGGAAAAAAGAACATATGTGTTTTCAGTAAATCTAATTTTTCCCTTCAGTAAAATTGAATGTTTTTCCATTTTGACATTTCATTAATTTTGTTTTAAGAAAAGAAAGGACTAGATTCAAGTGGAAAAAATGACAGTAGTAGCATTTTGTGCTAATGTACTTATTTCATGTCAAATTAAGTGAATAAAATATGTGAAGATTAACTTGAGATCATTTCATCTTTTATTTGGAACACTTGAGAATATTTTTAAAGAAAATGGGCCACAGATTGACTTGCACCATGGTTTCAGAAAGCTTATTGACATCTCAGCTTCTGTTATAATAAATTATTGTTATAATTCCATTTTTAAGAAAGGGTGAAATGTATCATATCAAAATAGAAATATGAGTTTAAATTCAAAATTTGTTTATCCAGTCTCTTCCTCCCCATATCCTGATCTGTTTCTCTCTCTCTCTCTCTCTCTCTCTCAATCTCTGTCTATTGATCTCTATCTCTGTCTCTTGATCTCTTGCTTTCCTTCTCCCTCTTTTTCCTTCTTCTCCCTTCCCCTCCAGTCTGTTGGGTTTCCCCAATAAATCCTTTCCCTTAAAAAATTTGTTTATCCGACTCTAGAAGTCATAACTTTGGACAATTACAGCTTCTATTTCATCAATAGTGAAACTTAAGGTTTTGTAGTGTGTTTGCAACAGTGTTATGCAATAATTGTAGAGTCTTTAACAGTTTTTATGGAAGGCTGATTTTCTTTGTCCCTTTAAAAATCATTGGAATGATTTTTAAGAGTGAAATAATTCGAGTAATTAAAATTATAGTAAATTTTTATTTGGTCAACTCAATCTCTGACAAATTTTGTGTGTCTCTATAGTAGTAAGACAAAAATCAACTAATCATACTAATTATGTTACATGATAGTTGGTTTGATGTTATCTAAAATAAGATACTAAGTGCTTAGTGAGGTTTTTATCAGTAACTGGCAAACTTCAAAAGGCCTGGGTATTTGATCTGGATAAAATATGATTAGTTTGGATGGCTATTCAGACTCACCAAAATCTCTGGACTTCTTCCATGCCTTCCTTGTGTGAATATTTTGTTCTTTGTCCATCTTTTGAAAAACCGAGTTTCATGTTCTTAGGAATGCAGTTTCCAGTCAAATTTTCTGGAAGCCTATAATGACCCATTATATTTTAGGAATTTTGTATTCATCAACTTTACTTACACAGATAACTTTTCTTTCTTAATATCAGAACCTGGACTTTTAGAACTACATAGAAAGATCTGAGATCATCAACCTATTTGAGTTACACATTAGGACAATGAGTTATCTAAGCTCTTATAGTTATGTAAGTGTGATTGTTCAGTTGAGAAACAAGTACCAGTAAGATTATTATGAAGGATAAATCAGACACTACACTAAAATTTTCTGGCCATCTTAGTCTACACATACACATCTCTCCTTTCCTTATTTTGATCTACACACACACACACACACATACACACTCTTCATTCTTTCCAAAAAGAATAAATATAGATTGGATTCTGCCTCACGGATCTTCTTTTGACTACATTCCTAAATCTGTCTTCCTTATATTTCCCATCATTTTCAACCATTTTCTCTGTTTCCCTCTTCTTTTCCTTGATAATTTTTTTTCTTTTTCCTGTTGGTGTTTGCTTTTCCAGTCATATGCATTTTTACCCATACATTATTTGGTGGGATTAATAGCAAGAATTTCAAGAATGCCATTACTATGATATGCCACATTCCTTGATTATCCATCACTAAGCAATGAACAATATGATATAAAAACGAATATATTTCAAAAGCCTGTGGAAAACTGAAATTAAAAATGTTTATTTTTGGTACAAAAGTGTTTTGAAATCCACTTATAGTTTTTCATTATACTCATTTCTACGAATTGTTACAGGTACACACATACACACACATATGTTTTTTACATTCAAAGATGGTACATATCTGAATTATATACGTTATAGGATCACTGATTACCAAATATTTTCCTTCGATTAGGGTTACTGATTATAGACTGTTCTCTATATGTCATCCACTACTTTAAGCCCTCTATATTATCATTTCCTCTAATCATCATAGATAACCACAAAATGCATATTTTCTCTAGGTGGGATATTCTACCTCCTCTTCTTCAATAGCAAGCTTTCCCACTTACTTGGTTTTCTGCTCTTTAGAGCATCCTCCATCATTTCCCATCTAAAAAGCTTCCATGCTTTCTATGGCATTATCACTTTCACTTTTGTTTCTTACTGTCTATCACTATCTTACTATGTCTATTTTACTGTCATCACTTTCACTTTTGTTTCTTACATTATGAAAGTCTTTTTTTGTTGTTTGCTTACTTGGTATTATTTTATTCTCCAACCACTATAATTTAATCCTCCTGTTTGTTTTGTTCATTGAAGAATTTCTGGTACCTATTATGGTTTTTAGTACAGATGGATGCTCCATAATCATCAAATAATTTAATGTTACTCCACTGAACCAAATCTAGTATGGATATTAGCTTATCCCAAATTGCAGAACTGTGGAAGGGCAGATTGATAGTGAAACCAATGTCTCCTGCATTTCAAGATCTATGCTCTTCATCAAGACTTTTTAATGCCCTACTCAACTATTTTTGGATTTAACCTGAAAAAGCCACCCCATTCATGTTTGTGTCAATTAAAAGTAGCACACTCTCAAATATTTTAGACGAAATTGTCGTTATGCCTAGGATAGCCACTCACATCTTTCATATCCTCAGATTCATTAGAGATTCAACATTGATTAGTAAATCATGGGAAATAAATAGGGATGCTCATTCATATCCATAGTTATTAGAAATCATCAAGGGAAATATCTTGGACTCTCTTTCATATTGTTATCCAAGACTATGACCAGTTTTTGAAATTCTCTATTCCTTAGTTATTCATTCACTACTCTGTAACCTACAAACCCAGTTATAGTAATTTATTGATTCAAGAATTTTTGCACTTTTGTGCTCATGGCATATATTATCAGGTCTGACTATGGCATTTGCATAGTTTCTGAGATACCTCTATGTCTGGTGCATTTAAAATAATTCCCAATTTATTATTTTTTAAAGATTTATTTATTTATTTGAAAGTCAGCTTACACAGAGAAAGGAGAGGCAGAGAGAAGGAGAGAGGGCTTCTATCTGATGGTTCACTCTCCAATTGGCCGAAATGGCTGGAGCTGCGCTGATCCAAAGCCAAGAGCCAGGAGCTTCCTCCAGGTCCCTCAGGTAGGTGCAGGGGCCCAAGGACTTGGGCCATCTTCCACTGCTTTACCAGGCCATAGCAGAGAGCTGGATCAGATGAGGAGCAGCCAGGACTCCCACCGATGCCCAAATGGGATGCTGATGCTTCAGGCCAGGTCGCTAAACCACTGCGCCACAGCTCCGGCCCCCTGATTTATTATTATGATAATTTGGAGACTGAAATTTTTTGACATTTTATTTTCAATAGCACTGTTACTCATTACCTAAAGAATTAAAATTTCAGTACATAAATGAGAGTAAAATTGGCATTTTCTTTCACTATAATTCGAACATGAATGAGCATTAAGCATTTTTAAAGAGGAGAAATTGGAGGTGTTGATTATTTTATCATACACTGAAAAACATAAACATGTCTTTAAATGATGTAAATAAATATATTTGTTTTACATATTTATGGTTTTTAAAATGGAAATGATGTCATAAAATCAATTTCATTGGTAATTTAAGAAAAGTTTGCTGAACTCAGATATATTAAAAACACAAACAAACCAGTTAGAGCAGTTTTAATCTATTTTGTTCACAATACTGAATAGAAAGAAACCAAGGAAATACATGGAATTCCAGCTCCTCAATCATATAAATGTTTTCAGCTGAGTAGGTAGAAAAAGTTTTAAAATGTCAACTGAAACTAAAAGCTGTAAACAAATTAACTTATTACCTACTTTTCTGAAATGACACTGGTTTTATATAAAAGATACATAGTAAAAAATTTTGATTTTTTCCTTTAGGACATTTTTTTCATATATTCTGTGGTTATTAAAGTAGACTGTGAGGAAGATGCAGGTTGAAGGATATCAACAGCAAATAAAAGGCCAGAAAAATGAAATAACCTTTACTTTAATTACTAAAACACTCATAATCCTGAAAATGTTCAACTTTGATTGAAAGTTTGATTTTACTCAAATTATTATTTTTAAAAGCCATTTACAATCTTGTTGGGTGAGTCTAATTGTATTTGTGGAGAACTTATTAAATAAATTTAAAGTAGAATGTTTATGATGTGGTATACTAAAGCTATCTGGTCTTATGTGGATTTCTAAAAATAATTTTAAATTATTAACCCAATTTTACAATGGGTATTTTTATCTGAATTTCAATTATTTGATTTTGTAAAATAGAGTTGAGAATTTAATGTTACTATTATTACCTGCAAATTTATTTTCTTATTAAAAATTATTTATCCATTTATCTGAAAGGTGGTGTGACTGAGAGGAGAGAGAGATGGAAAGTTCCATCCAGTGGTCTTTCCTTGAATGACTGCAATAGCCAGATGAGGGCCAGACCAAGGCAGGACCTAGGAATTCCATTCTGGTCTCCCATATGTGTGGCAAGAGCCCAATACTTGGGCCATCTTCTGCTGCCTTCCCTGTTGAATTAGCAGAAAGCTGTATTGGAAGAATAGCAGCCCAGGCTTGAATCAGCTTTTCCATACTGAGTTTCAGCATTGCAGGCAGTGGCTTAACTCATTATATTTCCTCATGGTGAGGTTTGCCTCTCTATCAGATAAATAGTGGTATTTTCTGATTACCCTTTATGAAAATGTTATCTGATCATATTTAATTTGTTTTTTACACTAGTAGCTTTTCCTATTGGTAAAATAATTTTAATTTATTTGAGTTTAAGAAGATACATATATTCCTGCATATAGATGAGGAAATACAATGCCAACCATCTTGGAATTGTTTTAATAGCCATGTACTTTTAGAAGGTTTAGACCACTTACTGTCAATCAAAATTCTTTTGTTAGTTTTCTTGGCTTATCTATATTTAAATAGTAGCCACAATATTTGAAGATTTATTTTTTACAAATGTGCTGTGGCTTATAATAGGACCAATTCTTTCAAGGTGTTTCTAAATTTTAATCATGAAATGTATGAAACATAACTGTAAAGCTGTACAGTTCAGCATACATTCCTATAAACTTACTTCTAAGGGTACAGTTTAAAAACTTGCTATGGGACCCCAAATCCCCCATAAATGGGGTTGGGGGAGGGAGCATTTTAAGTGTTAAAGTGATCATAGGGATAGGATTAAGTATTTAAGTGACCATATAGATAGGATTAAGTGTTAAAGCAATCATACAAATAGGATTAAGTGTTTGATAATAATAATATATAGAATTAAAAAGGTGTGAACATGCCAACATGGGAAGCAGTCCGCACAGTGGACTCATAGAAAGAGAATCATTTGAAGTAGCACTCTGACTCAGAATCAGCCCTCAAGGCATTTTGGCCTGGCTGAAAAGCCCACAAGAGTATTTTAGGCATGGAAAGCCAAGACACTGGGCTAAAACAGTGTCCTACATAAAAGACTTTTGTGGGTGTGTCCCCAGTGGAAAGAAGTGGTTATCAAAGAAGGGTGTACTTTTCTCTGAAGGGAGAATTTCCATTTTGCTTATGACCTTGTCTAAATACTGAAGGAATTTGTGGCTTCAAAAGGCTTCCATAGCCTAGCCAGCTCATGTCAAGAGCCTTGGTTGATCACTGATGTCATACAAAAGAGGGTTAATTGTTAAATTAACAACAGGAGTCACTATGCACTAACTTCCCATGCAGGACCTCTGGCCCTTAAAGAGTTATATTTTTTATAAGGGCTAATAGTAAACTTTTTATTAAAGATTTTAGTGTATTAAGTAGAAGGTATTCTTATGTCTCATAAGTTTTAGATAAGCCTAAGGGCCCAATACCATTGCTTGTTTCTGTAGGTGCGTCTTTAATTAATGATAAAACTTGTTCTCAAAGAAAAAAAAGTATATTATCACAAATTTAAAATAAAAACAAGAAAGGAAGTAGGAAGAAGGATGAGAGTGAGGGAGGGAGGAAGGATAGGATAGAAAGTGTCATTATGCTCTTAAAACTGTATGTACGAGGCCGGCGCCATGGCTCACTAGGCTAATCCTCCGCCTTGCGGCGCCGGCACACCGGGTTCTAGTCCTGGTTGGGGCGCCGGATTCTGTCCTGGTTGCCCCTCTTCCAGGCCAGCTCTCTGCTGTGGCCAGGGAGTGCAGTGGAGGATGGCCCAAGTGCTTGGGCCCTGCACCCCATGGGAGACCAAGATAAGCACCTGGCTCCTGCCATCGGATCAGCGCAGTGCGCCGGCCGCAGCATGCCGGCTGCGGCGGCCATTGGAGGGTGAACCAATGCAATGGCAATGGAAGACCTTTCTCTCTGTCTCTCTCTCACTGTCCACTCTGCCTGTCCAAAAAAAAAAAAAAAAAAAAAAAAAACTGTATGTACAAGATACATGAAATTTGTTCCATTTAAATAAATTTAAAAATTTAATAAAAAAGAAAAAATATTAATACAGGAGTTTACTTCTTTGAGATACATTCCATGAAGCTGCCCATCTTGAAAAAGCCACCCTCCGTAAGCTGAAGAACATATTTCCTTACATATGACTGTAAAAATCGTACTCTTTATCTTGTGTTGATTATATAGTTATGAAATTATTTCTCCATGTTTTCAGTCCTCTTTAGACTTCTGCTATGAGCATTTTTATAAATCCTCTTAAATGTATTTGTGAATGACACAACAAATTGTTAATTTTAATCCAAAGCTTATTGTGCTAATACTGGAGGGGAATATGTCTGTAAACTAGATTATTAACAACTTCATTGAAATTAAATAAAGCTTTTCATTGTTATCTGGGTTTTTCTTAGAATTCTAAAGTATACTTAAGTGAGTGTTTTTATTTTGACTTTAGTCTATGTACAATATATGGGAAAAGTGAATAATTCAGCCAAAAATCAAAATGATTGAGGTAACATTTAATATTCAGGGAAATATTGCTCACAACAAGGATTCTTAGAAGGCAGGCCATAGATCTGACTAACTTATGGAAACCTTAAACATAAATTTTCTCTGTACCCAAAAGGACTTAATCCAGGACCATAAATCATAACATGGCCTTTGGAGAAGTGGACCTGGATTTGAATTTCATTTTCATGCCTTCCTAACAATAAAGTTGGTAAATTTACTCTGAGCCAGGGGCTATAAACCTACATGTCTACAGTGATCCAGCACACGTGCAATGAGTGAAGAAGAAGCTGGCAGGTTGAGGACTTGGTGATGGGGGTGTCTGTGCCTCATTCAAACAGGAAGCTGTGTATTTACATGCTCACTGTTGCTCATTTCTGTCTTTAAAATAGTAGAAATGGCCAGCACTCTGGCTCAATAAGCTAATCCTCCACCTGCGGCGCCGGCACACTGGGTTCTATCCCAGTTGGGGCGCCGGATTCTGTCCCGGTTGCCCCTCTTCCAGTTCAGCTCTCTGCTGTGGCCTGGGAAGGCAGTGGAGGATGGCCCAAGTCCTTGGGTCCTCCACTCCATGGGAGACCAGGAGAAGTACCTGGCTCCTGGCTTCGGATCAGCGCGGTGCTCCATTGGGGGGTGAACCAACAGTAAAGGAAGACCTTTCTCTCTGTCTCTCTCTCTCACTGTCCACTCTGCCTGTCCAAAAAAAAAAAAAAAATAGTAGAAATGCTCATCAGTTAAACAATTGATTAGCTTCTTAGGGTACTGAATACTGCATGTTTAAATATGACAAACTAGGGGTGTCATTTAGCCAAAATCTCAAAGGGAGATGAACATTGATTTTGGACACTTCCTCAATACCTGCCGATTTTTAGTTACATTTTGAGATTATTTTACTGATAAAGCATCTATATTTCCTAGTTTGCTTGGATTTTTAAAGTACAACTTAAATATATGTTGGGGGATTCCAGGATGGCTGAATAGGAAAAAGATGTGCTGATTTTGACAAGGGAAAGGTAACAGAAGAAAAGTGGAGGAAGTATATTCCCAGGGGAGGTTTGGAGAGAAGTTTGCAGTGGATATTCTACAGGAAGAAGAGGGAATCCATAGAGCAGTGTAGAAAGAGCAAGCGTGCAGCAGTGAGCAGGGACACCACACATGACTCCTGCAACCAGGGGCTGGAGGAGATGCCAGCTTTGGAGAGCAAGGCGAGAGCAAACTACAGCATCCTGAGCCACTGGTGATATGGAATGAGGGAGAACCAGCAGACCACTTGGAATCTAGCCTGAAGCCCTAGAAGGGGCATGGTACACACCTAATCTAATGAAGGAAAAGCACTTTTTTCTCCCTATCTTCCCACAGGGCACCTGGCAAGCAGCAGAGAAAAGGCATTATCTTGACAGCAGTAAAGGCTGTGGCAGCTCTCATGAGCACAACAGGGGATTTCACCAGAAGGCAAAATCCATGTTCCCACTGATTTTCAGTCTGCCTGGGAAGGTTGGTGAGGGCTGGGCACCCACTTAGAATTGTGAGGTGCTCCCATCCTCTCAACCTATCACAGGCCCTGGGACTCAAATTGCCAAGGCGGAGCACACACAGGCAGCTAGCTCTGGGAACATCTCTGTTTTATCCATAGGCAGCACAGAATTGTAGAGCTGAGAAGGGATCCTCTGCACCCTGTGACTGAGGGAATTTTGTGACTCACAATAGGGTGTAGGCTATAGCTGGGACTGTGGGCAATCACTGTGGTATCAGAGGCTCAGAGCTCCCTGATTAGTGGGATGGGTACTTACAGAGGGTTCCATGCTCACACTAATGACTGTACAGATCCTTTATGTGCTTCAGGTGCCAGGGTTGTACCCACTGTGGGCTAACGCCAAGCATTGATCACATTGGAAGAGAGGAGGTGAGATTCTGATTACACCACAGCTGTATAATAATAATAAAGGAGATCTGGCATGCCTGATGTGAGTGTCACTCTGGATGCTTGCCCCAACCTTGGGTACTGACCAGAGCTCCCTGTCCCCATGCAAAACATGCCTCTGGGTATTCACTGAAGGAATAGACACTCCACTGAGCCACAGAGGCATAGTTCGAAGATAAAACCCATAAGTGGAGAAAACCAACAAGGTTTCCACTAATGCCTAAAAATAAATACATAAATACAAGCAACAAGAATAAGGAAGACAACATGATTCCCCTAAAGAGACACAACACTGGGCTCTTGCTCTCATTTAGGAGACCTGAAAGAAGTTCCTGGCTCCTGGCTTTGGACTGACCCATCTCAAAAATTTTTGGTCTAAAATTTTTGTCATGGTCTAAAACATTTGTCATGAGGATAGGCTACAATTTCTTACCACTTATATTAGTCTACTATCTTGTGTTAAAAAAAGTTTCTGCAAATTAGTTAAATGCCAAACAGGTTATTTAGTTAACCAGAAAAAAATTATTTTCACTAGTATCTAGTGAAATCTCAAATTATTTTAATCAAAATTTTCTTTCAATCAGGATTAAATTATTTGCCATTAATAAAATATGTCAAATCATTGCTTACTTTTATTATTAAAGCATTTTTAATAACCAGAACAAACTCTGGAGAGGATTGGCATATTTTTTAAAGCAAGTAATTTGAGATAATAAAAAGCACTATAAATTGTAATTGGAAATTTCAACTGTAACTTATTTTGTAGTAGCCCAATAGACTCATGCTTTATATGACTTAGAATTTATTAAATAAATGTTTTAAACTTGTACAGCTTTTTTTTTCTCTTTGGAAGAATCCAGATACCAAATGTTCTCTGTGGAGAAAATATGAATTATTTGAAACATGATAAAACTTTATGAAGGTTTATTTTCCAGAGTGAAGTAAGTCGCTTTTAACCTTGCATGTTTAGTGGACTACGCAATATTTAAGATAAATTTTCATTTCTTTTTTTTTTTTTTTTGACAGGCAGAGTGGACAGCGAGAGAGAGACAGAGAGAAAGGTCTTCCTTTTGCCGTTGGTTCACCCTCAAATGGCCTCCGCGGCCATCGCGCTGCTGCAGGTGCACCACGCCGATCCAAAGGCAGGAGCCAGGTACTTCTCCTGGTCTCCCATGGGGTGCAGGGCCCAAGTATTTGGGCCATCCTCCACTGCACTCCCTGGCCACAGCAGAGAGCTGGCCTGGAAGAGGGGCAACCAGGACAGAATCCGGCACCCCAACCGGGACTAGAACCCGGTGTGCCGGCGCTGCAAGGCGGAGGATTAGCCTAGTGAGCCGCGGCGCCAGCCAAATTTTCATTTCTATAAATATATATCATATTAGGAAGCTCAGTATTTTGTACAATTAGATTTAATTATGAAAATCCTATCAACTCTGTTTTGCTCAACATTTTTATGTTGATCATTTTTAAGAAATATTATGCTTGATAATAAATAATTTGAACTAAATTGCATTTTCTGTTACCACTAAATAACCTAAAAATATGGCACCTGTTTCATTATTTTTTCTGCTTACGTTGAGTTTGAACTTGATCTTCTATTTTAGCGTCTTCAGGTAGAAGCTTAAAATAGTGGGTGGAGACTATTTTAATACCAGAAATTGCCCTCTACTTATTGTGTTAGTTGTTTTTTATGTTTTATTAAATTGTTTTTTTTCTCATCAATGCAAATACCTTATAATTTGCTAAATATTTATTATTTCTTCATTGATTCATAGTTGAAAGTATTGTTTAAATTACAAACACTCAAGGAATTTCCAGACTTTTGTTGATATATTTTTTAAAACTTTTCTTTAGTAAGTATAAATTTCCAAAGTACAGTTTATGGAATACAATGGATTTCCCCCCCCCATAACTTCCCTCCCACCCGCACCCCTCCCATCTCCCACTCCCTCTCCCATTCCATTCACATCAAGATTCATTTTCAATTATCTTTATATACAGAAGATCAATTCAGTATATATTAAGTAAAGATTTCATCAGTTTGCACCCACACAAAACACAAAGTGTAAAATACTGTTTCAGTACTAGTTATAACATTACTTCACATTGGACAACACATTAAGGACAGAGATCCTACATGAGGAGTAAGTACACAGTGACTCCTGTTGTTGACTTAACAGTTTGACACTCCTGTTTATGGCGTCAGTAATCTCCCTAGGCTCTAGTCATGAGTTGCCAAGGCTATGGAAGCCTTTTGGGTTCGCCGACTTCGATCTTATTCCGACAGGGTCATAGTCAAAGTGGAAGTTCTCTCCTCCCTTCAGAGAAAGGTACCTCCTTCTTTGATGGCCTGTTCTTTCTTCTGAGATCTCATTCGCAGAGATCTTTCATTTAGGGTTTTTTGTTTGTTTGTTTCTGCCAGAGTGTCTTGGCTTTCCATGCCTAAAATACTCTCATGGGCTCTTCAGCCAGATCTGAATACCTTAAGGGCTGATTCTGAGGCCAGAGTGCTGTTTAGGACATCTGTCATTCTATGAGTCTGCTGTGTATCTCACTTCCCATGTTGGATCGTTCTCTCCCTTTTTATTCTATCAGTTAGTATTAGCAGACACTAGTCTTGTTTGTGTGATCCCTTTGACTCTTAGACCTATCATTATGATCAATTGTGAACTGAAATTGATCACTTGGACTAGTGATATGGTATAGGTACATGCCACCTTGATGGGAATGTATTGGAATCCCCTGGCACATTTCTAACTCCACCATCTGGGGCAAGTCCGATTGAGCATGTCCCAAATTGTACATCTCCTCCCTCTCTTATTCCCACTCTTATATTTAACAGGGATCACTTTTCAGTTAAATTTAAACACCTAAGAATAATTGTGTGTAAATTACAGAGTTCAACCAATAGTATTAAGTAGAACAAAAAAAATACTAAAAGGAATAAAGTAGTAAGTTGTACATCAACAGTTGGAACAAAGGCTGATCAAGTCACTGTTTCTCATAGTGTCCATTTCACTTCAACAGGTTTCCTTTTTGGTGCCTGGTTAGTTGTCACCGATCAGGGAGAGCATATGATATTTGTCCCTTTGGGACTGGCTTATTTCACTCAGCATGATGTTTTCCAGATTCCTCCATTTTGTTGCAAATGACCGGGTTTCATTGTTTTTGACTGCTGTATAGTATTCTACAGAGTACATGTCCCATAATTTCTTTATCCAGTCTACTGTTGATGGGCATTTGGGTTGGTTCCAGGTCTTAGCTATTGTGAACTGAGCTGCAATAAACATTGAGGTGCAGACAGCTTTTTTGTTTGCCAATTTAATTTCCTTTGGGTAAATTCCAAGGAGTGGGATGGCTGGGTTGTATGGTAGTGCTATATTCAGGTTTCTGAGGAATCTCCAGACTGACTTCCATAGTGGCTTAACCAGTTTGCATTCCCACCAACAGTGGGTTAGTGTCCCTTTTCCCCCACATCCTTGCCAGCATCTGTTGTTGGTAGATTTCTGAATGTGAACCATTCTAACTGGGGTGAGGTGAAACCTCATTGTGGTTTTGATTTGCATTTCCCTGATTGCTAGTGATCTTGAACATTTTTTCATGTGTCTGTTGTCCATTTGGATTTCCTCTTTTGAAAAATGTCTATTGAGGTCCTTGGCCCATCTCTTAAGTGGGTTGTTTGTTTTGATGTTGTGGAGTTTCTTTTCTTTTCTTTTTTCTTTCTTTCTTTTCTTTTCTTTTTTTTTTTTGACAGGCAGAGTGGACAGAGAGAGAGACAAAGAGAAAGGTCTTCCTTTACCGTTGGTTCACACTCCAATGGCCACCGCAGCCAGCGCATCACACTGATCCAATGGCAGGAGCCATATGCTTTTCCTGGTCTCCCATGCGGGTGCAGGACCCAAGGACTTGGGCCATCCTCCACTGCCTTCCCGGGCCACAGCAGAGAGCTGGCCTGGAGGATTGGCAACCGGGACAGAATCTGGTGCCCCTACCAGGACTAGAACCAGGGGTGCCGGTGCCGCAGGCGGAGAATTAGCCTAGTGAGCCGTGGTGCCGGCCCGTGGAGTTTCTTGATCTCTTTGTAGATTCTGGTTATTAAGCCTTTATCGGTCGCATAGTTTGCAAATATTTTTTCCCATTTTGTTGGCTGCCTCTTCACTTGCCTGTTTGTTTTGCAGTACAGAAACTTCTCAATTTGATGTAATCCCAATTGTTCATTTTGGCTTTGACTGTCTGTGCTTCTAGAAATCTTTGCTGGTACCTGTATCTTGTAGAGTTTCTCCAATGTTCTCTAATAATTTGATGTTGTTGGGTTGTAGATTTAAATCTTTAATCCATGTTGAGTGGATTTTTGTGTAAGGTGAAAGGTAGGGGTCTTGCTTCTGCACGTGCAGCTCAATTCACAATAGCTGAAGCAATCTTGTACAACAAAAACAAAGCCAGAGGCATCACAATACCAGATTTCAGGACATACTACAGGGCAGATGTTATCAAAACAGCATGGTACTGGTACAGAAACAGATGGATAGACCAATGGAACAGAATTGAAACACCAGAAATCAACCCAAACATCTACAGCCAACTTATGTTTCATCAAGGATCCAAAACCAATCCCTGGTGTAAGGACAGTCTATTCAATAAATGGTGCTAGTGTTTTTTAAAAGACTTATTTATTTATTTGAAAGAGAGAGAGAGAGAAAGAGAAAAAGAAAGAGAAAGAGAAAGAGGAAGAGGAAGAGGAAGAGAAAATCTTCCATCTGCTGGTTCAGTCTCCAAATGTCTGTCAGCTGGTGCTTGGCCAGGCTGAAGCCAGGAGCCAGGAACTCCTTCTCCTCTGGGTCTCCCACATAGGTGACTCAAGTACTTGGATTATCTTCTACTGCTTTCCCAGGTGCATTAGCAAGGAGCTAGATTGGAAGCGGAATAGCTGGGACTCCAACAAACACTTGCAGTAGTAGCTTAACCTGCTATGCGAAAACATCCCCCTCTAGTTCTTTCAAAGCAGCTAGTTAACTGAATGAATGGTTGACTTTGTAGCTTTATCCTTAACAGAAAGCATAGCAATATAATGTGTATGGTTCTTTTAATTTGATACTTAAAGAGTAGTAAACATTACTTTAAAAGAATAATATCAAAACATCAATAAAATTAAGGAGACATACATGAGACAACTGCAAGTTGGTTGCTGGAATTATATATGCAATTAGTGAATTGTGTGGCATTTCATAGAGGCTTATAGCTATATTTATAATAGCCACATTAGCTTCATGTTATGTTAGATAACTAACTTGGAGGAGTAGAATGGAAATTCTGTTTTAAAGTGTATTAGCTTAAACTAGCCAAAAAAGTAAGCATAAGGCCAAGTGAGAAAGCACTGATTTAATAGCCATGAAAATGCAAAATGTATAGTGAGATCAACGTAAATTGGAAATCATAAAGAGACTGGCTTTATTTTGTTTATCTACTCTAGGAGTTTATCAAACTATAGTCATGGGCCACACCTCACCGGTGGCTTGCTTTGTATCACCAGAGAGCTGAGAATAATGTCTTACATTTTTAAAAGTTGTAAAGCAAAACAAAGGAGGAAAAGAAAGAGGAGAAAAAGGAAGGAAGAAGAGACTATGTGATTTGCCAACCCTAAAATACTTATTCTCTGATTCTTCAGAGAAAAAGTCTGTGGATTCCTGATCTGCATAGTGCTCTTATTGTTTGTTGTTCTACTACAGAGAACTACCCCCCTCCAATTTAAAAAAATCTGTGTGAAAATTAACGGCCTTCCCATAATATCTGGTACTTCCCCCTGCACTTGCATTCAGTTGATGTGCTTATAATAATGTTTTGAGTTACATAGTTTCTTGCACAATGCATATCACATACATTGCCATCTGATTTTTTAAAAAAAGATTTATGTATTTATTTATGGGAATGACAGACATGCAGAGAGAGAAGGAGAGAGGGAGAGACAGAGAGATCTTCCGTCCGCTGATTCACCCTGCAAATGACCACAACAGCTAGGGATGAGCCAGGCAGAAGCCAGGAGCCAGGGACTTCTGGGTCTCCCACGTGGGTGTAGTGGCCCAAGCACTTAGGCTATCCTCTGCTGCTTTTTGAGGCTTATTAACAGAAAGCTGGATCCTTAGTGGAGCAGCCTGGGCTTGATCTGGCATCACACTGCACTGCAGGTGGAGGCTTAACCTTCTACACCACAGCACCAGCCACACCATCTGATTCTTACATTGAACTTTCTTTTTTGGTACTGATGATTCAGATATACAGCAATAATTTCAGTTCTCAGATTATCATTTACCCATGATGTGCTTAAGGAAACTGGTAAACTTGGAGATATCAAGACTGATCAAAAAAGAGACAGGACTCTGAGATAGTGAAAATGTGCAAGCTTTATTGAATGGCACTTGGGCCGCGTTGCAGGCAAAAGGAAGTCCTTTCGCAGCAGGAGAACTTCTGGAGGCAGCAGTCAGGGCCTCCATCCAGAGAGATGAGAGAACAAACACTTGGGGGACAAAGGGCTGTGTTTTTAAGTGATGGTCTCGGCAGCACAATGGAGAGGGCGTCTCTGCGTCAGAAAGTTCAGAAGGCCAATAGGCACTTGTGGTTTTGTAATCACATGGTATTTCATCTTTGTCTAGCAGAAGTTGACACTGTTTTATGTGATAAGTAAAGTGATCAGGCTCCAAATGTTCTAAAAGAATTCTTATTGGGGTTATATTAAAGCAGTTGGGTATGTAAGCAATTGTATTTGAGGCTCATGGCATGACTAATGGACATAACCTCCTACGAAGACATGAACAGCATAGAGACTAACAGATAGGGACCATCTTTAACCCATTTATAAACCAGAAACAAAATGGTGCAAACCAAACCCAATGAAGAAGAATGCATGGAAAATAGACTCAAAGCCTCGACCATAAAGTAAAAATTTAACAGTGGATTTTTTACTCTGAAAATAGTTTGTAATTTTTGATAATTGAGACAGTCGTATCCATGGGTTGGTCATCCAAAACCTTTTCTTTCTTCCTCTCTTTCTGTTTGTAACAATGCTTATTAATGCACCCTCAGAAGATGTTCAGTTGCAGGAAAACAAAAAATGAGATCTGATATTGTGATTTTTTTCAGATACCGTTTTGCAAAAAAAAAAAAAGTTGAAGCAGATGGAGAGAATGCCATTTGGATTATCTGCGGGATTTCATTAAAACATTTCACATCATTATAACCAACCACAAATAGAAATTATAACCAACCACAAAATAGAAATATTTTAAATTAATAAATGATGTTTTTATGAATATTTCTTAAATTTTGACTTTTACCTGGTTAAGTCCTCACTCAAGAATGTATTTATAAAATTATAAAATATTTGAGCATTCATCGTTGATGTCCCACAATGTGTTTTTGGCTTTTTTCATCTGCATCTTAAATAAGCACATAAATCATTTTTTATGGAGAAACTACAGTTTGTTATATGAATTTGTTCAGGGCTTGTTATGCAAAAGACATAAAGAAAAGTATAACCTGCTAACATCTGTTGAGATACTAAACCAGAGAAAATAACTGCTCTTAGTTTAAAATATTTAAAAACAGCTTATAATCCTAAAAATCAACTCTGATATTATTCAGTCCTAGATTTAAGACTCAAAAAGAACATGTAAAAATCAAAGTAAGGGGCCGGCGCCGCGGCTCACTAGGTTAATCCTCCACCTTGCGGCGCCGGCACACCGGGTTCTAGTCCTGGTCGGGGCGCCGGATTCTGTCCTGGTTGCCCCTCTTCCAGGCCAGCTCTCTGCTGTGGCCAGGGAGTGCAGTGGAGGATGGCCCAAGTGCTTGGGCCCTGCACCCCATGGGAGACCAGGAGAAGCACCTGGCTCCTGCCTTTGGATCAGTGTGGTGTGCTGGCCGCAGCACGCCGGCCGCAGCAGCCATTGGAGGGTGAACCAACGGCAAAGGAAGACCTTTCTGTCTGTCTCTCTCTCTCACTGTCCACTCTGCCTGTCAAAAAAAAAATCAAAGTAAGAAAAAGAAAAGGACATGGATTCTTTTTTATTGGTACTATTTTATTAGTGAGTTTGACAAAAGAATTTTATAACATGCTTTCTGCCAGTTTATTACTTGACTCTATGGCTTTGATGATTGTTGGCATTTCTGTTAAGTCCAGTGTACTTCATAGTGGGGAAAACTGACTCCATTGTTAAGATAAAATGTCAAGATAAACTCAGTAGAGTTTTCAGTAAGACATAGAGACTTAAGCCTTGGATTAAAAACACAGCAGAGGAAAGGAAAACACATATTTTGACAATCAAATTTCAGATGTGAAGTTATACTAGCAGTGACCTGTTAGCTCATGATCTTGGCTTTAAACATTTGGGAACAAATCCTTCAGGCTTAGAAAATTACTAACACTTGCTTTTCAACTTTGGGGTCAACAGTAAGACTGCACAATTGCAATCCTCATCATTTTCAATCAAGAAAGTAATTCATTTTACTTTTACTTGGATCAGGATGTACTAGTAGAAAGTAGTATTGTATTATCCTAAAGATCATTTTAAGAGGATTAATTGGTTGATTAATGCTATGGACTGATTTGAACTTCCCCAAACTCATAGTTTGAAGCCTGACTCCCATTGTAACTGTGTTCAGAGATGGGATCTTCAGGAGGTAAGTAAGTTTAAATGAAGTCATAAGGGTGGAGACTTAATCAAAAAGAACTGTGGTTTTGTGAGAAAAGGATGAGATAGCTTTCTCTGTTTTCCTCCACCATGAGAGAACATGCCAATAAATTTGCTGTCTAAAAGCCAGGATGAATATTCTCACTAAAATTGAATCAGGTTGGACTTTGATCTTAGATTTTCCAGTCTCCAGAAAAATGAAAAAATAAATTTCTGTTGTTTAAGCTACACAGTCTATGACATTTTGTTATGGTGGCCCTAGTGGACTAAAAATATTAATTTACATTAAAGTTTTTTTTAATTTTGTGCAAAATAAATTAGAAAAAAAATGCCTTCTTCATCATTTTATTTGGAAGAAAGAGAGAAAGAGAGGCCGGTGCCGTGGCTCAATAGGCTAATCCTCCGCTCTGCGGCGCCAGCACACCGGGTTCTAGTCCTGGTCGGGGCGCCGGATTCTGTCCTGGTTGCCCCTCTTCCAGGCCAGCTCTCTGCTATGGCCCGGGAGTGCAGTGGAGGATGGTCCAAGTGCTTGGGCCCTGCACCCGCATGGGAGACCGGGATAAGCACCTGGCTCCTGCCTTCGGATCAACGCGATGTGCCGGCCATGGCAGCCATTGGAGGGTGAACCAATGGCAAAGGAAGACCTTTCTCTCTGTCTCTTTCTCTCACTGTCCACTCTGCCTGTCAAAAAAAAAAAAAAAAAAAAAAAAAAAAAAAGAAAAGAAAGAGATTGATTTTCCATCTGCCAGTTCACTCCCCAGATGCCCACAACAGTTAAGTCTGGGCCAGGCCATAGCTAGGAGACTGGAACTCAATCTAAGTGTCCCTCAGTCTAAGTGGATGACAGGAACCCAAGTGCTTGAGCCTTCCCTTGCTGCCTTCCAGGGTGCACATTTACAAGAAGCTGGACTGAGTCAGTGTGACAGAGACTTGAACTAGGTACTTCAGTGTGGGTTGTGGGTGTTCAAAGCAGTGACCTAAGTGCTGCACCAAATGCCTACCCCTAGAATAAATACCCTCTGAAAAATTTAGAATCCTATCCCTCAAAGGAAAATTTAAAAAGTAAGAAAAAACAGCCTCGGAATGTTGGTAATTGATACTGTATTTAAATCACCTTTCAGAGCCTTGTCATACAAAGAAAGAAATGAAATTGCCTTTTATGGTTGAGATTAAGTACAGCATAGCTTTCCATCTTCCAATAGACCAGAACTTCTTAGGAAACATATTCCGCTATGCAAAGGTTAAAACTCTTTTAAATTGTGTATTGAAGATATTTAATTAGATAAAGACCCAGTATTATGTCTGGTAAGTCAAAGATTATATTAAGATATAAGCTTATAATTACTTGAACTTTCCTTTCCTCTTTCTCACTGGCTTTCACCCATGTAATGCTTTTGTTTGCTTCCAATACTTTCCAATGGTTTATGTGATCTTTGTTTCGTTTGTATGATTTGACTTCATGATAATAAATCAGCTTTCTTTTTTTATACTTTCCTTGCTTATTCCATTCTGAAATAAGCTTCAGTAAATTACCTATGTAATAACAGTTACTCTTGCTTATGAATTTGTTTATGTGCAGGAAAAAGAACATTAGAAGAGATGAAATTTAAGGACATTAATGGAAATAGCATGTTATTGTTTTAGGTATGTCAGACCTCACATTAACTTGATTTAAGTTTGTAATGATATATCTATGTAGTCAAATCATTTTTAGATTTTAATGATTATTGAATTAATAAACATACTATATATTATATGTTTTAAATACCAGCAAATAACAAATGGAACTTGCCTTGTAAAAGAATGCATAGAAGCTTTAGGTTAAAGGCATCAATGTGGAAGCAAAGATACCTGGTACAATTTAATCACTTTATCCTGTTTGGTGAGAGGAGTGATGACTCCTAGGTCCATGCCTGTCACAAGTGACCATGTTCTATATGCCAGAAGCAGCTGATGGTTGGGGATTGGGAGACCCCACTTTCCTTTATATGCTTGCTCACTTAGATTTAATTGAATTTTGACTGAACTTAAAAGTTTTTTGACTACTGAGAGGGACCTAGTGCTAAAAAAAAATCAAACACTCATAAGAAAGCTCCAAATTACTGCCTTTATTTTGCTTCCTAATATCAAGAGTATGGAGGAGTTATCTTTTGAGAATAGCACTGGCAGAATGAATTCCATCTCAGTCCTGGACTCACAACTGGCTGGGATATAAGATACTCAGAAAGGTCATAGAAATTCAATGTTACGGGAGAAGAAACTATTCATAAATTTCAAAATATTTTCAGATCAAGATAAACTTATCTTTTAATTTCACTTCCCACAAACTTTTGAAGTATATTCATCTATATATGAGTACACACACACAGAGGCACAGAAAAAAGGATAGGAAAATAAATGTTTACTTCTTTAGTGCATACTGGTTGTGGGTAAGGAGACATCAAGAGCTAGCAAGATTGGCTTGTCAGTATTGTTTTACTGTGTTCCTCTCCCAACTCTTAGCCTCCCGTCCTTTAGGGTAGGGGATTATCAAAACACTCAGACACACATAAGAAGTCCAAGGAGAGGAAAGCCTTTTTCAGAACTAAAACACACTCCTTATAGGAGCACCCACAAGGCCTGATCACGGTCACTCTGTAGGTTTCACCCCAGAGTAGCTTCACTCCAGCAGAGCTGATACAGGAGTCTAAGGTCTCTTTTAGCAACTTTAATGGTCACCCTAGACTGTTATAGGGATGCCCTCATGCACTCAGATGCTATCTGAAAAAAGGAGAGCAAGGAGCCCAAGCTCTAAAATGCTAAGCATTTCCCTAGAAAGACTGAGTCATTCAAAACAGCCTTTTAAACTATGCCAAATACAGAAGTTAACTTTAATAGATCAAGTATTTGAATTGAAAGATTTTATTTAATGCAGAAGAGGATATATCATTAATCAACATTTTCTGGTTTTCTTGTTACTGTTATGAAGAATATATTAGCTCTAGAAATTGAGACAGTATATCTCTGAATGTGTGTATAATGTGAATAAATTTGAAATTCTGATATATGTGATTGAATATTCATAAAAATATGCACACTGGTGGCATAGATAGTGTTTTTAGATCATGTGTCATTTACTTTTGTTAAACACATGATTAACCTAGCTTTATACATATGTTAGTCTTTGAAACTGAGGTACAGAAGCGTTGTCATGTACTGAAGGTTTTTTGTATTTTTAACTAAAATTTAAATCTACATATATATTAGAGGCTATTCTGAAAAATTTCCTTTTTTTGGACACAAAAAATATTTTCTACACAGTGTGTAGAAATAACAGCAGGCAATACTCAAAATACTTGCATAATACCCTTAACTTTGTCACTAATATCTGTAGGGCAACATAAGTGATTTAAAAAAAATACTTATTTCTTTCTTTGAAAGGTGGAGTTACAGAGAGAGAGGGAAAGACAGAGAGATCTTCCATCTACTGGCTCACTCCCCAAATGACCATAGCAGCTGGGGTTTTGCCAGGCTGAAGTCAGGAGTGAGGAGTTTCATTCAGGTCTCCCACTTAGTTGCAGGGACCCAGGTACTTGGGCCATTTTCCACTGCTTTCCCAGGTGCATTAGTGGAGAGCTGGATCAGAAGTTGAGCAACTGGGACACAAAGCAGCAGCCACATGGAATGCTGGCATCACAGGTGGCATCTTAACCCACTACGCCACAAGGTCGGCCCTCATCACACTTGTCGCTACTCCTCCAATGAGTTTAGCATTCATTCATAATTTTTTCCTGGATAAATATTTACTCTGATTAAAAAGGATGATTTTTAATACCATTGTTTCCTCTGTGTTAGCTAACATTTTACATAAGGAAGAGCTATCCTGTTTTTCTACCTATTTAATTATGCATTTATGGTCAATATAGATTCATGATTATTTGATTCAGTGAATTATAATGTTATTATCTTTTATATTTCAAATATCAAATACCACTTATTTGATATTTAAAAGTTTAAAAAATTGAGATTTTTCCCACTAGCTGTACAAAATTATTTTTTTGCCTTATCAATCACAGACACCGTAAAATGTAAGTATGTCTATATATTTTCCCATCAATGTCTCCTATCAACCCTTTTTCTTCTTAATGTTCTAATCTCAGAAGCACCAAGCAGAAGAAAAACAATTTAGCTTTTACAGTCAAAGTTGTTGGAGAACTTGACAATTAATCTGTTAGCCCATTGCCATTCTCAAGTTTCACTACTTAGTACAATTACCAGTCATACATCAGCTGGGAAATGCTAGAGGGCCTATCCCTCTAAATTTATAGAGTAGGTCAGTGTTTGATTTAGGCTAATAGCTACCTCCCAAACAAAAAGAGAAGTGTGTGGATCTAAGTGTGCGTGTTTCTTCTGTTAACTTCACCAGTCAGATAAATTCTTTTCTTGCTGTGCAGAAGAATTGGTTAGACTGTAGAGAAACATCAGGAATGTTGCTCTAATAGAGGTCTTTCTTTTTTATTATTATTATTTTTTTTGACAGGCAGAGTGGACAGTGAGAGAGAGAGACAGAGAGAAAGGTCTTCCTTTTGCTGTTGGTTCACTCTCCAATGGCCACCGCAGCCGGCACACTGTGGCCAGCGCACCGCACTGATCCGATGGCAGGAGCCAGGTACTTATCCTGGTCTCCCATGCGGGTGCAGGGCCCAAGCACTTGGGCCATCCTCCACTGCACTCCCTGGCCACAGCAGAGAGCTGGCCTGGAAGAGGGGCAACTGGGACAGAATCCAGCGCCCCGACCGGGACTAGAACCCGGTGTGCCGGCGCCGCAAGGTGGAGGATTAGCCTAGTGAGCCGCGGCGCCGGCTTAATGGAGGCCTTTCAACAGGAACATCTGAGCATTGAGAAAAAACTATTTCTAGAAAACCTAGATAAATAACTGAACTTCTGTAGCCTTAATTTTTTCATTGTAAAAATATGAATTCCATGGTCTCATTTAATATCAAAAATTTATTTACAGAATCAAAAATAATGCCCTCTAAAGACTGAAAGAAGAAGAGAGCTAAGACACAAAGCTTTGTCTTGAAGAATGTCAACCTTGAGAGCCTAGGCAGAAAATAATGATTTGACAATGGAGGGTACTGAAAGACAGCATGCTAGAAGATGGGAGGAAACCAAGAGCATCTGGTGTCACTGAACCTATGGGAAAGTGTTCCCAGAAGGGGTTGTGAACTGCTTTGTTATTTACTGCTCCAAGCTCAAGTGTGAAGAAAACCACAAGGTGTCTTCTGGTTTACCACTGTGGAACACATTGATTACCTCAGTGAGAGTTCAGTATAATGGAGAGAGTAGGGATAAAACCCAGACTGCAGAAAGATCTGGGAGGGGTGAGGAAAGGGAAGCAATGAATAGAATCACATTCTTAAGAAATTTTGCTGTGAAGGGAAGAAGGACTGTAGCTAGAAGGGAAATTGAGGGAAGATTTTAGAGGTAAAATCAAATTGAGACTTTTTATAGTACTCTTGAAAAAAATGAGACTAAATGAGAAACATTAAGTAAATAAGAGACAGTACGATAAGACGGCAGAGGAGGCACTGAAGCATAGGGGTTAGGTACTGGCATTTGGACATAGCAGTGGCTGCTTCTTGAAGAAGCAGGGATGGGTGCAGAGAGAAGCAGACTTACAGACTCCTTGTGGCAGATGGATTTCTTTGCTGGCTCGAACTTTCTTTGCTAGGTAGGTGACATAGTCACTTACTGTTAATGGAGTAGAAGATATGCACTAGATTATAGAGAAGCTTGGAGATTTGAATATTCTACAGGAAATTGAAAATGGTTGTATTAGGAGACTAGGAAAATACCTGCTACCAGTGTCTTACAGTATTTCCCCTATGTTTTCCTCTAGCAGCTTGATGGTTTCATGTCCTTAGACCCTTGATCCAATGTGGGTTGATTTTTGTATAAGGTGTAAGGTGGGGTCTTGTTTCATACTTCTGCAAGTAGAGCTCCATTTTTTTTTCCCAGAAATATTTATTGAAGAGACTGTCCTTTCTCCAGGGAGTGATTTTAGATCATTTGTGAAAGATTAGTTGTTCATGGATGCATGAATCAACTTCTGGGGACTTTAATCCATTCCATTGGTCTACATATCTATTTTTGTGCCAGTACCAGGTTGTTTTGATTGTAACTATTCTGTAATGTGTCTCGAAATCTGGTATTGTGATGCCTCCAGAATTATTTTTATTGTTTGAGATTCTTTTGCTACTTGGGGTCTCTTGTGTTTCCATATGAATTTTAGGGTCTTTTTTTCTAGGTCTGAGAAGAATGTCCTTGTATTTTGATTTGGATTGTATTGAATTTATAAATTGCTTTGGGTAATATGGACATTTTGATGATAGAAGTTCTTCCAAAGTTTCTTGGCTGAGACCCCAGAAGCACAGTCAACAAAAGCAAAAATAGACAAATGAGATTAAAACAAGCTAAGAAACTTCTGCATAGCCAAGCAAATACTCAACAAAGTGAAGAAGCAAACAGCAGAATAGGAGAAATTATTTGCATTTTTCAATCTGATAAAAGATTAATACCCAGGGTATATAAGGAGCTCAAGAAACCCAGCAACAACAAAGCAAACAATCCCATTAAGAAATTGGCTGAGCATTTGAACAGGATTTTTTTTCAATGGATGAAATACAAATGACCAACAGACACATAGAAAGATGCTCAGGATCACTAGCCATCAGGGAAACGCAAATAAAAACCACAGTTAAGTTTCATCTCACCCCAGTTAGAATGGCTATCACTCAGAAATAAAAGAATAATGAATACTGGTGAGGATGTGGAGGAAAAGATCCCTAAAGCACTGTTGGTGGCAATGTATACTAGTACAAGCATTATGGAAGACAGTATGGAAATTCCACAGAAATCTCAATATGCATCTGTAATATGACCCCATCCTCCTGTTCCTGAGAATTTATTAAAAAGAATATGAAGTCAGCTTTGAAAGAGTTATTTGTACCCCCATGTTTATAGCAGCTAAACTTACAATAGATAAATATGGAATAAACCCAGATGTCCATCAACTAATGACAGGATAAAGAAACTAGTATATATACATGATGGAACACTACTCAGCCATAAAAAGAATGAAATCTGTCTTTTACAACTATATGGAAGCACTTAGAGACCATTATGCTTAGTGAAATAAGCCAGTCTCAAAAGACAAATACCACATGTTTTTTCTGACTTGTAGTAACTAACAGAGTATAAGAATAGTGTATATGAGAGATATTGACAACGTGAGATCTGATTATTGTTTATAGCACGTCTCATTAATCCTGTGGAACAGCGGTTTTTCTACTTACTACTTGTTATATTCTTAATTTAGTGGAGGATTAAGCTTGTGATTATAAAGTAAATTGAAAGTACATCATTGCAAAAATTGAAAGAAAAATAAGAAAGTAAGGAGGAGGAAGAGTGGGAGTAAGGAGGGAGGGAGTGAGGGTGAGAAATATTATTATGTCCTTAAAACTACATGTATAAAATACATGAAATCTGTTTCCTTTATATAAATTTAACACACACACACAAACACACACCTCGGTAGGGCAGGACAGAGGGTGTAATACCAAATCTTGGTGCGAGGTTGATGTACAATTATTTCTTCCTAAAATGCTAAGTTCCTGGAAGTTAAGATGTATGCTTTACACAGTTGTCTTATTCAGGAATCAAATGCTTCTTTTAATGTATCAGCAAATGGGAATTGTTTTTACAATTCCAAGATTTTTCACTTTATCAGATGGAGATATTCCCCTTATTTAATAAAACATATCATTGTAATTATTAGATAACTGGTAAATTTTTCCAGTCTTCTGTTCTTAACTAGTGAACCTATGCTCCGTCTTTTCTGTAGTGAAATAACTTAAGTATTAAAAATGAATTATTAACTTCTTGGAGAATGGGATAGTTTAAAAAACTATCTTTAAAATCTGTAAGATAAAACTTGGAACAGATCAGCCTAAAAGAATATTATAATATTTTTAGCAACTGAAACCATTCTTCATTTTTTTAATTTATTTTTTTATTTTATTTTTTATTTTTTGACAGGCAGAGTGGACAGTGAGAGAGAGAGAGAGAGAGAGAGAAAGGTCTTCCTTTGCCGTTGGTTCACCCTCCAATGGCCGCCACAGCCGGCGCATCATGCTGATCCGATGGCAGGAGCCAGGTACTTATCCTGGTCTCCAATGGGGTGCAGGGCCCAAGCACTTGGGCCATCCTCCACTGCACTCCCGGGCCACAGCAGAGAGCTGGCCTGGAAGAGGGGCAACCGGGACAGAATCTGGTGCCCCGACCGGGACTAGAACCCAGTGTGCCAGTGCCGCAAGGTGGAGGATTAGCCTAGTGAGCCGCGGCGCTGGCCCATTGTTTTTAATATGCCTATTTTGCACATCTATTTTAGTTTCCTGTAAAATTTGATAATTTATTAGATATTGAATTTTAATCTTTGAATTTTTCTTTATAAAATGAGAAAGTCATGCAAGTAATTAGTGCAAGTAATAAGTACAATAGTTTTTCATGTTAATTGATATTTATATAAGTAAATAGTCATGATTTCACTTTTTTTCCTGTAATAACAGAGGATTATTATTAAAGGTATTTTAAGTTAATATGGGAATTATTTTCAGAAATCTGTCATTTATGCATTTATTTCAGTTGGTTATTTCTATGTTTTATTGCTCAGGAAATAGAAGGTTTCTCTCATACTTGCTTGTAACATTTTAAAAGACAATTATAAATGTTTTTAGTGGATTTTGGCTTGGTTTACTCATCTCTTTCTGTTCTATTTCCCCTTTATATTCAAGAAATTTATGTCCAGTAGCTCAAATACCCAATTTATGATTTAATCACAAGGGCTTTACCTTTTCTCTTAAAAAAAAAAAATTTCAGTATCCTCTAATCACCATCCGCTCAGTCTACTACTACATTATTACTGAGTAAAAGGTTAAACAGGGTGAACTAAGATATCCTAATGGTTATGATGCTCAAATTTAAGTTTAAATTTTTCAGAAGATTTTTGTCATTTGGTAACGATTAGTTCAATATCTATATCCTGACTAATCCTGTTTTGAAATTTTCCTTTATTTAAGCCTCTTGTACTTGATCTCCAAGACTCAGGTGAGGGAATTTGACAATGGTGGCTCTTTAGTGATGTGCTTCAGTTTCTAGCTAGTTAACTGAGCTGTAACTTGAAGTTTCAAAATTGTTTCTAAAGAATTTTGGGTTCCCTCAAGCCCTCAATGTGGCTTGAATGTATTTTCTGTTTTATTTTTACCAATCCACTTTTATAATGAGAGAATTTTGATCTCTTGGAATGTTACCCTCAAATAATTTCTCAAGAACACTTCTTGGCTTTCTTTAATGATTCTCGTTTTCAAAATCATTCTTATGTATTAGCCCACAAAGAAAAAGACTGCCAAAAGTATTTTTTTATTACAGTGGGGTCAGAAGATTAATACTTTTGGAATTCAATAATGAATTCTTTCTCTTATACCTTAGTGTTAGATCTCTTCATTTGTTGAATATTTAAGCATACATGTTGATGTTGTTTGTAAGGAATTATTTATAATTGATAACAGGAAATTTGTGTGTGTGTGAATATATGTGCACAATAGCATTCTCACAATCACCTGTCACCTGTCATAAACTTTTGCTGCCTGGAGTTATATTCTTCAACATGTGCCCATTCTACTCTGTGAATTTTACATTCCTAAGAAAATGAGAGAGATTAAATCTTTTATTTGTGTCACTTATAAATAAATATTTAAAAGTGTCATCCTATAGATTTTCTATATAAAATGAGCTTATTGTTATTTATATTTGTTTTTTTTATGCTCTTATTTTTAATGAATTTTTTTTAACTTTTATTTAATGCATATAAATTTCCAAAGTACGACTTATGGATTACAATGGCTTCCCCCCCATACCGTCCCTCCCACCCACAACCCTCCCCTTTCCCACTCCCTCTCCCCTTCCATTCACATCAAGATTCATTTTCGATTATCTTAATATACAGAAGATCAGCTTAGTATACATTAAGTATGGATTTCAACAGTTTGCTCCCACACAGAAACATAAAGTGAAAAATAATAGATGATTTTTTTTAAATGATGATGAAATCAGAGCAGACCTATTGTCATGTTTAATCCCAGTGAGAGTCAAGTTGGGAATTGATAATTTCTTTTTTTTTTTTTTTTTTTTTTTTACAGAGGATCAGTTTAGTATGCATTAAGTAAGGATTTCAACAGTTTGCACCCCCATAGAAACACAAAGTGAAATATATTGTTTGAGTACTCGTTATAGCATTAAATCTCAATGTACAGCACATTAAGGATAGAGATCCTACATGAGGAGTAAGTGCACAGTGACTCCTGTTGTTGACTTTACCAATTGACACTCCTGTCTATGGCATCAGTAATCTCCCTATGCTCCAGTCATGAGTTTCCAAGGCTATGGAAGCCCTCTGAGTTCTCCAACTCTTATCTTGTTTAGACAAGGTCATAGTCAAAGTGGAGGTTCTCTCCTCCCTTCAGAGAAAGGTACCTCCTTCTTTGAAGACCTGTTCTTTCCACTGGGATCTCACTCACAGAGATCTTTTGCCAGAGTGTCTTGGCTTTCCATGCCTGAAATACTCTCATGAGCTTTTCAGCCAGCTCCGAATGCCTTTAGGGCTGAATCTGAGGCCAGAGTGCTATTTAGGACATCTGCCATTCTATGAGTCTGCTGAGTATCTCACTTCCCATGTTGGATCACTCTCCCCTTTATTTACTCCATCGGTTAGCGTTAGCAGGTACTAGACTTGTCTATGTGCTCCCTTTGACTCCCAGTCCCTCCACCATGACCAACTGTGAACTGAAACTGATCACCTGGAACAGTGAGATGGCATTGGTACATGCCACCTCGATGGGATTGAATTGGAATCCCCTGGTATGCTTCCAACTCCACCACTTGGGGCAAGTCAGCCTGAGCATGTCCCAAATTATACATCTCTTCCCTCTCCCATTCCCACCACCATGTTCAACAGGGATCACATTTCAGTTAATTTTCAACACTTAAGAATAACTGTGCATCAATTACAGATCTAAACCAGTCATATTAAGTAGAACAGATAAAAAAACTACTAAGAGGGATAATGTATTAAGTTGTTCATTAACAGTCAGGGCTATGCTGATCAAGCCACCGTTTCCCATAGTGTCCACCTCACTCCAACAGGTTTCCCTCTTGGTGTTCAGTCAGTCATCACCGATCAGGGAGAACATATGGTATTTGTCCCTTTGGGACTGGCTTATTTCACTCAACATGATGTGTTCCAGATTCCTCCATTTTGTTGCAAATGACTGGGTTTCGTTGTTTCTTACTGCGGTATAGTATTCTAAAGAGTACATGTCCCATAATTTCTTTATCCAGTCTATCGTTGATGGGCATTTAGGTTGGTTCCAGGTCTTAGCTATTGTGAATTGAGCTGCAATAAACATTAGGGTGCAGACCTCTTTTTTGTTTGCCAATTTAAATTCCTTTGGGTAAATTCCAAGGAGTGGGATGGCTGGGTCGAACGGTAGGGTTATATTCAGGTTTCTGAGGAATCTCCAGACTGACTTCCATAGTGGCTTGACCAGTTTGCATTCCCACCAACAGTGGGTTAGTGTCCCTTTTTCCCCACATCCTCGCCAGCATCTGTTGTTGGTAGATTTCTGCATGTGAGCCATTCTAACCGGGGTGAGGTGAAACCTCATTGTGGTTTTGATTTGCATTTCCCTGATTGCTAATAACCTTGAACATTTTTTCATGTGCCTGTTGGCCATTTGGATGTCCTCTTTTGAAAAATGTCTATTGAGGTCCTTGGCCCATCTCTTAAGTGGGTTGTTGGTTTTGTTTTTGTGGAGTTTCTTGATCTCTTTGTAGATTCTGGTTATTAACCCTTTATCTGTTGCATAGTTTGCAAATATTTTTTCCCATTCTGTCGGTTGTCTTTTCACTCTCCTGACTGTTTCTTTTGCAGTACAGAAACTTCTCAATTTGATGCAATCCCAATAGTTGATTTTGGCTTTGACTGCCTGTGCCTCCCGGGTCTTTTCCAGAAACTCTTTGCCTGTGCCAATATCTTGAAGGGTTTCTCCAATGTTCTCTAGTAACTTGATGGTGTCAGGTCGTAGATTTAGGTCTTTAATCCATGTTGAGTGGATTTTTGTGTAAGGTGTAAGGTAGGGGTCTTGCTTCATGATTCTGCATGTGGAAATCCAATTTTCCCAGCACCATTTATTGAATAGACTGTCCTTGCTCCAGGAATTAGTTTTAAATCCTTGATCAAATATAAGTTGGCTGTAGATGTTTGGGTTGATTTCTGGTGTTTCAATTCTGTTCCATTGGTCTATCCATCTGTTTCTGTACCAGTACCATGCTGTTTTAATTACAACTGCCCTGTAGTATGTCCTGAAATCTGGTATTGTGATGCCTCCGGCTTTGTTTTTGTTGTACAAGATTGTTTTAGCTATTCGAGGTCTCTTGTGCCTCCATATAAATTTCAGCACCAATTTTTCCAGATCTGAGAAGAAGGTCTTCGGTATCTTGATTGGTATTGCATTGAATCTGTAAATTGCTTTTGGGAGAATGGACATTTTGATGATATTGATTCTTCCAATCCATGAGCATGGAAGATTTTTCCATTTCTTGGTATCCTCTTCTATTTCTTTCTTTAAGGTTTTGTAATTTTCATCGTAGAGATCTTGAACGTCCTTGGTTAAGTTTATTCCAAGGTATTTGATTGTTTTTGTAGCTATTGTGAATGGGATTGATCTTAGAAGTTCTTCGTCAGCCATGGCATTGTCTGTGTATACAAAGGCTGTTGATTTTTGTGCATTGATTTTATACCCTGCTACTTTGCCAAACTCTTCTATGAGTTCCAATAGTCTCTTAGTAGAGTTCTTTGGGTCCCCTAAATACAGAATCATGTCATCTGCAAAGAAGGATAGTTTGAGTTCTTCCTTCCCAATTTGTATCCCTTTAATTTCTTTTTCTTGCCTAATAGCTCTGGCTAGAACCTCCAGAACTATATTGAATAGCAGTGGTGAGAGTGGGCATCCCTGTCTGGTTCCAGATCTCAGTGGAAATGCTTCCAACTTTTCCCCATTCAATAGGATGTTGGCTGTGGGTTTTTCATAGATTGCTTTGATTGTATTGAGGAATGTTCCTTCCAAACCCAGTTTGCTTAGAGTTTTCATCATGAATGGGTGTTGTATTTTATCAAATGCTTTCTCGGCATCTATTGAGATAATCATATGGTTTTTCTTCTGCAGTCTGTTAATGTGGTGTATCACATTGATTGTCTTGCGCACATTAAACCATCCCTGCATACCAGGGATAAATCCCACTTGGTCTGGGTGGATGATCTTTCTGATGTGTTGTTGCATTCTATTGGCGAGAATTTTATTGAGGATTTTTGCATCTATGTTCATCAGGGATATTGGTCTGTAATTCTCTTTCAGTGCTGCATCTTTCTCTGGCTTAGGAATTAAGGTGATGCTGGCTTCATAGAAAGAATTTGGGAGGATTCCCTCTTCTTCGATTGTTCTGAATAGTTTGAGAAGAATTGGAGTTAGTTCTTCTTTAAACGTCTGGTAGAATTCAGCAGTGAATCCATCTGGTCCTGGGCTTTTCTTTGTTGGGAGGGCCTTTATTACTGTTTCAATTTCTGTCTCAGTTATGGGTCTGTTTAGGTTTTCGATGTCTTCCTGGTTCAATTTAGGCAGGTTGCATGTGTCCAGGAATTATCCATTTCTGATAGGTTTCCCTGTTTGCTGGCATACAAGTCCTTGTAGTAATTTCTGATGATTCTTTTTATTTCTGTAGTGTCTGTTGTTACATTTCCTTTTTCATCTCTGATTTTATTGATTTGGGTCTTTTCTCTTCTTTTTTTATTTATATTTGTTTGTATCTTGCATCCTGCCTAATATGGCTTGAGGCTCCATGAATTGTGTTTAAAGAAACTTGAAAAAATAGAATTTTGATGGCAAAATGAAGAACAATTTGTTACACACAATGGAGTCTATGTTCATAAAAAATTGTTAGAGTGTTTTTCCTTTTTAATCTTATCTGTAACTGGGAAGCAAGAGTTTGTTTTCTAAATTTTAATTAATTTGTTTAATTTGAAAGGCAGAGACAGAGAGAGAGAAAGGGAGAGAGCACAGAAAGAATTTGATTCCCTATTCACTGGTTAACTCTGGAAATGTGCAGAACAGCCACGGTTGGGTCAGTCTGAAACCAAGATTCTGGAACTCAATCCTAGCTTCCCACATGGGTGGCAGGGCACTTGAGTCATATCCTGTTGCCTCCCAGCATGAGCACTGTCAGGAAACTGAAATCCAGCAGAGCTAGGAGTTGAACCCAGGTATTTGACATGGGATGCAGACATCCAGACCAGTGTCTTAACTGCCATGCTAAAATAAATAGCTGCCTTGGGCGATAAGTATTTAACAGCACTGAACTCATTAAGTGATACTTAAATACCAATGAAGAAATAACAACACTAACTACACAAGTTAGGTTAAACACTAATGATTGAAAGGTGATAGACTCTTCATTACATAGATTGAAGGTAAAATGGTTCCTCTTATCAGAGAACAGTCTACTGAATAAAGCAGAAGTTGTCAATAAGAGACACTATTGGTTCATCATAAGAACAGCAATACACTAACAGTCCTTCCCTTCTAAAATCAATGGAAAAATCTTGAATGACATTTGATTTTTGTCCTCAAATAAGACTTCAGTGAAATCCTACTAACAATTGATCATGCTAATTTATTGTGTTATATTTTATCATTCCTTAATTGTTTCATATCTATTAGTCTCCTCAGTTCCTTGGTTAGGTACTTGAAGGCAGGATCCCTAGTATATACATCTTTGTATTTCCTAAAATATTTTACAAGGGACAAGATAATAAATAACATTCAATAAATGAACTATTTAATAATAAATTGATAATAAACGACTACATTACTTAGTTGTTTTTCTGTCTGTGATGCTGTGTGTGTGCTGGGTAACTTAGATGAACACCCTTTGTCCTGAGCTGCATGAAAATATATACAATCAAGCAGTTAAGCAAAACTATGCTTTGATGCTATAGAGGATGGAAGATGAACGCAGATGTCTCAGTTACCATGAGGAAATCTGGCATTCTCATCTAAAAACTGTTTGCTGACTTCCTCTCAAAATGTTACCCACCAGGTGCTCTTAATAAATAATGATCTGTTTTTTAATACTTACTGAAGGTTTCTTAACAGTTACATTTTTCTTAGTTTGTTGACTGATAGGAAGTATATAAAAGTATATAATTTATCAACCTCTTTTATTCTCCATTATAAGAAAGGTAAGGCAGGCCAGCGCCGCGGCTCACTAGGCTAATCCTCCACCTGTGGTGCCGGCACCCCAGGTTCTAGTCCTGGTTGGGGCGCTGGATTCTGTCCTGGTTGCCCCTCTTCTAGTCCAGCTCTCTGCTGTGGCCCAGGAGGGCAGTGGAGGATGGCCCAAGTGCTTGGGCCCTGCACCTGCATGGGAGACCAGGAGGAAGCACCTGGCTTCTGGCTTCGGATCGGCGCACCTCTGGCTGTAGCGGCCATTTGGGGGGTGAACCAATGGAAGGAAGACCTTTCTCTCTATCTCTCTCACTGTCTAACTCTGCCTGTCAAAAAAAAAATGTAAGGCAAAAATCTTTGAAGTTTTGCATTACTTTTATAATTTGTGTTTCATTTTCTTGGGCATCTGTACTATGTATATATTTGTAGCATGTCACATATTTTTGTTGTCTGTCTCATTGTATTTAATAAGTATTAAACACAGGAAAAGTTTGAGTAATGTTAATCTCAAAATGTAAACATGATTAAAATAAACTATTTAGAAATTAAACTATAGTACGCAGGCATTTAGCCTAGTGGTTGTTCTGCCTTACATGCCAAATCAGAGAAACAGGGTTCATTTTCCAGTTCTGGCTCCTGACTCCAGGCTTCCTACTGATGCAAACCCTGGGAAGTAACTGTGATGACCCAAGTAATTGCATTCTTGCCATCTGTATGAGGACCTACATTCAATCTTTGACCAGATTCAGACACAGCTTTTATGATCCTTTAGGGAGCAGATAGGAGTTTTCATTTTGTACTGTCTCCCTTTCTTGGTATCTCTCTTTGTATCTCTCTGCAAATAAATAATTTTTCAGAATAAAGTAAGCTACATTGTCATGTTTTTATGTACCTGTTATCAGCACCCTGTAGCATGATACATTTAAAAAGATTTTGACAATTAACATGCTAATTTTAGATACTTTTTTCCCCCTTAAAATATAGCAAGGATAAAACAACCTTAGGAGAGACCATTAAGTAATCTTTATGATTTCTTCCCTTAGGCTGAATTCATTCTTGATTCTTTATCTTCATTTTCATCAGCTCTGGTACTTGCATCCTTCCCTAAAACTTCATCAGTTTTCAGGTTTTATGATCATGTTTTAATGGTAGTACCATCTCAGTTGGCAGCAATTATAGATTATCACTGTAAGACCAGGAAAACTTAAGTATCATTATTTTGGTGTAACTGCATTTGTATTGTTAAAGAAATAGTCAATAAATTGTGAGAGTATATTTTAGTGGAGAAAACTGGAAATCATCTTAGAAATTGGTTTTTCATAGTAAAGAAATTGTCAAGAAAATGGCCTGAAAAAAAGAAGGAAAATAGCCTATAGTACACTCTTCCTGCACCCAGCCCATTACATAAAAGGTATAAAGATCCATCAAAGCCAGAGAGAGCATTTTGTCAAAATTATTTAAATGTTTTCATTTTCAATAGTAAGTTCCTTTTTTTGATATTTTACCATTTCTTAGCTTTATAGAATAAAAATTATGAAATAAATACAACAAAAGAAATTTAGTTGTTAATGATTTGTGTAAATTTTAAATACTAAATTTAATATTTTAACAGCAAAGCTTGGAAACAGTTTATATTTAAAATATTAATTTTGTTATCAAGAACTGTTAAGGTCATTATATACTGGGATGGAAGACTACCCAGGTCTGGAAAAATGAAAACATGTGATAAGGATGATAAAATATTTCATTCAATGCTTCTCAAGCTAAATGATTTTGGAAAAATATCATTAATGAAAGGCAAAACATTTCATTGATTTTTTTGTTATTTCTTGTTTATGGTATATATGATGACTGTTAATAATTCCAGGGCTGGCGCCATGGTTCACTTGGTTAATCCTCCACCTATGGTGCCAGCATCCTATATGGGCACTGGGTTCTAGTCCCAGTTGCTCCTCTTCCAGTCCAGCTCTCTGCTGTGGCTCGGGAGGGCAGTGGAGGATGGCCCAAGTGCTTGGGCCCCTGCACTCACATGGGAGACCAGGAAGAAACACCTGGCTCCTGGCTTCAGATTGGCACAGCACCAGCCGTTGTGGCCATTAGGGGAGTGAATCAATGGAAGGAAGACCTTTCTCTCTGTCTCTCACTGTCTGTAACTCTACCTGTCAAATAAATAAATAAAATTTTTTTTTTAAAAAAAATTTAAAAAAATAAAAATAAACTGTCCATTCCAAATAGGGGTTCAGTAAGTAACATAGTTTTGTTAGCCTTACAAAGTTGCAAACTAAAAAGAGCCCACTTAAAGATACTTGAAATCCAGTGGAAAGAATGGGGCCATCAGGCCGGCGCCGCGGCTCACTAGGCTAATCCTCCGCCTAGCGGCGCCGGCACACCGGGTTCTAGTCCCGGTCGGGGCGCCGGATTCTGTCCCGGTTGCCCCTCTTCCAGGCCAGCCCTCTGCTGTGGCCAGGGAGTGCAGTGGAGGATGGCCCAGGTGCTTGGGCCCTGCACCCCATGGGAGACCAGGAAAAGCACCTGGCTCCTGGCTCCTGCCATCGGATCAGCGCGGTGCGCCGGCCGCAGCGCGCCGGCCGCGGCGGCCATTGGAGGGTGAACCAACGGCAAAGGAAGACCTTTCTCTCTGTCTCTCTCTCTCACTGTCCACTCTGCCTGTCAAAAAAAAAAAAAAAAAAAAAAAAAAAAAAAAAAAGAATGGGGCCATCAAAGAAGGACGTACCTTTCTCTGAAGGGAGGAGAGAACTTCCACTTTGACTATGACCCTGTTGGAATAAGATCGAAGGCGGTGAACTCAAAAGGCTTCCATAGATGTGGCAACTCATTAGAGCCTAGGGAGATTACTGACGCCATAAACAAGAGTGTCAAATTGTGAAGTCAACAACAGGAGTCACTGTATACTTACTTCTCATGTGGGATCTGTCCTTAATGTATTGTCCAATGTGAAGTAATGCTATAACTAGTACTGAAACAGTTTTTTACACTTTGTGTTTTTGTGTGGGTGCAAACTGATGAAATCTTTACTTAATGTATACTGAATTGATCTTCTGTATATAAAGATAATTGAAAATGAATCTTGATGTGAATGGAATGGGAGAGGGAGCAGGAGATGGGAGGGGTGCGAGTGGGAGGGAAATTATGGGGGGGGGGAAGCCGTTGTAATCCATCAACTGTACTTTGGAAATTTATATTTACTAAATAATAAATAAATAAATAAATAAAAAAGATACTTGAAGAAACCGATCAGGTGGCTTTCATGGATATTTACAATCAATATCCTACTGTCAAAAAAGAGGTAGACTAGATAATTTCCCCTTGAAATATGCACATTAGGAGAAAACTTCAAGATTTATTGCTGAAAAGTAGATATAGTTAAAAAAAACTTCCTTAGGTAGGTAATTCTAAAATTGTTGTTTAAGAGGCATGCAGACAGAAAAGAGAGCTGTATGCAACACCCAGGGCCGGAATAAGCTAAAGTTAGAAGCCCAGATCTCAATGCAACTTGGCCGGTACCTGTAGCTTCCCAGAATCTGCATAAGCAGTAAGCTGGGATTGAGAGCTCAAACAGGGACTTGAACCTTGGTGGTTTATTATGGCCACGGAATCCTAACTGTGAAGCCAGATGCCAACTCTTACTTAATTTTTAAAAATAATCATATATGAGAATGTATGTCTATTATATTTTTGAATGATTATTTTATTAAGAAGCAAAATTTAAAAGCCATAGATAGCTATTTTGTAAAGTTATTCCTGTCCACAAAGTGATGAAATTTGATTATTGTCATTAAGATAGCTTTGTTGAGTATTTTTTATTAATATTCATTATGCTTTCTAATAGTGAGCTTTATTAACTCTAATTCTGTGGTCCTCAAGTTGAAATTTTTTAATTCATAAATTTTCAAAAAAAATAATTATTCCTTTTTAGAATCGGTGTTTTGTTTTAAAGAATTGAAGAGTTTTTTGTTGCCAATAGTTTCACACACATCCATAAAAAACATAAAACATTTTCAGTTTAATGCTTTTACTCTTTTATTTTTACAGGGTGAGGAAATCTAGATTGGTAATTTTCTCTCTGTATTTTGGTTATTTTGCTGCATTCTCTTCTGCCTTTCTTTGCTTCCAGTGACAATTCTACTATCATTTCTTATTTTTGCTCCTCTTTATATTTAGTTTACTATTTTTGTTGTGGCTGTTTAAAATTTTTCTCTTAATTGTTGGTTTTAAACAATTTGATTTATTTTGTGTATTATTACACATATTTCTTTTTTTTATTTATTTGAGAGGTAGAGTTATAGACAGTGAGAGAGAGAGAGACAGAGAGAAAGGTCTTCCTTCCATTGGTTCACTCCCCAAATGGTCGCCATGGCTGGTGCTGTGCCAATCCAAAGCCAGGAGCCAGATGCTTCTTCCTGGTCTCCCATGTGAGTGCAGGGGCCCAAACACTTGGGCCATCCTCCACTGCCTTCCCGGGCCACAGCAGAGAGCTGGAATGGAAGAGGAGCAACCAGGACTAGAACCCTGTGCCAACATGGGATGCCGGTGACGCAGGCAGAGGATTAACCAAGTGAGCCATGGCGCCGGCCCCAATCCACATATTTTTTGTGCTCGGGTTTTGTTGTGCTTCTTGGATGCATCGGTTAATAATTTTCATCATTTTGTAAAAAACTATTACTTTGTTTCTAAAATAATCTTTCAAACTCCAATCTTCCTCTTCTTTCAATTACCTGTATTTTTAAAACACTATAAATTATTATTCCATGTCACAGGGGTATACTTATTTATATTTTTTGGCCATTTTCTCTCTGTGCATGACATTGAATATTTTCTACTGTTGTATTTTCAGGCTCACAATCATTTCTGCTGTATTTTTTTTAACTTGTTGTTGACCTAGTCAGTATCCTTTTCTTTTTAGACATTATAACTTTCATCTTTCAAAGTTCATCTTATGTCTTTTTTAATATTTTCAATGTCTGTACATGTACTGTAGAGTCTTTCAGTTGTTTGAAAATGTGGATTATACTTATATTATCTTTTATCGTTCTCATCTGTTAACTCTATCATCTAGTAGTTTCTGGGTCGATTCTTAGTCATTGCTTTTATTCTTTTTATGTATTGCATTACATTGTTTCTTTGCATGCCTACAAATTTTTGATTGGATGCCAGACATTATGAATTTTTCTTGTTGTGGTCTAAATTTTTTTGCATTCCCACAAATACTCTTTACCTTTGTTCTTGGATGCAGTTATGTTACTTAGAAACATTTGATCCTTTTTTATTTTGTTTTTAAGCTTTTGTTATACAGACACAAAATAATATTTAGTCTAGGGCTAATTTTTCCCCACTATATAGACAAAACATTTCTGGATAGTGCACTCAGTTCCCTGTAAATTCCAGATTTTTATTTTTTTTTTTACTCCAGCTGGTGTGAATAGAAGTGTTTCTGGACCCAGGTGAGCTTCAAGGATATTTTCCCTCTCATCTTTTCAAGTTGGTTCTTTGGCCTCAGGCAGCTTCTCAGTATGTCTCTGCTGGTCAGTACTTCGCCTTTGTCCAGGTGACCTCTCAATAGGTCTCTGGATTCACTTTCAGGGCAGGTCTCCCCTCTGTACTGTGAATTCTGGTTGCCTATTCTACCCGTGACTGTGAGATCTACCTTCTCAATTAGAGAGACTTCTGGGTGCCTCATGACTCCTCTTCTTGGATGAAGGCTGGACATCGTCTTCTGGCACTGAGCTGGAGCTTCACAGGGCCAGCTTCCTTTTTCCCTATGTCTCTGGAATCACTATTCTTCACTGCTCAAATCCAGTGTCTTCACAAATATTCTTTCATTTATTTTATCAATTTTGGGGATATCTTTTCATTGGGTCTAAATGGAAATTCTGTTGTTTTACCTTTAATCTATTTGAGTCTATTTAAGCTTATTGTTATTGGAAGTTCATAGTACTTATTCTTTTAATCCAGCCTGACGATGCTTTAAAGTTTATTTCCAAATATTTTCTCCACAATTTTTGGTTGGTTGTTTCCTTTGCAAAGGCTTTTCCAAATAAGCTAGGCTGTGATGGTCAGAAATGACAGGGTGACAGGAACCACCAAAATACTCAGTCTGTTTCAAAGAAGGGCTGTTAAAAACTGCCCCAAACTTGGTGACAAAGAACAATAAAATTATTTTGTCTCTGGGCATTGGCTTGATTGTTGAGATACCTCTATTCTGTATCAAAGTGCCTGGGTTCAGCTTCTAGTTCCAGCTCTTGACTCCAGTTTCTCACCAATACAGACCTGGGGAGTAAGTGGTAATGATTCAAGCACTTGGGTTTTTGCCATCCATCTGAGAGATCTGAAATGAGTTATGACTCTTGTCCCAGCTTAGCCCAGCTATTGCAGATATTTTGAGGGTAAACCAACGGATGGGAGTACATTCTCACCACCCCCTTTCTTACTCAAAAATTAAAAAAAAATTTTTGACAGGCAGAGTTAAACAGTGAGAGAGAGACACACACAGAGTTACAGACAGTGAGAGAGAGGCAGAGAGAAAGGTCTTCCTTCCATTGGTTCACTCCCCTAATGGCCGCTACAGCCAGTGCTGTGCAGATCTGAAGCCAGAGCCGGGTGCTTCCTCCTGGTCTCCCATGCGGGTGCAGGGACCCAAGCACTTGGGCCATACTCCGCTGCCCTCCTGGGCCACAGCAGAGAGCTGGGCTGGAAGAGGAGCAACCGGGACTAGTACCCTGCACCCCAACCAGGACTAGAACCTGGGGTGCCGGTGCTGCAGGTGGAGGATTAGCCAATTAAGCCATGGTGCTGGCCAAAAATTTTAAAAAATTTAAGAACATTTGTTGTCTCAGTTCTGGAAGCCAGAAGCTTGAAATTAAGGTGTTGATAGGGCCATACTGAGAGCATCCTCTGAAGGAGCTCGAGAGAGATCGTGTCCAGCCTTCTCTTCTAGTTGCTGGTGGCCCTAGATGTTCCTTGGCCAGTAGGGGGCTGCTTTCTCCTTGTTTTTCTTCATTTAGATTCTCCCTTTGTTACTGTGTCCATTCCTTTGTCCAATTTTTTTTCTCTTTCTGTATGAACATCTCTCATCTTGGATGAACCATGTTAATAATCAAATTTTTACTTTATTTACCTCCATAAAGGCCTTATTACCAAATAACCTCACATTCTAAAGCACTAGAAGCTATAACTTCAATATATATATTTTAGGGAGTACACAGTTCAAACACTACTACTCATTAATCCCATTTCCTCTTTATGGGCACCCAGAAAACAATTCTACCTAATCCCTCTTGCTGTTAGATCACACACTCTGCCTGGTTCTGAATGAGTGAATGTTGGTGGAAGTGCTGTGAACCACAATGATCTTTTTCATAAAGCATCCTGCATGGTATTCTCCAGCTTTCCTGTTTACCTGTTGGGTGGCAGATTGCATAAGATCTTTCTGTCACAGGACACCAGAGGCAGCCCTGGAAGATGGTGACATGACAAGATGTGGAACCCAGGATTCCAAATCACCAAGTGAAAGGCAAGCTGGAAAAAAACTCATTCAGACTGTGGTGTGAATGAAGGAATAAGCAATGATATGGTTTACTTAGAGCAGCTCCGTTGCACTGTTTACTTCTGACTTGTTTCATTTTGATCTCAAACACAAAATACCCCACTAGAAAAACCTTCTGTTTTTCCCAACACCTGACCTTGCTGAGTCATAGCACAGAGAGTTTTTATGACTAATAAAGTTGTCCAGAGAAAATTTCCCTTGTCCTTTTTGTAACAGTTAATATTGTCAAAATAATGTCACAATAGTGATAGTTTCATTTACAATATAGAAACATTAGTTCCAGTTCCAGTACATTAAACATATAAGCATTATTATAGCATATTTTTCATCAGCGGTCACTATCATAAATAAGATTTAGTCTTAAAAGGGCAATTTAAAAGATATTGTGCCTTATCAAATTTATTATGAGCACTGTGCCTTGGAAATACAACTTATAATTTTCCTTAATTTTAGATAAAATAAATAGCACAAACACACACAACCACATTCTCTAACCATAAACATTTATGGATTTGGCACAATATAAAATATATCAATGTCAAGGTTTGCATTTGTACAATGTATTAGATTAATTACAGATTGCACAAGAAATATGTTGGTTGATCCTAGTTCCCAGCAGTGGAAAATGAATGAAAAATAAGAACAAAAGGAAAATAAAAATGAACAGTATTTGGAAATAATGATAGCTTATAAAATTCCCAAGAATATATTTTTAATGTTCCTAAATAAGTCACATTTCCATATCATAGAACAAAAAAACAAATTGCCATTTTTCAAAGCTGTGACTTTACTTTTAAAGACCATTTTGCATTGTATTTTCTCCCTTGAGGAAGGGAAGATTTCTGCTGGTCGTGGTAATGAATTAGTATTTTTCTTTCAAAGGTTTATTCATATGGGTAAAATATTATTTGTGTGTGTGATACACATATATTTCAAGATGTAGTTTTATTATATAATAATCGGAAAATGCAATTAAGTAACACTTTCACTGTGAGAAAGAATTTTTTTTAAAACTTTTATTTAGTAAATATAAATTTCCAAAGTACAGTTGATGGATTACAATGGCTTCCCCCACCATAACTTCCCTCCTACTTGCACCCCTCCCATCTCCCACTTCCTCTCCCATTCCATTCACATCAAGATTCATTTTCAATTATCTTTATATACAGAAGATCAATTTAGTATATATTAAGTAAAGATTTCATCAGTTTGCACCCACACAGAAACACAAAGTATAAAATACTGTTTCACTACTAGTTATAGCATTACTTCACATTGGCTAACACATTAAGGACAGATCCCACATGAGAAGTAAGTACACAGTGACTCCTATTGTTGACTTAACAATTTGACACCCTTGTTTATGGCGTCAGTAATCTCCCTAGGCTCTAGTCATGAGTTGCCAAGGCTATGGAAGCCTTTTGAGTTCACCGCCTTCGATCTTATTCCAACAGGGTCATAGTCAAAGTCGAAGTTCTCTCCTCCCTTCAGAGAAAGTTACCTCCTTCTTTGATGGCCCCATTCTTTCCACTGGGATCTCATTTGCAGAGATCTTTCATTTAGGGTTTTTTGTTTGTTTGTTTCTGCCAGAGTGTCTTGGCTTTCCATGCCTAAAATACTCTCATGGGCTCTTCAGCCATATCCAAATGCCTTAAGGGCTGATTCTGAGGCCAGAGTGCTCTTTAGGACATCTTGCCGTTCTTTGAGTCTGCTGTGTATCTGCTTCCCATGATGATTGTTCTCTCCCTTTTTGATTCTATCAGTGAGTATTAGCAGACACTAGTCTTGTTTGTGTGATCCCTTTGACTCTTAGACCTATCAGTGTGATCAATTGTGAACAGAAATTGATCACTTGGACTAGTGAGATGGTATTGGTACATGCCACCTTGATGGGATTGTATTGGAATCCTCTGGTACATTTCTAACTCCACCATTTGGGGCAAGTCCGATTGAGCATGTCCCAAATTGTACATCTCCTCCCTCTCTTATTCCCACTCTTATATTTAACAGGGATCACTTTTCCGTTAAAATTTAAACACCTAAGAATAATTGTGTGTTAATTACAGAGTTCAACCAATAGTACTAGAACAAAAAATACTAAAATGGATAAAGTATTACATTGTACATCAATATTCAGGACAAGAGCTGATCAAGTCACTGTTTCTCATAGTGTCCATTTCACTTCAACAGGTTTCCTCTTTGGTCCTCAGTTAGTTGTCACTGATCAGGGAGAACACATGATATTTGTCCCTTTGGTACTGGCTTAATTCACTCAGCATAATATTTTCCAGATTCCTCCATTTTGTTGCAAATGACCGGGTTTCATTGTTTTTGACTGCTGTATAGTATTCTATAGAGCACATGTCCCATAATTTCTTTATCCAATCTACTGTTGATGGGCATTTGGGTTGGTTCCAGGTCTTAGCTATTGTGAATTGAGCTGCAATAAACATTGAGGTGCAGACAGCTTTTTTGTTTGCCAATTTAATTTCCTTTGGGTAAATTCCAAGGAGTGGGATGGCTGGGTTGAATGGTAGGGTTATATTCAGGTTTCTGAGGAATCTCCAGACTGACTTCCATAGTGGCTTGACCAGTTTGCATTCCCACCAACAGTGGGTTAGTGTCCCTTTTTCCCCACATCCTCTCTAGCATCTATTGTTGGTAGATTTCTGAATGTGAGCCATTCTAACCAGGGTGAGGTGAAACCTCATTGTGGTTTTGATTTGCATTTCCCTGATTGCTAGTGATCTTGAACATTTTTTCATGTGTCTGTTGGCCATTTGGATTTCCTCTTTTGAAAAATGTCTATTGAGGTCCTTGGCCATCTCTTAAGTGGGTTGTTTGTTTTGATGTTGTGGAGTTTCTTGATCTCTGTGTAGATTCTGGTTATCAACCCTTTATCTGTTGCATAGTTTGCAAATATTTTTTTCCATTCTGTCGGTTGCCTCTTCACTTTCCTGACTGTTGCTTTTGCAGTACAGAACTTGTGAGAAAGAATTTTTCTCAAGTTATCTTAAGTACTGAATATTGGAGGAGAATTATTCCTCTAAGAACACCAGCAGAATTATATATATCCTTCTAATATTTAAAAAACAGGCAAGGCAGAATATTAAAAATAAATATTAGACTGTTATATACTAAGGATGTGGAATGTGAAACCTAAAATAGCTTCTTCAACCCTCACCAAGTTTTACTTCTTATTATACTCTTAAGAAAGCCGATGAAAGAGAATTGAATATTTTTAAATTTTTTAATATTTAAAATATTTTTTCATATGAAATTTTGCCTTTTTGAGTGGATATAGGCATACAGAAACACTTTTGCATTCTGTGGGGTTACATTTCTGATAATCATTATTGATATATGGTAATATGGTAATATAGCATAGCATTTTCAAGATTAGGTGTGTTCAGCAGACCCATAGAATGGCAGATGTCCTAAACAGCACTCTGGCCTCAGAATCTGCCCTTATTGCATGCGGATCTGGCTGAAGAGCCCATGAGAGTATTTCAGGCATGGAAAGCCAAGACACTCTGGGGAAAAAAAAAAAACAAAACCCTAAATGAAAGATCTCCGCGAGTGAGATCCCAGTGGAAAGAATGGGTCATCAAAGAAGGAGGTACCTTTCTCTGAAGGGAGGAGAGAACTTCCACTTTGACCATGGCCTTGTCTAAAAATGATCAGAGTCAGTGAACTCAGGGGGCTTCCATAGCCTTGGCAGCTCATGACAAGAGCCTAGGTTGATTACTGAAGCCATAAACAAGAGTGTCAATTTTTTAAGTCAACAACAGGAGTCAGTGTGCACTTACTCCTTAGGTAGGATCTTTGTCCTTAGTGTGCTGTACATTGAGATTTAATGCTATAACTAGTACTCAAACAGTATTTTTCACTTTATGTTTCTGTGTGGAAGCAAACTGTTGAAATCTTTACTTAATGTATGCTAAACTGATCTTCTGTATATAAAGAGAAATGAAAATGAATGTTGATGTGAATGGAAGGGGAGAGGGAGTGGGAAAGGGGAGGATTGCGGGTGGGAGGGACGTTATGGGGGGGAAGCCATTGTAATCCATAAGCTGTACTTTGGAAATTTATATTCATTAAAGAAAAGTTAAAAAAAAAAGATTAGGTGTGTTTATTTTAGAATATCATTTACAAAATATATTCTATTAAATCCTTATCAGTGATTTATCATAGTTTAAACCATGAAGCATCAGCATACCTTAGTACTTAGGTTTTTTAGAGTCAGATTAATACAAGTTGTGTTTCTATAAGTAAGGGTGGACAATATGGCAATGATGTTAGTATTTTCTTTTGCATCAGTGGTCACACTTTGCCAGTTGGAACTGAGTAGATAAATTTTAAGTTTTAAATAAATTGTGTTATTTTAGATAGAGATAGATATTTGAATCCTGATCTCAAAGAACTTATTTTGTGAAAGCAACATCTCAGAATGTGAGGTTAGAAATTCTTTGTAGTGTGATTCTTGTAATCTTGAATAATTTATTTTTACCAGAAGGTAGAATGGTCATCAGCCAAGTTCTAGAAGCAGGAAATTTTGTTTGTGGTTTGCACTGTCCAAGTTCTACAATGATAGTTGATTGGGCCAAACAAGTGGTTATCCTGCCTTTGATTTGGTTTTTGTAGCCACTGAATGGAACATAAAATGCTGGCATAAGACTAAGTATATCTGATAGAGAATTTCAAAAACAGATGAAGAACTGACAACCCATAATAAAATTGTGAAACATAAAATTGGAATTTAAAAAATTTCACATAGCTTGAAACAACAATGTTTAAGGGGGAATAAAGTTTCATTTCCTAAACTTTTTAGTTTTTTTGTTGAGAACTGAAATAACCTTTTATGAATTCTTTGAGGTAGCTGTAGAATGAACTAAAATAAGCAAGGCAACACTGACTAGGTATGCACAAAAGTCTGAAAACTATATAATTGTTGCATGAAAGTTTGAGAACTCTGCTTCTATTAAAACTCATTGTTCTCTTCAATCTGTAAAAGTCTGAAACTCAAAGATGTTACTTCCAGGGCCAGTGCTATAGTGCAGTGGCCTGCAGCCCCAGCATCCCATATGGACTCCAGTTTGAGTACTGGCAGCTTCACTTCCAATCCAGCTCCCTGCTGGTGTACCTGGGAAAGCAGTGGAGGATGGCCCAAGACCTTGGGCCCCTGCTACCCACGTGGGAGAGCCAGATGAGGCTCCTGGCTCCTGGCTTCAGCCTGGCCCAGCCCCAGTTGATGCAACCATTTGGAATGGAAGATTTCTCTCTCTCTCTCTGAGTCTCTGTCTCTCCCTCTCGCTCTCTGTAACTCTGCCTTTTGAATAAAACAGTAAATCTTTAAAAACAAATTGATGTCATTCTCTCTCTTCAATACTGGTTATCCTTTCATTTCCCTCATATTCTCTCTTCTTTTTGATCTCCTTTGTTCCCATGATTTCAACCTATCTTTTTTTCTATTAGTTCATCCATCCCTTTCTGGCTCTATTTTTCACCTCTACTCCTGTGCTTCCACCTTCCACACACAACTGCTTTGTTCCTTACCACAATCAAAGGCAGTCACCATTTATTTCTAATCTTGGCTCAAAATTGCCTAGTGTTTATGTGGAACGTTGCTTAACAATGCAGAGTGGAACAAGAGAACAGTTATGATTTTCATTGCAAAGTTGGCCCTCAAAATTTCTCAGTATTGCTTCTACTAGTCCTTAGTGGTCACTTTTCCTATTCTTTTTCTCTTCTCTTTCTTTTTTTTTTTTTTTCTCCTGAGTCAGTGTGGTAAAAAGAAAAAAAGTAGGGCCAGCGCTGTGGCGCAGCGGGATAACGCCCTGGCCTGAAGTGCCGGTATCCCATATGGGCGACGGTTAGAGATCCAGCTGCTCCTTATCCGATCCAGCTCTCTGCTATGGCCTGGGAAAGCAGTAGACGATGTCCCAAGTCCTGAGCCCCTGCACCTGCATGGGAGACCTGGAAGAAGCTCCTGGCTCCTGGCTTCAGATAGGCAGAGTTCTGGCCATTGTGGCCAATTGGGGAGTGAACCATCGGATAGAAGACCTCTCTCCTCTCTGCCTCTCCTTTCTCTGTGTAACTCTGACTTTCGAATAAAAAAAAAAAAAAAAACTTAAAAAAAAAGTGACAGGACTTGATTCAAATCCCAACTTCACTACTTAATATTTTTGTGATCTTCTGCAATTAACCACCTTAATCTTCAGTTTCCACATATGTAATATAGGAATAATAATTCCTTCTTGTAGGATTTTTTGTAATATCTTAAGATAATGTAGGTTATGTGATTTTGTAGTTAGACTGATATTCAATCATCATAATTGTTTTTAAGCTGCTTGGTCTGGTGTTTTTAAAAGTTGGTTATGTTCCTTAAATTTTGTACCATATATCCAAATACATAATCATCAACAAATGCTGTTATCTTTATTTTAATACATATTATTAAGTGAGTACATCTTCAATTTCTGTCCTCTCCACTTCCATACATAATTATGCTGTTACCTATAATTTCCTCTTTCCTATTTTAGGAGAATCTGTATTTCATGTTTTCCCCAAAGACCTTAGTAATTTGGTGATTAAGAGAACAGTCTGGTTCCCAACTTCTAGGTTCCTAATCATTTCTCTACCATTTACCCAAGTTAGTAAACATCTCTATAATCTAAGTTTCTCCATCTTTTAAATTAATACAGTAAAGAGAAGTAACTAATAGATTGCTGAAACAGATTGAATCAATGAAAACATTAAAACATGAAAAGCCCCTTTTAGCACAGGGTATGTACTGCCATTAGCTATTTCTATTATTATCATCTATTAGTGCTTCCTGCCCAATCAAGGTCATAGTTCAGAAATTCTCCCCATGTTCTGATAGTCCCTTTCCCCCTCTGGTTCCTCTTAGATTACTTGAGCATTCACTATGCTTTGAAAACTTTTCTTTAACTTGCGTTGTTAAATTTTTGCCATTTTTCATGGTTAAATTTTATGGGTAGTCTCATTCCAATCCCTGGTTTTCTTCTAATTATTTTTCAATCCAATACTCACACAATCTGACGTCCATTTTCACTGTATTACTGAAACTTCACTCTGGCCCATCATGGCCTCCCAATTGCAAAACCCACCAGCACATTTTCAGGTAGCATCTCATGAAACCTCGGCATGGCATTTGACACCATTGACCATGAAGTTTTGAGATGTGCTACTTTTTCAGTATCTATGATATTCCGCATTGTTCACTTCATCTGCACATTACTTTTATGTCTTTTCTGAGTCTCCTTTTGTATACGTCCTCAATCGGGATGATTCTCACCATTCCATTTTGTCAATTTCAACTTCATCATGTGCTAATAAAAATGTATCTTCAAGTGTTTTTACATATGTTTTTCTAAATCCTGTGTATGTCCACTTCTCTAATATGATGAAAAAGTCATTTTATATAGTTTGGCTAATTCTAGTTTGAGTTATATAAATTTTCTACAATCTTCATTCTTCAAATTCCTTTTCAGTATCTATTTAATTTTTGGCCTTTCAGTTTCTACTCCCTTAAATTCATTCTCTATGTTATTGATAGATTTTTTTTCACCCATAAATCTCAATTTAATTATGTTTCTATTCTATGTGACTCTAATAATGTCTATATCCACCATATGTATTCTAGGGAAAGGGCCAAATGTCTTATTCTATGTTAGTTGAGTTTCACTTTAATTGTTTGGTAAACCTTTACTCATAGCCTAAAAATCAGCTCCAACTTTTCATATCTTCTGGTAACAATTCATAAGTTCTTCTGGATAATCAGTTCCTGACAATTTGCTATTAGAGAAATGTTTTTATTCTTCATTTATAACCTTTTATGGACTTAAGTAACTTACTCATTTACATGTCTGTCTCCTAAGTGACAGTTCCTCCTTTCAGTATTCCTAGAATCTTGCAACTCTAAAATCTAACATATACCTAACACATCTTTTTGAATATTTTTTTTCTAAAATAGTAGTTGGATATGGCAAATTGGACATGTAGGGGATTTTAATTTATTCCATGCTTATATACTTCCTATTTAATTTTCTTCTGTATTAAACAATCATTTACTTCTGTATTATAAAAGCAAGCTGTCAAAAATCTTCTGTGAGACAAAATAGTATTTTGCCATTGTGCATCCTGAGAAATCTACTCTCAAAACATAAAAGTGAAATATATATAAATAGCACATGTGTGTACCAGATGCTTTCAGAAAATGACGTGATTCATAAGATTCAGCAGATTTATTGTCTTCTCAAAATGGTTTCTGGCTGTAAACATACTGTATGAATTTAGTCTCATTCATTGTCTAGGTAGCACTGATTCTAGTATTACAATGTACAATTAAAAACTGTATTTCTGTAATATTTGCTAAAAGCATGTCCATCTTTCAAAGCCTAATTGTAGCATATTTACAATTATATTTTCATTAAATGATAAAATCTTAAGCTTTGCATATGAAATATGAAAGAAGAATCAAAATATTAACCATAGGAATGCTATTGAGTTTTCATAAAATAAACTTACCAGGTACTTAAAATGCCACAAAAACGTCATATTACACAGTAGGTAAAATATAATTAAAGACAAAATAATTTTACAACTGCTGATAGATTCTGAACAACTCAAAGCTCTGTACTGTGTACCTAACCAGGCAACAGCACTTAGAAGATTTCTGATACAGGCAAGAGAAGAGTGGAATTCCAGAAATGGCATACTTCTAGGACATCATTTTCCAATTATAGTTAAGATTCTCTTCTCATTATTTTCCTCTGTTATCTAAGTAGATACATACTACTTCATTAATAATCCACACCATTTGGAGTTAAGAGCTGTATGTTCATTAAAAGTTTTCTGTCAGTGAGTGAAATTTAAATCTCTCAATTATAATTCCAGAGAGCATATTGAAGTTTTCCACTAATGCTTAAATATGAAGATTTTTTAAAAGCATATGATGCAGATATCAGGGGATTAGTCTAACAATATTAAAATGTAATAATATATCATTTGGTTGCATATTTAGTTGATAATAAGATATCCATCTAGTCTCTTCTGAATTACACGTTTCATTTGAAATGGAGACACATCAGTCAATATTAGCACAATTACTGCATCAGCACTTTTGTACTTAGAGAGTGAATGCCATTTTTAAATTCATAATGGTGCTATCACTGAAAATAAAGCTCATTTGAAATGCAATTAGTAGTTTATATAAGTGTCAGTGTTATTTAGCAAGCTGTTTTGCTGTGAGTAAAATTTAAATCCAAAGGTTATATACCTTCATGAGAAAGAAGCAATAATTGTATTTGTTTAAAAGAACCATTTTCAAATTAATGATAACATCCAATATAATCTGAACCAAAAATTTTGGGATGAGCCTGCTTGGTAATTATCTGTGAGATTGAATATTTTGTGGCACAAAGGAGAAGAATAAATCAGCACATAAAATGTATTAATTTGAATACCAACTCATTGGAACTAATTAACATTTCATTTTGAGGTTTTCTTCTTATAGAAAGTAGACAATGCTCTGTTGGTATAAAAACAAGTCAAATGCTACCAGAGTTAATAGGAAATTGGGATTAGACTTCTGTTTAAATTCATGTTGAGATCTGGGGCACTTGAAGAATTTTGTGGGAAAATGAAATAAAAAAGATGTTTAGTTACAAAAAATTAAAATTAATGCACAGTTTTTCATAATACTCATTTTCACTTTTTAAACAAAAATTTATATTTTTGAAAAGCAGAGTTACAGAGCAGGAGGGAGAGAGAGACAGAGAGATGTTTGATTTCCTGGTTCACTCCCAGATAGCTCAATAGCTAGGGGTTGGCCAGGATGAAGACAGGTACCTGGAATTCCATCATCCTGGTTTCCTGCCTGCATTGCAGGGACCCAAGTACTTGGCCATCGTCTTCTGCTTTCCCAAGTACATAAACAGGGAGCTGAATTGGAAGTGGAGTATCTGGGATTCCAACAGGCACATTGTACAAATCAGCTTAACCCATTGTGTCACAGGGCCAGCACCTACAGCACACATTTCTTGCTTTTTGAAGATACGTCCTATGTTACTCTTTTTAGAAAATGGTTAGCAAATATAAGATACTGCTTAAAAATAAGACTTGTTAATAAAATTCAAACAACTAATTGTTGGACATGCAACTTATTTTTTATATTACGAATCAAAATGTAAATTAAAAAGTTCATAACCAAAGTATATTGACATTTATCTCTTTGTACCAATAATTTAAAACTATAATATAGCCAGAAAACAGTATTTTACAACATATGGATATTCTAGCCACAGTTTTCAACAAATTGTGAACAATGTTTCTTAGAACTGTGCATATGTGTATTAATATAAGAAAGGAAAATGCCACAGTTAAGATATTTAACTCTAGGGTAAACTGAGAAGTTAAATGAGGTCATATAGTAAATTTTTTTTTCAAAAAAATATTCAAATAAAACAAGAGATTGGGCATCTCCAAGTAAAACTGATTCAAGTTCTATTTTTTTTTTTTAAATAAATTAGCTTTGTTAACTTGAATTGCTTAGCATATCTGTGCCTACTTTCTTAGTCTCTGGTGAGAGGAGTAGATTTGATCAACAGACCTCGATCCATTTTGTGAAAAAGTTATGTTTTATTTTCCTGGAGATTGAGTTGTTGAAATCATCATAGATGATGGAAAGGAAGGATACAGGGAAATCCATGAATAATTCCCATGTCTCTGCGGCTGAAATGAGTCAATCTTTGACTTTGTTGCAACTTCTTTACCTTGGAAATGCAGATGGGTTGGGGAGAAATATTACTCTTAGGATAAGAAGTAGAAAAGTGCAATAATGTCTACTGAAAGATCAATAACTGAAGACTATAACACAAAATCAGAGGCAACTTTATAATAAGGCTCATTAAATTTCATGCTCATCAAAATAATTAATATCAGAATTTGTTTTATTATTTAAATGTACTTGTGGAATATTAAATCTTAATATCAAACTCAGAGCATTTTATAAAAAGAATATCTGAGGGGCCGGTGTGGTGGCACACTAGGTTAATTCTCCGCTTGTGGCGCTGGCATCCCATATGGGCGCCAGTTCTGTCCCGGTTGCTCCTCTTCCAGTCCAGCTCTCTGCTGTGGCCCGGGAGGGCAGTTGGAGGATGGCCCAAGTGCTTGGGCCCTGAACCCACATGGGAGACCAGGAGGAAGCACCTGGCTCCTGGCTTCGGATCTGCGCAGCTGCAGCTGTAGCGGCCACTTGGGAAGTGAACCAATGGAAGGAAGACCTTTCTCTCTGTCTCTCTCTCTCTCTCACTGTCTATAATTCTACCTGACAAATAACTAAATAAAAAAATCTTAAAAAAAAAGAATATCTGAAAGCAGTATTTTATTTAGAAAATTAGATTGTAATTAGAAACTTGTGAGGAAAATATATTGTAATTTTGTAATATTTTGTAATTTGTCTTCTCGTTGGTATCAAATGGCAATGATGAAAAATAAGCTTTGAGTAAATTACATTTTTTAAATTAACTAAATGGTCAAATGAAGCTTTATTGTATATATTTTTGAAATCTTATTCAATACTTCATTGATGGTAGATATAAATTACTATAAATATGACATTTTCTGGATTTTTTTGCTTATAATTTATTATTTCAAGTTTATAAAAGCCATTTTGAGTGCTGTATATCATTGTGCCTATTTTTTAAGGTTCTGTAACTTTTTAAAAAATATTTATTTATTTATTTATTTGGCAGAGTTACAGAGAGAGAGAGAGGCAGACAAAGAGAGAGAAATCTTCCATCCACTGGTTCACTCCCTAAATGGCTGCAGCCACCAGAGTTGGGCTGATATGAAGCCAGGAGCCAGGAGTTTCTTCTGGGTCTCCCTCATGAGTGCAGGGTACTTGGACCATCTTGTGCTGCCTTCCCAGGCACATTAGCAGAGAGATGGATCAGCAGTGGAGCAGCCAGAACTTTAACCAGCATTTATATGGGAAGCTGGTGCGCTGAGGGTGGCAGCTTTACCAGCCATGCCAAAGTTACAGCCCCAATTATGTCTATTTTATAGAGAGGAAACTCAGGCTGAGAAAAATTAATTGTCCAAGATAAATTACTTTAGCGATAAGACATAAAACCACAATTCATACCAGGTCTCCCTGACTTTGAAATCTTAAGCAATTATTTTACAGATATTTATAAATACCATAATAATTGGATCAATTCTCTAGGCATTCAGTCTGCAGGAATGAACAACACACACACACACACAAACACAGAAACCCTGTTCTGGAGATTACTGATGAGGAAAGGAAGAAATGAAACTAAATAAAATATAAATAATGTTATGTTATGATGGGTGCCAAAGAGAAACCTCGGAGAAGAAATAAAGAGTGTTGGGGGATTGTATTACAGTGTCACACAAAGCATTCAGCGAAAAACCACTCTGTAAATATAATTATCTATAGGTTAAAATCTTGAAGGAGCTGAAGGAAACTTGTCCTGAGACAGTTAGGGAATGAAGATTCCAAGCGATGGAAAAATGAGTTTGAAGGTCTTGAAGCTGGAAAATTCCTGGCATGTTGGAAGCACATCAAAGAGGCCAGTGCCATAGAAACAGAGTGAGTGGGGTTGTGGAAGATGAGATCAGAAAGATACGGAGCCAGACTCCATAGGTCCTTATAGCCACTGCAATTATTTAGTCTCTATATGAGGGGGCAATGGGCCATTGTAGCATTTTGAAAAATGTGCTGTGATCTGACTTCCATTTTATCAGTATTGAGCAGAACTTTAAGGGGAAAAAACATAAAGGCAAAGAAATCATGGAGGAGGCTATTACTGGTAGTAATTCAGAAGCTGTGGTATATCAAGTAATGGGGGAGGTAACTGAAAGCTGGATTCAGGGTATATTTTGAAGGCAATAGGATTTATTATAGATTCAATGTGAGTTATGACAGAAAGGATGGAAAGATGTTTGCTGAACTACAAGGATGAAAGTGCCTTTATATGAGCTGAATAGAGTGGTTTTACATGAAGGATAAAAGTGAGAATTTTTGATTTGATAAATTGAAATGTCTAAATAGATGAAATGTCTAATAGATGAGTACGGGACCTGGGCTAGGAGTAGTTCAGGCAACTTTGAGACAATCAGTACATAAAAAACATTGAGTGGAAGTGAGATAGTGAGGAGATAAAAGAGATAAAGGTATTGAGCCATTGGATCTTTCAACATTTAGAATCTGTCGGGAAGATGAAGAGGAGACATTAAAGGAGGGTGAATTTATGGTCAATAGGAAGGAGTTAGTATTGTAGTAATCTGGAATCTAAGAAAATATTTACAGGCAAAGGAGTGACCAATTGTATCAAGTGCTGCTAGGGGTTCAAGTCATCTAAGAATTGAAAAGTGGTTATTAGGTTACATATATGAAGTTCCTTGATTATCTTAACAAGAGCGGTTTCAGTGATGTGATGGGAGAAAGTGGAGATAATTCAAGAGAGAATTTGAAGAAATGATCTTTGGAGGAAGTTTCATGTAAAGAGAAAGAGGTATATGGAGGAAGAAATGAGGTGATGAGAGGAATTTTTTAATATCAGAAATAGCAACCTTTTTATATATTAATGGAACAATCTAGAAGGGTAGAAAACTGATGATGTAGGAGACAGAAATAAGAATTGCTGAACCAATGCTCTTGTTGGATAGTATAGATGAGATTACGATGCAAGAGGATAGGCTGGACTTTGCTGGGAGCAAAAGATGAACAGCAAGGTGATCACTTTAATCAGAGGAAACAGAGCTGATAGGGAAAAATCCAAATACATGGGGAATGTTGAAGTGGTGGATTGTGGACAGTTTCTTCTGTTGTTCTCAATCTTTGGTTAAGAGTGAGATGTTGCTATACATAGATAATGCTACATAGAATTATATGATATACAAATTAGGTATGTAAAGCTCAGGTGTCTTAATTGGTGAGTTGCTCAATTTAGAATTTTAAGTTAATTAAGCATGAGAATATGGCATTAAATTGAGAATAGAACCTTTTGGAAATTACAGAAGACTCATGATTGTTAAATAGTTGCATTTTTTATTGCTATAATAAAATTTTATGCATATTTATACAAAGAGATGTTGTTCTCCTAAGTCTTTTTTTTTCTTCAGAAGTAAGGGGATAGTTATCATCACTATCAACTTTATCTTTGAAATCCAGAACGATAATAAATATCATACTATTTGTGTGTGGGTTAAAAACATCATAGAATGAATGAGTAATTTTTGTTTCAGGACAGAATCAGTGACTTTTTCAGTGACATTGGTCTGTGGGAAAAAGTAAAATGCATAATTTTTCATTAAAATCTTGGATTCCAACCATCTGATAAAATTTTTTCAAACTATTCTAACAGCTCCTAATGCTTTTTGGAATGTTTAAATAAAATCATAACAAAAATAAATAAGAATGAACTTTCCCCTTTTCCTGTACTTTTTGCCAAAAGACAAAGGTCTGCGGTTTACCTTTGTTAGCAGGTAAAAAAAAATACAATATGGATTTGTCTTAGAAAAATATTTCCAAAGGTTGCTAAAATTTTTTTTAAATGTACATTTAAGCTGCATTTAGAATGCTCTGCAAGCTTAAAAGGATGTTTGAGTTAGATTTTAAAAATAGTGGGATTTAGTGTAATAGGTTTGGCAACAAAATCAGTGTAGTTCATGCAACTGATGAATTCATGCAGACCCAGCTGACTAACATATAACATGTGTTTGTTTTGGCAGAGCATTTGGAAAAATAATTTGGAGAAAAAATATAGTATTCAACTTACTTCACTTCTATTGTTGTTTTGTGGATTTTTAAAAATTTTCTAATCAGACTTGCAAAGGTAGAGTTCACAAGAATCTTCCCATTGATTGGAACCATATTTGGACATTTCCTAGCAAAAAGAAGATAGAAGAGGCTATTTTACTATGTCACACGTTTTTCTTAATTACTCCTCAGAAATAGGTGTATCACTGACTGTTTCTCAACTGATAACCATATTGATGGACTTATTCTGTATAAAGATGATATAATAAAATGTCCCTTATCAATGTATTCTAATATAATTACAGCATATAAAATTTTCTGCTTAAACTTTGAAGGCCAGCAACAGTACTGCTATTTGTAATAATAATTAAGAATGCTTCTCCAAGACTTTATAGGTTAATACATGGATTTGATTTTTTTTTGTTCAGATATAAGATCAAGCTTGTTTCTTGTGTTTCAGTACCATAGATTATTTAAAAATGCCTAGAAGATTTCAAAAAAGTTTCTTGGCCTATTAAGGTGTTAGAATTATCACTGCTTACAAATTCCAGTCCATTATGTTAATGACATAATGGACCCATGGCTGGAAGGATCTCTGATTCCATTTTATGGGGGTGAAAGTTGCTTCACAGGCTATCCTGAATATCATAAAATACAATTTTGAATATATTTGTAAATTGACCTCAGGAGCTAGATATACTATTTTCTACTATGGATTATCTTGACATTCTGTGCCATGTTGCTAAACCATGAATTTCAGGAGATAATGGGATATTTTCTTCAATGATGTATGAAAATTCTTAGAGCTGGAGGGAGTTCAGTACAACATTTTTTAATGTGATGCTATTCCATAGAAAAAGAGCCACTCATTGATGGAATAGGTAACTGCTATTTTAAAGTGAGCACAAAAGTTATCTGAAAATAACTCTACTTTTATTTTCATGATGACCAACAAGTTTACTACTGTGAGACTCAATTATATTTGTAGAAAAATGGGGATACTGCTACTTATTTAACTATCAAAATTATTATAACATAAACTATGTACTATGTATTATGCTTGGTAGTTGGGTTCTTTAACTGCCATTAGACTAACCTTGATAGTTGCATATTTTGAGAACTTTTAAAATCATTGATCCATACATATTGCATCCTTATAATAAATGTTCAATGGTCAGGTCTTCAAAGAAGGAGGTACCTTTCTCTGAAGGGAGGAGAGAACCTCCACTTTGACTATGACCTTGTCTAAACAAGATAAGAGTCGGTGAACTCAAAAGGCTTCCATAGCCTTGGAAACTCATGACTGGTGCATAGGGAGATTACTGATGCCATAAACAGGAATGTCAATTTGTAAAGTCAACAACAGGAGTCACTGTGCACTTACTCCTCATGTAGGATCTCTGTCCTTAATGTGCTGTACATTGAGTCTTAATGCTATAATGAGTACTCAAACAGTATATTTCGCTTTGTGTTTCTATGGGGGTGCAAACTGTTGAAATCTTTACTTAATGTATACTAAACTGATCTTCTGTAAAAAAAAAAAAAAAAAAAAAAAAGAAGAAATTATCAATTCCCAACTTGACTCTCGCTGGGATTAAACATGACAATAGGTCTGATCTGATTTCATCATCATTTAAAAAATCATCTATTATTTTTCACTTTATGTTTGTGTGGGAGCTAACTGTTGAAATCTTTACTTAATGTATGCTAAACTGATCTTCTGTATATAAAGAGAAATGAAAATGAATCCTCATGTGAATGGAAGGGGAGAGGGAGTGGGAAAGGGGAGGGATGCGGGTGGGAGAGATGTTAAGGGGGGGGAAGCCATTGTAATCCATAAGCCGTACTTTGGAAATTTATATTCATTAAATAAAAGTTAAAAAAAATAAATGTTCAATGGGTTGAAATCCCCCCTCTATTTTTATCAATGTTATATATGAAGGCACTTCAAAATGTTAATGGAAAATATAATTCAAGGAGAAATTGATTTGAATGCAAGAAGTTTTTGAAAACTATGCATATGAAGGCTCTTCAAAAAGTTCATGCAAAAACTATCATTAAAAAGCTATGTATGGGCTGATGCCGCAGTTCACTAGGCTAATCCTCCGCCTGCGGTGCCAGTACCCCGGGTTCTAGTCCCAGTTGGGGCGCCGGTTCTGTCCTGGTTGCTCCTTTTCCAGTCCAGCTCTCTGCTGTGGCCTGGGAAGGCAGTGGAGCATGGCTCAAGTGCTTGGGCCCTGCACCTGCATGGGAGACCAGGAGGAAGCATCTGGCTCCTGGCTTCGGATCGGCGCAGCGCGCCAGCCATGGCAGCCGTCTGGGGGGTGGGGGGGTGTGAACCAACGGAAGGAAGACCTTTCTCTCTGTCTCCCTCTTTCACTGTCTAACTCTGCCTGTCAAAAAAAAAAAAAAAAAAAAAAAGCTATGTGTGAAATTCAAGATTTGTTGCACCCAAATAAACTCCTCTCAATTTAATTTTCCACAAACTTTTCAAAATACCTTCATACTTTTGTCTTCCAGTGACTGCAAGGAAGAACTACAAACTGAAACTCATCAGTTTTCATTCAATTTGTAATTTGGCTTTTAGAAATTTTTTGATGTTAACAATCCCTAATGTACAGAATAGAATTAAGTAATAGTGACTTTCTAGAAATGAAAGTTGTTGAGCGTGAGTTGAAGATGATGATGGTTGTGAAGAGGTTAGTCAGATTTAGATGGAGAGGTTAAGTGCAGTTGTCAGCATAGTCTCATAGGTGTTGGATGAATATTTGGGGAGGAGAAATCACATCTACCAGACAACGATAGAAGTGCTAGATGTATAATACATATAGTTTTCTGATCTTGGCTTTATTATCTCTATTTTGCTAATAAGAACACAGAGATTAGAAGTTAATCTCAAGACCATAGTTAATATAATAAGAGTGGTCTGTTTTTTAAAGGCATGCTAATCAGCAGAGCTTTCTTATGGAAGTAGAAAGGGAGAACTTGCTTGTTTCAGCATAAGTATATACCATATATTCTCAAGATGTTTTCCCTTATATTTTTTAGAACAACAAATTAGAAAGGTATTGTCATTCCCATTTTATATGAGGAGAAGTGACCTATACCTAGAGATTAAATAACTTTCATAAGGCCACATTACTACTAATTTAGCAAGCAATGATTCAAACTCAATTCTGTCCAGCTCCAAACTCATGTTTATCTTAACACAACACACTGACTAAAATTACATGATCAGCAAGAAGGTGAGGTAAGCATTTAGGGACAAAGATGTAAGGAATGTGATTGGGATGTATGTAGAATGTAGGACCAGAGACAGCTTTTGCTGTGTGGGAGGCAATTGACTCCACTCATATCCCAATTTCTCCCACTCCTTTAGGCTCTAACTATATTGCAGAACAACTTTACATTCCCTAAACTTTCCATGTTATTTCAAGCATCTGTACATCTGGGCATGTAATTTCCTCCCTCTAGAATATTCATTCACTCTTCTTTTCCTGAAAAACATCCCTTTAACATTAACAATGAAATTCATCATTTATACCTTTTTCTGATCCAACCAATGTTGAGTTGGATGCTCTTCTTTTGACATCCTTTATGCCTTGAATGCTTACCCAGATGCATAAATTCTGTTATTCTAGGAGAATGAAGCAGAGCTTCTGAGAACTGGTGGTCCTGTAGATTTTTCTTTAATATACTATATCTAAAGATTTGATAATATTTTAAGATTATTATAGATATACAAGCTCCTTAGATCTAAGAGAAAGAATTGAAAATTTCACACACACACCCCATACTCACACACTTATTTGTTAGCTTGAACATATTTAAAATCTATCAAGGAATTTTTTTTTTTGAATCTTTCAAAGTTTCCTTTCCCTCCTCCCCACTTCATTTTCCATTCCACTTGCGCACACAGTCCCCACCCTCACCTCCATAGGTTTTTTTTGTTTGTTTGTTTGACAGACAGAGTGGACAGTGAGAGAGAGAGAGACAGAAAGGTCTTCCTTTGCCGTTGGTTCACCCTCCAATGGCCGCCACGGCCGGCACGCTGCGCTGATCCAATGGCAGGAGCCAGGTGCTTCTCCTGGTCTCCCATGTATTTGGACCATCCTCCACTGCACTCCCTGGCCACAGCAGAGAGTTGGCCTGGAAGAGGGGCAACCGGGACAGAATCCGGCGCCCCGACCAGGACTAGAACCTGGTGTGCCGGCGCCGCAAGGTGGAGGATTAACCTAGTGAGCCACAGTGCCGGCCACCTCCATAGGTTTTGTTGCTGATCTGATATCTTACATAGGATTCCCAGAGATCTGCACACCTGATTGCATGCTACACAATCTCCAGCTTCAATATAGCTTCCTCAGATCTTTTTTATCTGTGCTAAATACTATAATGAACAATTGCAGTTCAGAAGAATTAGAACAATTTTATGAATTATGAGAAATACGATCAGGATCAGAATTAAGTGATCCTTTTTATAATGTATTGGCCTATGCTAAGGAACAATGGTTTTAGTGATTGATTTTGAATCCAGCATCCTGTTTCCAGCACATATCTATCAACACCCTCACCATTATCTTTTATGAAAGAATTTCTACTGTATCACAAATGTTTCCTCTTGGCTGTAAAATTTTGATTCAGCAGTAATGTTAGATTTACTGACTGGGAAAGCAAGGGTTGTTGACTTTGTCCTCTGCTCTGTGCCAAGTCTTTAGTGTGGTAGAGTGGGCACTTGATATTTTTTGCTTTTAAAATACCCATTATTTTTTCCATTCAAATATCCACTGGGACTCATGAGTTTTACAGGTGCAAAATAGAGTGATAAATTCATTAACAATTGTTTTATCTTCTCGCCCATTCATTGAACTTCCTGTATGCACAGTCATTAAATTTAAAAAGAAAAAAGAGAAAATAGGGTCAACAAAGCAAAACATGAGATGCTGAGTTAGCAATTAGCTCATAAATCTAGAATATTCAGGTAAGAATAAAAAACTTGCTTGGGTATGTTCATTGTTCATACTTAGAGATTAATTGCTGGCTCCTTAGTTTTCTTTGGGTTATATTGATCAAATTTAAAGGGGAATCAGAGATCTATGGTTTGATTTACTATTGAAAATAAAAATGTTTCTTTTGAAATAACTTGGGTCATGGTCTCATAGTTTTGTGGATTAGGGCTAATGCTAAAAATTTGAAACTTGTTTTTATAATTCTTGGTCAATCATCAACTCCTGCCTTGGACACTGAAGTACTCAAAAAATGGGCTCATAAAATCATAAATATCTCCAACTTGAATGAACAGAACCGTTTCCAAATGTATATTTGGTCTGGCATTTCTGCACTATTTGTTAAACCCACAAAATGTAGATTATTATCTCTAACTTCTGTTCACTCGTAGCTTTACTTTCTGAAGTATTTTTACTTTCTTAATTTTTTACAGAGAGAAATGCAAGATCATTGTTGGTACTACTCAGCAAAAGCTGAATAAAATATCATTCAGTATTTAAAGGGATGGAATCAGGATGTAAGAAAACTTTTCTGAGAGGATATATTTCCCATATTCTTTCTGCTTAAAAAACTCCATTAGGATATTTTTAATAAATCCTCCATGTACTAAATTGAGTCTCTACTTGAATCTACCTACTCTTTTAGGAGTGAAAGGCACTGAAAATTCTATTCTAGCCACATAAAGAAATTTTAATGACCTGTCTAGTATTTGAATTGAAGCATACTAGGTTGCTACTGTATTGCCAAAACAAATGAAAATTCATTGCTGGCTATTGGAACCAATTTAGTAAGGTAACACTTCATTTTTCAGGTATCATCAGGAGAATGAATTATTCCACTTAAGTGAATTTTCCACATAAATGCTCCAGAATTATCTTTTAAAACAGAAATCAGGGCATGCTGGTCTCTTGCAGAAAACCTTCAATGATTTCACATTGTTTAAAGAATAATGCATTGCTTTGTAATCTATAATTTCAGTGTCATCTCCTTTCAATTCCTTTACTACATATGAGACACTTTAATTTGTTGACAGCATATTGAACACATCGTGCACTTTTGATTCTTTGGTTCCAAATTGCTTCTCCTTGTGGTAATGAATGAAGCTGGGAGCCAAGAACTTAACCCATGTCTCCCACATGGATGGCAGGAACCCAATCACTTGAGCCATTATCACCATCTCCTAGGGTCTGCATTAATGGGAAGTTGGAGTCAGGAACTGGTGCCTTAATTGGTATCTTAACTGCTAGACTAAATTCATCTTTCTCTTATTATTGATACCAGTGTTATCTGATTTTAAAATTAATCTATACTTTCAGTTGTGAATTACTTTTCTTTTTTTTTAAGGCAATGGATAGTGACACAATTAGGATATTTCCATGTTTAACTGGCTATGTTTACTGAACTATGTATCTTTTTTTTTAACTTTTATTTAATGAATATAAATTTCCAAAGTACAGCTTATGGATTACAATGGCTTCCCCTCTCATAACTTCCCTTCCACCCACAACCCTCCCCTTTCCCGCTCCCTCTCCCCTTCCATTCACATCAAGATTCATTTTCAATTCTCTTTATATACAGAAGATCAGTTTAGCATATATTAAGTAAAGATTTCAACAGTTTTCACCCACATAGAAACACAAAGTAAAAAATACTGTTTGAGTACTAGTTATAGCATTAAATCACAATGTACAGCACACTAAGGACAGAGATCCTACATGAGGAGTAAGTGCACAGTGACTTAACAAATTGACACTCTTGTTTATGGCATCAGTAATCACCCTAGGCTCTTGTCATGAGTTGCCAAGGCTATGGAAGCCTTTTGAGTTCACCGACTTCGATCTTATTTAGACAAGGTCATAGTCAAAGTGGAAGTTCTCTCCTCCCTTCAGAGAAAGGTACCTCATTCTTTGAAGACCCGTTCTTTCCACTGGGATCTCACTCATAGAGATCTTTCATTTAGGTCATTTTTTTTTTTTTTTTGCCAGAGTGTCTTGGCTTTCCATGCCTGAAATACTCTCATGGGCTTTTCAGCCAGATCGGAATGCCTTTAGGGCTGATTCTGAGGCCAGAGTGCTGTTTAGGACATTTGCCATTCTTTGAGTCTGCTGTGTATCCTACTTCCCATGTTGGATCATTCTCTCCCTTTTTTATTCTATTGGTTAGTATTTTCAGACACTAGTCTTATTTATGTGATCCCTTTGACTCTTAGACCTATCAGTGTGATCAATTGTGAACTGAAATTGATCACTTGGACTAGTGAGATGGCATTGGTACATGCCACCTTGATGGGATTGAATTGGAATCCCCTGGCACGTTTCTAACTCTACCGTTTGGGGCAAGTCAGCTTGAGCATGTCCCAAATTGTACATCTCTTCCCTGTCTTATTCCCACTCTTATATTTCAGCACCTGGGGAATTTAGTTTCTGAGTATCTATATAATATGGAACTATACATAGAAATGGTAAGTTTTTAGAAATTACTGAGCAGGGTGGCAAATAGATATGGAAAATAAAGCTATATCCATAGAAATGCACCTGTTGCATGGACAAAAATTAACAAAATCTTGTAGCTGTCTATATAAGTTGACATTTGATCAGTTTTATCTCTCTTTCTGGCAGCCTGATTAAGGAGGTATATCAGGTTTTTATTTTTTCAGTTTTACTTTTGACAATATTTGTTAGGATAGAAATGATCCTTGACTGGAGTGTCAATGAGCAATATTAAGAGTAAGTAATGGGGCCAGCACTGTGATGTAGTGGATTAAGCTGCCTCCTGCAGTGCCAGCATCCTATATGGCCGCTGGTTTGAGACCCAGCTGCTCCATTTCCAATCAAGCTCTCTGCTATGGCCTGGGAAAGCAGTAGAAGATGGCTCAAGTCCTTGGGCCCCTGCACCTGCATGGGAGACCTGAAAGATGTTCCTGGCTTGTGGCTTCGGGGCACACCTCCAGCCATTGCAGCCAATTGGGGAGTGAACCAGTGGATGGAAGATATCTCTCTCTCTCTCTGCCTTTCTTTCTCTCTCTGTGTAACTCTGACTTTCAAATAAATTAACAAATCTTTTAAAAAAAAAGAGTAAGTAAAATATAAATAACTGATTTTGTTGCCTTACCAGGATTGCTAGCCAATTCTAAGTGCCTAACAGAGGTTGAAGATAAGAATGCATGGTAGATCCAAGTGATAGCATCATGTTTTGTTTCTATAGCAGTGTCTGGTCACTCAGGAGTCAGAGCAGACAAAATGGACTGCAACATTGCTTAAGGTTTGAGTTTTATCTGATTAGTTTCACTGAAATAATTAGAGTGCTAGGATGTGGAGGTTGTTGCTAGGGTAGTTTAAGTGATAAACCATGATGCTCTAGGGAATGAAAGTTGACTAAAAGGATTTGATAAGTGGGAAGGAAATGAAAATCTCAAGGACATTTGACTTTCTTAGTTCTAGAGGAGTAGATGTCAACAGGGTATGGGAAACTGAAAGGAAAAGAAATGTTGGTTGATGAGTTATTTGAATGGAGGAAACCAAACATGAAATAATTCCCAGTGGTGACAAAGCTGTGTCCTTGGATTTGATGACTGAAGCAGAGTAGTTTGAAGGAGGCTGATGTTAAGAAGGCTCAGAAATTATAATGCTACTGTGTGGGATGGATTATCTGTCCAGATGTTGAGATCACTCAAAATGACAAAAGCACTTGGGGTGGAGGCAAGAGCATGAGCTAAGTGACAAATCCCCAAAGAACTGGAGTTACTCAGAGGTCAGCAGATCATAACAGCCAAGAATGTGTAAGAGAAATCCAAGAACAATGACTTGTTACTTAGAGGTGAGCGAAATGAAGGACCAGAAAAGAGATGATGGCATCTCTAGGATCTGAGGTGGCTTATGGGTGGAAAAAGAGACACACTGGCCTTGGGGGAGAAGAAACCTGGTCTACGAAAACAAAGTAAAGAAAGTTCAGAAAGGGGTAGTAGAGTTTGCAGTGGAGTAGAGCTTTCAGAGGACTTTAAGCCATGAACTGGGGTTGCAGGAAGAGGGCAGTGGGAAGAAACTGCAAAAGCTGTGAAGAAAGAGTAAAATGGTGAGAGTAAAAGAAGGGGAAGGCCAGGAAAAGGCAGTGACAAAGACTGAAAAGAGGTAAAAGATTCATGAATGGAATTAAATGGCTTGAAATATCCCAATTCTGAGGTTGATGACTTTCATTTAGGCTCCTCCGAGGTAAACAGCTTGATTTCAGCAGAGGAAGAAAGCAAAAATCCCAAAGTGGTGAAGGACCCAACCTCAGAGAGGGATAGGTGGTGAGAATTTTAAGTTGCAGGCACTTCTTCCATCTGTCATGGATAAGAGGGTATTTTTCTGTTGTGAATTACTTATGTCACCTTCAACTCAGCTGCTTCTGATCTATTTAGAGACTGTAATTGAATTTAAATATTTGCTAACATCGGGGATCTTTTCTTCAATAAAATTATCTTTGAAATAGTCCTTCCTCCCAGTTCTGGTTTTCAACCTGTGATATCAAAATATTGAGTAGAACAGTTGCTTCCATTGCACAATTTTCAAGAGTAAAAGACAAATTTCCTTTTTCCACTTTTATGTTGAGAATAAAGGTTTGCATATTAAAATGATGGGTAAAATTATCTAATAACTTTAAAAATGTTTAACAGTAGTGGTTACCTGTTCAAGGTAAAGTTCTAGTTTGTAGAAAAAGTCTGGCACCTTAGACCGCTCAACCATCCTGACACACTAGTTTGTAAAAGAAATAGTTAAGTCAAGCATTCATTAATCTTATGGTTAGTTAAAATCTAAACATTTATCTATTTTTAAAAAAATATTTGCTTATTTCTTTGAAAGTCAGATTTACACATACACACACACACACAGAGAGAGAGAGAGAGAGATGTCTTCCATCCACTGGTTCACTCCGCCAGTTGGCTGCAGTGGCCAGAGCTGAGCCGATCTGAAGCCAGAAGCCAGGAGCCAGGAGCCAGGAGCCAGGAGCCAGGAGCTTCTTCCAGGTCTTCCACGTGGGTGCAGGGCCCAAGGACTTGGGCCATCTTCTACTGCTTTCCCAAGCCATAGCAGAGAGCTGGATTGGAAGAGGAGCAGCCAGGACTAGAACCGGCGCCCATGTGGGATGCCAGCACTTCAGACCAGGGCTTTACCTGCTGCACTACAGCGCCAGCCCCTTATCCACTTTTTATAAACAATTTAACTTTGATTCTGAGATTTTTATTCCTTTTTTATAATTATGAAAAGTTTTTTTTATATCAAAGTATCTGGAAAATGAAACTGCATTTGGGGCACATTGTAAATGAGAAATGATCTATATATGGTAAGTATAAAACTCAATTATACAATTATTTCTTAGCTAGTACCAACTATTACAGAAATAAAACATCAAGGAACTGCTCTGGCCTTAAACATCTTAAAATTTTTATTTATTTTAGAGAGAGAGAGAGAGATCTCAACTGCTGGTTCACAATCCAAACAACAGCCCAGCAACAGGTAGGGTTGGGCCAGGCCAAAGCCAAGAGCTGGGAACTCCATGTAGTTTGTCCACATGGTGGTAGGAACTCAATTTCTTGAGCCATCACCACTGCCTTCCATGGTGTGCCTTAGCAAGAGGCTGGAATCAAGAGCAGAGCTAGCACTTGAACTTGGCACTCTGATATGGTTTGTGGGCATCCCAAGTGGACACTTCACCTTTGTGCCAAGTGCTTGCCTCTTGAGGTTTTGCTTCTTATGTGCTGTTATTTCTAATCTTTTTAGCCAGGAAGATAAGCCTAGGAGTCATGTATCTATGACTCTGGCTGCTGTGTTCTAATGTTCTAACCAGAGACACTTATCTATCACTGAAATGTCTGCACTCTTATTCTCATAGCTTGAGATAAAGATAGTAACCTCTAGGATCAACATTTCCAGAATATTTGAGATTTGATGGTTTAGAACATTTGAGTTGGACTTAGAGATCTTTCTATTGTTGCAAAATAATTTTCTTCCTTTATAAATTGTTAAAATATTTTCTTTGACCTGGTCTCACTTTCTCAGATTATTTTATGTTACACTCTTGACCCCATAAAGTCATAACTTAAATAGCACCACACTGAAAACTGTGATATATTAATATTTTCAATAGGCCGACTTACTTGGGTCTCCTGTATCCCTTACATTGACTTTTTTTTTTCCCCCCACAGGCAGAGTGGACAGTGAGAGAGAGAGACAGAGAGAAAGGTCTTCCTTTGCCGTTGGTTCACCCTCCAATGGCCGCCGCGGCTGGCACGCTGCGGCCTGCGCACCATGCTGATCTGATGGCAGGAGCCAGGTACTTATCCTGGTCTCCCATGGGTTGCAGGGCCCAAGCACTTGGGCCATCCTCCACTGCACTCCCTGGCCACAACAGAGAGCTGGCCTGGAAGAGGGGCAACAGGGACAGAATCCAGTGCCCCGACTGGGACTAGAACCCGGTGTGCCGGCGCCGCAAGGCGGAGGATTAGCCTAGTGAGCCGTGGTGCCGGCTACATTGACTTTCTCACTTCAGGATTGTTATAAATAAATGATAAATGCAATACTGAGATTTAAAATATTTTCAAACTTTCAGGAAACAATCTTGAATGCAAAAAAATCACTTGTTTTATAAATTATAGAACTATTATATACATTTTTACTGACTATACACTCATTGAAGTGATCCTAAATAAGTAATTTAAACCTCTCTCCTTTAAACTTTTGTATTTATGATATACAAAGGAAACTCTAACAATAAGCCTTGAAATTTCATATAAAATTATTTTCCATATACGTTTTAAATGAAAATCTTATGGCTGTGATCTTTAAATCTGGCTAGTACAGGAAATCTTTCTGAATCCACCAAATATTTGAAAGCAGACCATGAATCCCTTTTTTATGCTTTTCCATACTATGTTAGTATGTTTAATTGAAGCAATGTTATTTTTTGTTGTTATTGTTCAGGCAAAAAATCATGTCTGCGAAAATGAATGACATATCTCCTTACTTTTATGCTCTTTTATAGATCTTTTCTATGTAAGTAATATTATTAAGCTTGAGGAAGTTAAAGTTGCTTGATTAAAAAAATTTCTCTTCTCCCTTTATCAATTCTATGAGCTTAAAATGACAATTATTCTTCATTCCACACAAAGTTTGAAGATAAGCCACTATTGGTATTGCTCACTCAACCCTGCAGAAAGCTTATTGCCACTGAAAACGTTGAATTAAAGTGGGAGAATGCTGTCATTCAGAAGTAGATAAAAACAGAGTCCCTTCGTTTATTCATAGAGATATTATTAGAATTTTATTGGAGATGTATATGTCTGTACCTTCCTATTAATTACTGATGTTATCAACATTAAGTATAACTCATATTCTGGAAATTGCTGCAGTATAACATGGCAGCTTATATTACCTTTTCATAATAAATGATTTCTGGGCTTGCATATGGAAGACTATGAGACAGCTCACTATTGAGACTTATGTAAAAAGATGATATTCTTCCAAATAACATAGTATCTTGAAATACATTTCTAGGACTCTGCAAGTACTTAGATATCTAGTGACTAGAGATTTAACATGAAAAAAGCAATACTTTGGATATAAACTCATTTAGATCTAATTTAATTGAGCTGCTTAATGATGTTTGGTTTCAAATAAATAGAAACTAACATGTTCTCTGCAAATTCTCATTCTTCGGCTCTGCTAGCATGTAGGCTCTCTGTTGAGCTGGCTTGACATTTCACTTTTAAATCCTGGTCAAAGATGGCAGCCATTTAGCTTTTGCAAAAAGGCACAAAGTTTTCTTACTGTTGACATTTCATTGAGTTATTTCCTGTCTCTTTAAAAAGTGACCTTCTAGCTTTGCCTCTCTTCCTTGGAACTGATGATGTTTTTCATCAACAAGCTCAGCCTTGCCGAATTTTTTAGTTAATTCTAATCTAAGCAAGAAGTGTATTAACAGATTCTAAATCCACCATCTGGAACTGTTCTTGCTCTTATGATCTGAGTACCTGGAGCTGCAAACTAAACTGAACAACCTTTGCCCCAGAGGGAAACATTATCTTTATTATCCTAGTCAGGAAACAAATCAGCCCCTGCCCAGAAATGGGACCGAAAGTACTGTTCATTGAATGGAGCTTGTCTTTACAGATTGGCTTAATTCAAGAAACTGGATTTCTGATTTAATTTTCTTATGTAGGTTGAGTTTTGCCCCAAGCACAGTTCACTTGACTGGGACCCTTAAATACTATCTAATTTTTCTAATCTTCACCAAGGTTCTAGTCTCATTTCCTTTGTGAATCCACTGATTACTTATATCCTTTTTTTAAAAATACAGGAAAGGCTTTATTATGTTTTTCATGGGGTATTTTTATTATAACTCCCACTAAAAGAAAAATAGATCAATGAGTTTACAGCAGTTTAAAAATCTTCTGCACAGAGAAGGAAACAGAGTGAAAAGAAAACCTACAGAATGAGAGAAAATATTTTAAAACCATGCATCTAACAATGGGTTAATAACCAGGTTGTATAAGGAATTCAAACAACACAAAAGCAAGAAAACAAATTAGCAAATGTCCAAAATAGACATTTCTCCCAAGGAAATACACAAATAGCCAATATGCATATGAAAACAGAAACATACAAACATACAACATCAGTAATCATCAGAAGAATGCAAATAAAAAACCTCAAGAATATCGCCTAACACCTGTTAAAATTGCTATTACCAAAGATAGCAAATTGTGAAAACACATATACACTTCCCTTGTGAGTATATCTACTACCATTGCTGCATATGGCTCATATAGCCAAAGGAAATGAGTATCTCATAGAAGTATCTACTCTCCTAAGTTCATTGCATCATAACTTTCTATATGGAAACAACCTAAGTTATCTACCAATGGATGAGTGAATTAAAAATAATTATATATATATAAAACATTCAGCTTTAAAAAAGAAAGAATCCTGCCATCTGCAACAGCATGGATGAATCTAGAGAACATTATGCTAAATTAACAAGCAGACAACTAAAGATAAATATCCTGTGGTTTCACTTAATAGGAGCTAAAAATAAATGTCAAATACATGGAAATAGTATGGGTAGAGGAATGGATACAAGGGGCATTGGAAAGAAAGGAAATGAGAGATACAGGTCAACGTTTACAAACTTGCAGTTATATAGAATAAATAACTTAAATAATAATATTAAATAAATAGAATAAATAAGGTTAGAGGTCTAAAGTATAGCAAGAAGATGATAATTTGTTTTTTAAACTTTTATTTAATAAATATAAATTTTGAAAGTACAATTTTTGAATTATAACGGTTTTCCTCCCATAACCACCCTCCACCCACAAACCACCCCATCTCCTACTCTCTCTCCCATCCCATTCCTCAGTAAGATTCATTTTTAATTATCTTTATACACAGAAGCTCAATCTAGTATATACTAAGTAAAGATTTCAACAGATTGCACCCACACAGACACACAAATTATAAAGTACTCTTTGAATACTAGTTTTACCATTAATTCCCATAGTACAACACATTGAGGACAGAGATCCTACATGGGGAGTAAGTGCACAGTGACTCCTGTTGATTTAACAATTGACCCTCTTATTTATGACATCAGTAATCACCCAAGGCTCTTGCATGAGCTGCCAAGGTTATGGAAGCCTCTTGAGTTCACAAACTCCGACCTTATTTAGACAAGGCCATAATCAAAGCGCAAGTTCTCCCCCCTTCAGAGAAAGGTACCTCCTTCTTTGATGGCCCAGGATCTCACTCACAGAGATCTTTCATTTAGGTCATTTTGATTACATATATGCTTGATTCCCAGGACCTAAATTTGAATCAGATTTAGATAGTGATGTATGCAAACGTGCACCAAGCGCAACTCAGTCACACCTGTATTAGTCCAATTTGTGTGACTATAATAAAATGCCTAAGTGAGGCCTCTTTATAAAGAAAATGAGCTTATTTTGGTTTTGGTTCCATAGGTACAAGATCTAGGGAAGCTTCTTCTGGTGATGGTCTTCTTGCTGGCACTGTCCCAAGGTAATAGCATCACGTTTCAATAGACAGAGTATGTGTTTGTGTGTCCTTCCCTCTGCTTATAAAACCATCAGGATTCAATCATAGGGACTGACCCCAGTAACCATGTTTCATCCTAATCACTTTCTGGAGCCCACTACTATCTCCCAATGGGACTTATACTTTAACACATGAAGCCTTGGAGGAAACTCTAAGTATATCTAAACTGCAGAATCTTCCCCTTGTCCCAATATTTCATGTTATCCTCACAATACAAAATATAATCATTTGTTCCCAATAATTTTATTTTATTTATTTTTTAAAAGATTTATTTATTTATTTGAAAGTCAGAGTTAGAAAGAGAAGGAGAGGCAGAGAGAGAGAGAGAAAAGTCTTCCATCCACTGATTCACTTCCCAATTAGCCACAACGGTCGGAGCTGTGCCGATCCGAAGCCAGGAGCCAGGAGCTTCTTCCAGGTCTCCCATGTGGGTGCAGGGTCCCAAGGACTTGGGCCATCTTCCACTGCTTTCCCAGGCCATAGCAGAGAGCTGGATCAGAAGTAGAGAAGCCGGGTCTCGAACTGGCTTCCATATGGGATGCTAGCACTGCAGGCGGCAGCTTTACCCGCTACACCACAGTGATGGTCCCTGTCCCCAATAATTTTAAAATCTCAACTTAGTCCGGCATTAATCAAAAAGTCTAAAATCCAAAGTTCCATCTGAGCCTAAGGACAAACTCAGTTGTGTCCATCTGTAAAATCGAAAAAGCAATTTTAAATTTCCAAGATACAATGGTGAGACAGGCATAGTATAAACATTCTCATTCCCAAAGAGACGAATTCAAGTAGAAAGTAGTAATTGGCCCAAATCAAGACTGCAACCCAACAGGGCAAACATTAAATCCTCGAGATCTGAGTCTGGCATTTTGTGCACATTGCCGAGAGGGCAGTTCCTGGGCTTTGCTGATTATAGGCCACATTGTTGCTGTATGCGGATGTTAGTGATATTCCAGCCCTGACATGCTGCTGCTTTCCCTGTCTATCCAGGATCTAAACTCTAGTTTCACTCCTGTAGCTTCATTAGGTATTGCCCTATCAGGTACTCTTCTCAGGGACTCTGGTTTTATGGTAAATTTCTGCCTGGTCTGCCAGCCATTTCTTTGGAAGCTCAGTGGAAGGCATCATAGATCCATAAATCTTGCACTCTGCAAATCAATTCCATTGCCAACTTCATTCAAAGCCTCCTTGAATCGTGGACGCAGTGGCTGAAGCATGCTTCACAAAAAGTCAGAATCCCGAGGAGGCACTGGGCACAGGCTGGGAAACTGTTCAGAGTGCCCTGGAATTGCATGAAGAAATTCGGCCTAAGAAGACCCCTGGGGCTGTGAATGAAAAAGGTGGACTTCAGATTTCTGAGATACCCTCAGACCTTTCTCCAGTTGTCCCAGTGCGGTGACAACTGGCTCCATTTTATCCAGGTAATTGCTATAGCGAGTCATCCCTTTGCCACAGCCTTAGGTATTTTATCATCACTTCTTCCCTGATCAGGCTGTCAATTTCCCTAATCTTTCCATTCTGCTTCCCTTCCAGTGATACGTTCCACCTTTAGATCATGCCACTGCTCCTGAGTCCTACTATATCAGTTGAGAGTAACAAAGCAGCTGCCTGCATGCTTCATTGTTTAGATATTTTCTCTTCCAGTGATTCTGGTTCATTACTTTAAACTTGGCCTTCCATAAAGCTCTAGAGCATGGACAAGATATTTAAGATTGTTCAGCTCTTTCTTAGTTTCTTCATGGTCGGTGCCTTTACCAGAATTACCCATAATGCTCTCCTCACAATATTTTTTGTTTTTTTTCTAGCCTTATCCTCCAACTCTTCCCACTTTTTCCCATTGCCCAATTCCAAAACTGCCTCCACATTTTTAGGTATCATTACAGTCACAACCACATTCTGTTCATGACAACAATTTGCTGTTAGTTCAATCTGTGTTATAATGAAATACTTGGGATAGCCAGCTGTATAAGAAAAGAGGTTGCTTTTTGCCCATAGCTCTGGAGGTGCAAGGTCCAGGGGCCTTTTCTGATGATGTTCTTGTTGGAAGAGCCCCAAGAAGGTACAGAACATACCGTGGCGAGAGACAGGAAGTCTGTGTGTCTGTCTCTGTGCCTCTCTCCCTCTGCATATAGTCACTAGGATTCAGGCATGGGACGTCATCTCAACCATTACAGTCATGTCAAGTTTCTACCTTAAAGTCTTTTAATGCCTCCCTATGGGGATTAACTTTCAGTACATGACACCTTGGAAGATAACTCAAACTGTTTCCAAACCATAGCAAATTCTCTGTCCGGTAAACCTTACAGAGATCTACTTCATTAAGATTTTTCCTCAGATGCTGTTGTTGCAATTCTCCATAACATTCTATATTCTTACTGTTCTCTCACCACATTTTGTATGACAATTTTCATCCCAGGCTAAGTGTGTTTGCATATCAAACTGTTTTAACAGTCTTAGAAAGTAAAGATACAGTCTCCTTGTATCAGGAGACACATTTGTTTCATGAACAAAATAATGAAAACATTTCCTTGTGTGTCAGAGAATGACCATGTTAGCTAGAATCCCTCTTAAAAAGGAGTTGGAGGACTTTCTAAGCTTGGGGTTTATTAACTATGACACAAACCTCTGTGTGCCCACCATCCACCTGGGCCCCTTATGAAACTTGAGGGACTGAGGGAGAACTGACTCAAAATGAAATTCATGCTGCTTACTGTGCTATGGGAAAAAGAGCCCTCTGTATATGACCTAGAAATCTTAAATTTTCTGCTGATTTGTATAAAACTCTGGCAGACTCCAATCTTAAACTCTTCAGAGTTCATCCCACTGTCCCATCGCATTTTTGTGAGGTGAAGAGAATGAAGACTTTTAGAGGGGCTGGCACTGTGACCTAGCAGGTAAAGCCACTGCCTGCAGTGTTGGCATCCCATATGGGTGCCGGTTCATGTCCCGGCTGCTCTGCTTCCAATCCAGCCTCCTGCTAATGTGGCTGGGAAAAAGCTGAGGATGGCCCAAGGGCTTAGGCCCCTGCACCCACATGGGAGACCTAGAAGTAGCTCCTGGCTCCTGGCTTCGGATTGGCCCAGCTCTGGCTGTTGCGGCCATTTGAGGAGTGAACTAGCAGATGCAAGATCTCTTTACCCTACCACCACTTGGGCTTCCAAATAAATAAATATTTCTTTCTTTCTTTTTTTTTTCTTTCTTTCTTTCTTTTTTTTTTTTTTTTGACAGGCAGAGTGGACAGTGAGAGAGACAGATAGAAAGGTCTTCCTTTGCCGTTGGTTCACCCTCCAGTGGCCACCAAGGCCTGCACGCTGCAGCCGGCGCACCGCGCTGATCCGATGGCAGGAGCCAGGTGCTTCTCCTGGTCTCCCATGGGGTACAGGGCCCAAGGACTTGGGCCATCCTCCACTGCACTCCCTGGCCACAGCAGAGAGCTGGCCTGGAAGAGGGGCAACCGGGACAGAATCCAGCGCCCCGACCGGGACTAGAACCCGGTATGCCGGCGCCGCAAGGCGGAGGATTAGCCTAGTAAGCCACGGCACCGGCTTAATAAATATTTCTTTAAAAAGGACTTTAATATAAACTAATCAAGAATTCCAAGTCAGACACTATGTCCTTTATGATATTTGAAATTACTAATACCTTATCTCCTTTTCCTTTTTCATAACATGGAATAACATTGTTGTTGAGACTTAGAAAATGCATATATGTAACTGAATTTGCATAGCTAATGGATCATAGAAATGTTTCAAAACCAAGAAATCTCGTTCTCCAAGCTATATTCTTTCCATGGCATTCCTTCTTTATTGTTTTTTTCCCACTAATTTCAGATATAGTAATTATTCTTTCTTTCTTTCTTTTCTTTTTTTTTTTTTTGACAGGCAGAGTGGACAGTGAGAGAGAGAGACAGAGAGAAAGGTCTTCCTTTTGCTGTTGGTTCACCCTCCAATGGCCGCCGCGGCCAGCGCGCTGCAGCTGGCGCACCGCGCTGATCCAATGGCACGAGCCAGGTACTACTCCTGGTCTCTCATGGGGTGCAGGGCCCAAGCACTTGGGCCATCCTCCACTGCACTCCCTGGCCACAGCAGAGAGCTGGCCTGGAAGAGGGGGCAACCGGGACAGAATCTGGCGCCCCGACCGGGACTAGAACCAGGTGTGCCCCTCAAGGCGGAGGATTAGCCTAGTGAGCCGCGGCGCCGGCTAAATTTGTCTAATGATATATTCTTCAGACCCTACTAATTAAATAAAACTTTCTTTACTTCCCCAAATTCCCCTTGAATATGTGCTTCCTACAAACTCTTAAATCACTGTTGGCTTTTTATGGCAGTCATTACTTTACAAGGAAATATCATTCATACAAATGAGGGTTTTTTCCTTATTCCTTTAGACCAATCTTTTTATACTCACTTGAAATCTTTTATGGTACCTAGCATGGATAGATATAGCAGTTATCTATTGCTGTGTAACAAACCACTTAAAACTTAGTGACCCAACGCAACAATCATTTTATTATTTGTCTGGGAATTATCTGGGCAGTTCTGCTGTATATGATGTTGGCTTTGGCTGAGATTATAGTCTCTTGAGGATTTAGTGGACTGGCACATAAAACACTATTCATTCAAATTGAGCTTTTCTCCCTGTTTGTTTATCTGGGAGCTCAGCTTGGCTTTTTGGTGCATGGTAGCTCTTTCAAGAAAGAGTATACCAAAAACAAGAGTTCACAGAGTAAGGAAGAAAAACTGCCAGTCCTCCTAAAAGCTAGGCCTGGAACTATCAGAGTCATTTTTGGAGGTAGTCAGAAAGAAAACCCAGATTCAAGGGAAGGAGAAATAACTTCCTCCTCCCTGAGAGGCAAATAACAAAGATTTTGCATTTGTGTTGAGTAACCACAGTGGGCTCATTTATTCAATCAATATTAGAGACCACCTCATAATGCATTATTTTAGGCATGGGGATTGTAGCAATGAGAAAAAAAAATCAAACAGGTAAAACTCCCTGCTCATTGTGAAGTTTTTTTTTAACTGAATAAAAAAGAAAATATGTAGTTTGTTAGGTGATGGTGCTATGGCTGTGTCACAGTGTTCTCATTGCTTGGTATCGCAGTGTAAATACTGATAGTATCTCCTTTTTCTTTCAAACACGTCTTAGATGGAAATAGCATTAATTTGGCTATGCTAATTGTGGGGAGATATGAAGCAGAGAAGAGGCACAGGGAGTTTAGGGTGGTGGGGACTACATTTTTAAATAGAGTGAAGAGGAAAACCATCACTAAGAAAAGAATACACTAGTAAAGATTTAAAGAAGGTAGGGAAGTCTGTTACGTGGGCATATCTGATAGTAAATGTTTGCAATCTATAGTTGAAATGTAGGAAGCATATTTTGCTGATGTGCATTCCTTTGTAGACCCAGTTCACTGATTATTGTTGTCTTTAAAGTAGTATGTATTACAATATATTTGATTAATCCAAGTTATCCAAGTCCTCATATCTATTTCCTTTCAGAAGTAGAATGTGCATATTACATAAAACATAGTTTAGTATTGGAACAGCTTCTGAGATGAAGTAAATTCAATGTGAGCACATTCTTACTTAAAAAGAAATCAGGGCAGAAATTTATGCTAGAAATTAAGATACCAGTTGATACACCCACATCTTCCATATATTAGAACACTTGGGTTTGATTCTGGGCTCCAGTTCTAGGTTCCAACTTCCTGCTAATGCTCAATCAGGGAGGTGTCAGGTGATGGTTTAAATAGTTGTATCTCTGTCTCCTATGTGAGAGACACAGATGGAGGTTTCAACTTGAGTTCGCAACCACATTCTTTGGCCCCAGCCCAGCCCCAACTGTTGCACACATTTGGGGAGTGAACTGGTGGATAAGCTCTTTCTCTATTATATATATATTATATATATATATAATAGAGAGAGAATGTGTTTGTATATGTGCGTCTGGCTCTTAAATAAAGAAATTAAATAGGAGTCAGAGAGCTACTGTTAAAAGCCAGTTGCAGGTTTTAGAGCATATCACCTATGTTATTTTGGATAAAACTGTAAATTATAAGTATTGTTCACCAGAGGGTGCTATCACCACTTCAAATGAAGTGTACATCATCACAGCTCAAACATTTTCTCTTCCTTTAGCATTGCTTTAATAACTCCACCAAATGCATATAACTTTAATGATACTTTATGCCAACTAGTACTAAAATCAGTGAGAGTCCCTTGAGCCATAATTACTGATAGTGACTATGGGAAGGTGATCCCCAGAATAGTGCAGAGATATGTAGGCAAATGTGAGATGATGAAATACATTTCCTGCCTTAAATTTACTTCATGTTTGATCATGTAAAACACTGACAACTGATCTTTATGTAGTGTCATCTGAGTGAATAAATGTATAGTTATATAAATAATAAATGGGCATAAGATAATGATAGCATGCCTTTCACCTACAGGGTACAAAGTTTGTATTCAAATGGGGGAAAAGATTTTGGCACACAAATTTGATAAAGTCTAACAAATAAGTTGCTCTTCTCCATAAGCCAGGATGATTTTGTTTTACCATCTATAAATGCAAATAATGATAGTACCTGTCTCAAGACGTTGTTGTGTAGATTAAATGGTGATGCCTCCAACACAGTGGTTGGCACATCATACATCCTTCTTACAGGGTGCTGTTTTATGGATCTTGAGTTGAACTTTTTATGTGGGTTCTAGTCTCACCTATACCACTTCCTATCTGAATAGAACTGACAAGTTATTTAGTCATCTATGCCTGTTCTGTCATATTTAAAATGATGATTTTATGGCATCTACCACATAGGTTTACTTAGAGATTTAAATGAATTAATATACATAGAAGATTTTTAGGGCCTTCTAAGTAAACATTCCATGATTATTCATTGTTATCAATGATTGTACCATTTTATCAGTTTTGGCAACTTCTATTCTATATTTTTAGTTTTTCCTAAGCCCCATTAAAACATCTAGCTATGTCCTCTTTGATTGCCTTAATGCTGACTTTTCTTTTCTGGCATCTAGATTGTCTTGTTCATTTTTAGGATTCCTTTCTTTCTTTCTTTTTTTGTTTTTTATTTTTGGACAGGCAGAGTTAGACAGTGAGACAGAGAGAGAGAGAGAGACAGAGAAAGGTCTTCCTTTTCTCCGTTGGTTCACCCCCCAAGTGGATTTTTACAATTCCTTTCTAACCAAGTGACATATTTGCCCCTTGGTCTGCAGTCATGGATATTACCTAAATTTCCTTGGACAGATTATGAATAGTCTTTTCATATGAGTACTGAAATGTCTTTATTTTGATGCTTTTCTTTTCTTTTTCAAATTTTCAAAGTGATCATTTCTGTTAGAGAATGATTTGTTAAGTTCTCATATGGGTAACTGAATAGAAGAAAAAGCAATCATCTGTTAAGGTCATGGACTTTGTTCTGTCATTTGTGTATAGTGCATCCTTGGGTTACATGCCCTTTTGAAAACCTGTGGCCCTCCCCCAAGTCTCCTGGTGACTTCAGACACTTACTTCCTAGCAAATTTTCATGTGAGGTTTATATCTAGCTTGGCATTGCCCCACAGTGAAGTGAAGTCAGTCTATATCTTTGAGTTTTCCCCAATACTCTTACAAAAATTTCTCTGGACATAACAGATCCTAAGTGAAGGTATAAGAGAACCAAAAAGTATTTATTTTTCCATATGTAACCTTAAAACAGAAAATTAGATTTCTTATTATTAAGGTTCCCACATGATTTTTATGCTGTTTAACAATCTCTCTTCTGTGGTTTGGATGTATTTTAAGTGTGTCCCTCAAGGGTTTATGTGTTGCAAGCTTGGTCCCCAGAGAGGCAAAGTTAGGAGGTAATGGAACCTTGAGGAGGCGGGGTCTAGTGAGGAGCTGTAAGATCATTGCAGGTGTGCTCTTTGAAGAGATTAATGTAGTTCTTTTGGGACCCCAAGTTCTCTGGCTGCCTGTCTCCCTGTGTGGTCTCTCCCTCTTACAGGTGCTCCTGCTGGGATGCCAGGTGCCATGAGGTCCTCACCAGAGGTAAGTTGCTGCAAGTGCCAAGCCCTTAAACCTTCAAAATTGTAAGCTAAACATATTTCTCTTCTTTAAAAATGCCCAGGTTTTTATATCATTATAATAACAGAAAATATGCTAATATACTTCTTATCCCCTTCCCTTCCCTGTCTTCTTAACCCCGTTTCTCCCAGAAAGTGAAGGCAGAGAGAACAAGTATCTGCACTTTCTCTGGCAGAGGAATTCAAGCATTGATTTTTTATTTTATAATTCTTTATTTTCCTATTTGACTTTCTTTTTTGTTAAATATTGTCTAATTGTTCTTTATTGGAGGATAAAATAGCAGATTTTGTTTCCTAGAATTACTTAAATGCTAAAAAAAAAAATAGAACATTTCGGGGGGTGAGGCATACCTATTACTATTTTTCCCAACAATGTTTTAGAAATTGATGATCTGGTGAAAATCATGATGAAGTATGCTGCTTACATTGATAGAATATTGGTTGGTGTTAGCTGTATCATTAGTAGTTTCAATATTACACCTTTATACCATGAGATACTAGAAAGAACTGCAAATATAGGTTTAATTTAATTGAGGTAATTTTTAAAAGTGAAATTAATTTCATTATTCTTTCTGGAAGAGAACAAAAATTGTCTTTTCTATCAATTTCAATTCTTCTCTGCACACTCCTCCCTTATTCCCAAAGATGTCCTGAACAAAATAGCCATGTCTATGTTAAAAAATTTTGCACCAAAAGACAGACTCAGCATTGAAGGCAGAGGGGGGTATCTTGTGTTCAGGTATAAGAAGGAGTAGCGTAACTCAGGATAGTGAGTAGCTTTCAGAAACCTGAGAAGACTATAGATAACTGGTTGATTGTTTTTTTTTGTGTGTGTGTGTTGGGAGGAAGGGGTGTTCCAAAGAGAATGGGGATCGGTACCTGCTTACAGTCCTGTCCTCTGATAGGAAGTCACAGACATGTCATATTCAAGTAAATAGGTGGGGTTTATACCTTACCCTTTATTACAGTGTAAGTGGGAGGCCCCACCCTGTCTACTAGGTCAAGGTTAGCAGGAAGTGGTATAAAACATGGCTTTCATGAGAAACAAGACTAGGGGACTCTCACACAGTGACTCCTGCTATTAATTTAACAACTCTTATGTATTAATTTAACAGCTCTTATGTATGATGTCAATGATCACCAAAAGCTCTTGTCATGAGCTGCCAGGCTATGACAGCCTTTTGAGTCCACAGTCTCTGTCAGTATTTAGACAAGCCCATAAGCAAAGTGGAAGTTCTCTCTTCCCTTCAGAGAAAAGTACATCCTTCTTTGATGACCACTTCTTTCCACTGGGGTCTCACTCACAGAGATATGTCATGTAGGACATTTTTTTTTTGCCAGAATGTCTTGGCTTTTCATGCCTGAAATGCTCTCATAAGCTTTTCAGACAGACCAGAATGACTTAAGGGCTGATTATGAGGTCAGAGTGCTATTTAGAGTGATTGTCATTCTATGAATCTGCTATGTAAACTGCTTCCCATGTTGGAACATTGTCTCCTTTTTAATTCTGTCTATTGTTATTACAAGACAATCTTATTTATATGATCACTTTAACACTTAATCCTATCTATATGATCAATTTAACACTTAAGATGATCACTTTAACACTTAAGATGGCATCATTACCAACAACCTTAATGGGATTTGGAGTCCCATGGCAAGTTTTTAGCTGTTCCCTTAGAAGTAAGCCCATAGGAATGTGTGCAGAACTATACAGCATTATAATTATGAGCTTCCTCTTCTCTTTTTTATTCCCATTCTTATTTTTTACTGGTATCTACTTTCAATTGAATTTATACACCTATGATTAATTCCATGTTAGGTAAATAGTTCAACCAGTGGTATTAAGAATGAAAAATAAAACTGTTCCTCAACATTCAAGACAAAGATGTTCAAATAATTGCTTCTCAAAGTGTCAATTTCACTTCTACAGGTTTCCTTTTAGGTACACTGTTATTTATCACAGATGAGGGAGAACATATGGTATTTGTCACCTTGGGACTGGCTTATTTCACTAAGTATGATGTTTTATTGATTCATCCATTTGGTTGCAAATGACAAGATTTCTTTTTTTTTAATCACAGTGTAGTATTCCATAGAGTACTTATCCTATAATTTCTTTATCCAGTCTTTGACAGGCATTTAGTTTAATTCCATTTCTTAGCTATTGTGAATTGACTATAATAAACATGGAGGGGTGCTGATTTCATTTCCCTTGGGTAAATTCCCAGCAATGGATGGCTGGGTTCTATTCAGAACTATATTCAGATATCTGAGGTATCTCCAAACTGTCTTCCATAGTGGTTTTGCCAGTTTACATTCCCACCAACAGTGGATTAGGGTACCTTTTTCCCCAAATCCTCACCAGCATTTGTTGTTTGTTGATTTCTGTATGAAAGCCATTCTAACCGTGGTGAGGTGAAACCTCATTGTGGTTTTGATTTGCATTTACCTGATGGCGAGCAATCCTGAACATTTTTTCATGTGTCTGTTGGCCATTTGGATTTCTACTTTTGAAAAATGTGTAAGTCCTTTGCCTATTTCTTCACTGGATTGTTTGTTTTGTTGTTGTGGAATTTCTTGATCTCTTTATATATTATGCTCGTTAAACCTTTATCAGTTGCATAGTTTGCAAATAATTTCCGCCAATCTGTTGGTTGCCTCTTCACTTTGCTGAGTATTTCTTTTGCAGTACAGAAGCTTCTCAATTTGATGTAATCCCATTTGTTAATTTTGGCTTTGATTGCCTGTGCCTGTGGGGTCTTTTTCAGGAACGCTTTGCCTATGTCAAAGTCTTCCTGGGTTTCCCCAATGCTCTCTAATACTTTGATGGTATCAGGTCATAGATTTATGTCTTTAATCCATTTTGAGTGGATTTTTGTGTAAAGTGTAAGGAAAGGGTTCTACTTCATATTTCTGCTTGTGCGAATCCAGTTTTCCCAATACCATTTGTTGAAGAGACTTTCCTTGCTCCAGGGATTGGTATTAGCTACTTGGTTGAATGTAATTTGGTTGTAGATGCTTGGATATATTTCTGTTGTTTCTATTCTGTTCCATTGGTCTATCCCTCTGTTTTTGTACCAGTACCAGGCTGTTTAATTATAACTGCCTTTTAGTATGTCTTGAAATTTGTATTGTGATGCCATCGACTTTGAAGTTCGCTATTTGCAGTTTTGTGGACCTGCAATTTCCTGTCTAACCTGGTCCATTGGGGGCTGGTGTCAGCCTCCCTGGTCCATGCCTCTGCCACACCTCTACTGCTTCCCTTTCTTATTTGCTCATTCAGGGTGGATCTGCCCAGTCTTTGTTGTTCTCCAGGGCTTCCTGTTGCGAATTTTCCATGGCTCTATCTCCAGCGTGTATCTTTTCTCCTTTTTAATTATCTATTTTGTCCCACGTGACTAAGATCATCTTGTTGCTCTACTGCCATCTTGGGATCACCCATTTGACTTTCAATATCTATTTTCCCAATAAATAAAACATTTGTGAATGACATTTTGAAGGCTACATAACATTCTAGTTTATTGGAAGCAATAATTATCTATTTAAAAATGTTAAATATTTTATTTATTTGAAAGGCAGTGTGACAGAGAGAGAGAGGGAGAAACAGACAAAGAGACCTTCCATTCACTGATTAAATTGCCAAATTGCTGTAATGATCAGTGCTTGATCAGGCTGAAACCAGCTGCCAAGAACTCCATCAGAGTCTCTGATGTGGGTGGCAAGGGCCCAAACACTTGGACCATCTTCCACTGCTTTCACAGTTATATTAGTGTGGAGTTGGATTGGAAGTGAAGCAGCAGCTGGGACCTGAATCAGCATTTCAATATAGGATGCCAGAGTCACAAGTAGCAGCCTACCCACTGTGCTACAACACCAACCCCGGGAATAAATAACTTTTTAAATAAAAAGCAGTTTAAACATTTAATTGTTCCTAGTTTATGGTTACAAATTTGATCTGAAATTTAGCTTTTCTGTGAATACATTTTTGCTCACATCTAAGATTATTCGGGAATACTATTTTTTAAGATTAATTGAAACAAATGTCTTAAATTAGTCATATATAGCACAATAATCTTAAACTTGGGAAAGTTTTGGAGCAGTTAATTTTTTCCCACTTTTCATTTCAAAATTAATTCCTGCCTGTGTTAGTATTTCCTGAGAAATAGTCTGATGTTATATGTCAACTTTGCATTACCTGATATGAGAACAAACCAACAGGTATTGTTAGCATATATAAAAGACAGTATTTGCATTATTTTTCTTCTGCTTTTTAAATACTATTGTCCTTTCTTTTTGGAGGTGAAACATGTTTCAACTCACAATACATCTAGTCTCCTCACAGACATTTTTCATTCTCCGATTGTGTCTCCAGGCAGAAGAGATCTTTTTTGACCACTTCTACCAAGAACAGCAGCAGAAGTGGACTCATTAGACAAGACACTTTCCTCCCTTTTCCATGGAGAACAGTAAGGAAGGGCATCAAGGTC